>NC_137006.1:26673016-26960516 GCF_032717465.1 Coenobita brevimanus
TAAAATCTGCTCTCAAGAGACTAGGTGTGCTAAGCCGACTCCGTTCCTTTTTACCCCTGCACAATTGTTGACTCTATACAGGGGTTTTATCCACCCCTGCGTAGCGTACAAGTCTCATGTGTGGGGAGGCTCCCCACATACAGCTCTTCTCATTAGGGTGGAGTCAAAGGCTTTTCGTCTCATTAACTCTCCCCCTCTTACTGACCCCTTTCAACTTCTGTGTCTTCGCCGCCCTGCTGTATCTTTATCTCTTTTCTGTCGCTACTTCAATGGTCACTGCTCCTCTGAATTGTCTGCATGGATTCCTCCACCTCTACGACGGGTGCGTAGCACGCGTCTAGCAGCAAACTCTCATCCCTTTTCTGTCAAACTCTCTAATGCAAGAGTTAACCGTTACTCCCAGACCTTCATTTATGCAACAGGCCAACTCTGGAACTGTCTCATTCTGTCTGTATTTCCTGCTTCCTATGATCTCCAGTCTTCCAAACGCAGTGTGTCCAGGCATCTCGAAATGAATGGATCTTGAATTTGGCTCTCTCTTGTATTTTGTTTTTCTCTCGGACGGAACAGTTTTGCGGGCCCGTTGCCTTTGGTCCGTTCTTGCTCAGATAAAAAAAGAAAAAAAGCTTCACATATACCTATCTGAGAAATTTATCCAAACGGTGTCACGTTAAAAAGGGGTGCCAAATCCCTGGTTGTGCGCTTCTCCGCTCAAAACACATCCAGCCAGCTTGATCTCTTTTCAATCCCTTAGCCTCGCCAAATTCCATACCTCTCTTCCTCACACATTCTTCTATCATATCCCTCCACCTTCTTCTTGGCCTACCTCGCCTCCTCCCTCCTTCAAATCCGTTCAGATATACTTTTTTCACAACTGTTGTCATCCATTCTCTCCACATGCCCAAAACACCTCAGTGCACTCTCTTCGATTCTTGTGTCCACAGATTTCCTCACTCTGCATCTTTCACGAATCAAATTATTCCCTATCCTATCCACTCTCTGTATTTCACATACATTCCTCAGTAGTCCCATCTCCACTGCGCTTGCTCTTGCCTTTTATTTTCATGCTACACCATATTCTCACATCCGTATGTTAGTGTTGGTACTAACACTCCTGCATGTAAGCCTCCCGCATCTGCAACACTCAAGCCTCTGTTTTTATCAAGGTCTTCATAGGACCAGCTACTTTCCTTCCATGTGTCATTCTACGTTCCACTCCTTTTGCACATTTTCCTTCTTTCTGTAACCGTACCCAGGTATTTGAACTATCACCAATTCCAGTCTCTCTCCATTCACTGTAACATCAGAGTAGGAGTCACTTTCTCCCATCACTTTACACTTTTCTACATGCACTGTCAAATCACATCGCTCACAGACATCTACAAAATTCTGCACTTGCCTACCAAGCTCTTGTCCGACATTTGCAAGTAGCACTTCATCATCAGCATGCAACAAATTTGAGATACTCCATTCATCATCATTCATAACCAACGCCATCCTTTCCTCCATTAATCGTGTTTTTACTTCTCTCGTCACCCTAGCCATATCTGTATTGAACAACCATGGGGACATCACACAACCTTGTCACACGCCCACAATGATCGTGAACCAATTACTTTGATGCCCATTTACCTTTACACATGCCTCACTACCATCATAAAAACTCTTGACGGCACCAAGCAGCTTACCATCTACACTGTACATGCACCAAGCCTTCCACAATTCTTCTCTATCTACTTTGTAGCATTCTTTTTCCAGAACTATAAAAAACATAAACACCTTATAGTCCTTCTCACACGCCTTCTCCACTATCTGCCTTATTGCAAATATTTAATCCACACATCCTCTGCCACTCCTAAAGTCACCCTGTTCGTTAATCACTATGACTTCTGTTATCTCACTTTTCTTATGATGATTCTTCCATACTCCTTCCCTACCACACTCAATGGACTTATGCAACGATAATTCTTGCACTCGCTTCACTCACCTTTATGTCTGTACAGGGGTACAATCACTGCCTTTTTCCACTCTACTGGCACAGTTTCACTCATCTATGCCTTCTCACACAACAAGCACTTCGTTCCGCTGTTTCCACTACACTTAACCATCTCTGCATACACCTCATCAAACCCAGCTGCCTTCCCATTTTTCAGCCGGTACACAATGTTCTTCACTTCTGCGAGTGTCACGTTTCCTGGAACTGCATTCCTTCTCTGTACAGCCCCAAACCAATCATGGTAACAGTCGCTTTGCTCTCTCCATTCCCATTCATCAGACTTTCAAAATATTCTTTCCATCTGGTCCTTACTTCATCCCCATGGGTTAAAAATCTACCACTTACATCCTTCACACTTTCACATTTTGCTCTCACTACTGCATTTCCGCACCTCTTTCCAGAATAACTTCCTCTTTCCAAAGTAATTTGCATTCGTTTTTCTTCCTAGATCATCATTTACCTCCTTGTTTTCCCTCAATAAAATGATAGAAGCTCATGATTGTTCTATACATTAATATTTTAATGTTTCTATTCGCATTAAACAAAGGCACAGTCTACTAAAGATTCATAGCTACTGGTATGTCTGAAAATTATTATTGTTTCCATCATCATCATCATCATTCTGATTCCCAGCCGGAAATGAACACATTTAATAAAAATATCAAAACTGCTTTCAAGACATTTTACTTTTTCGTTACAGACTGCTGCGTCTGCGACCTCACTTCGACTTGTTACCTGCGCCAACGAAGTTGGAGGAGGTTATGTATTCACCTATGTTTGTCTGTCCGTCTGTTTTGTTTGTCCAGACGACATCTCCAAAAGTTCTCAGTGAATTTCAATGGAATTTTATGTAAGGGTGGGCCTCGGGTCAGGATAGAAGTGATTAAATTTGGGGCCGGATCCGGATCCGGATCTGGAACATCTTACACAGTATCTCCAAAAGTTCTCAATGAATTACAATTAAATTTTGTGGAAGAGTGGGCCATGGACCAAGAAAAAGTTGATTAAATTCTGGGGCTGATCCGGATCCGGATCAGGATTCAATCTCCACGGATCCGGATCCGGATCCTTTTTAATGGCAATGGCATTAGCAGAGGTATGCGCTGTTTGTGTGCTTTCTAGCTATTGTTATTATTACTTTATTATTATTATTATTATTATTATTATTATTAATACCACACTACTGCTGCTGCTGCTGCTGCTGCCGCCGCCGCCGCCGCCGCTGCTGGTGGTGGTGGTGGTGGTGGTGGTGTTGCAGCTATTATTGCTACTTTTTGTTTAATGTGAGGAAGAAGGAACTAAAAGCTAGCAGACCGCAGAACAGTTCCTTCCAAGAAAAAACAAAAACATTACAAATGAGAGCCAAATTCAAGATCCGTTCATTTCGAGATGCCTGGATATACCGCGTTTGAAAGACTGGAGATCATAGGAAACAGGAAATACAGACAGAGGGATACTGCTCCAGAGTTGACCTGTTGCATTAATGAAGGACTGGGAGTAACGGTTAACTCTTGCATTAGAGAGTTGGACAGAAAAGGGATGACAGTTTGTTGCTGGACAGGTGCGTTGAACCCGTCGTAGAGGTGGAGGGATGCAAGTGGACAATTCAGATGAGCAGTAACCACGGAAGTAGCGATAGAAAAGATATAAAGAGGCAAGAGTATGGTGAAGAGACAGAGGTTTAAGGGAGCCAGTAAGAGGAGGAGAGTTAATGAGACGAAAAGCCTTTGACTCCACCCTACCGAGAAGAGCTGTATGTGGGGAGCCTCTCCACACACTAGAGTTGTACTCTACACAGAGGTGAATAAAACCCCTGCATAAAGTCAGCAACTTACTTCTCTCCATTTATGTATTATTTTGTGAAAATGAACACGAATCTTCATAATACAATTCATCATTTAGAGTTGCAATGCGAAGGTTAACACTAGCCTTCACAATGTAATCCATTGGCCCCAAACACGCCAACCACAGTAGTTACCAACTATATACTACTATTTATATTACTATTTTTTTTTTATAATTCATAATTCAGTGCTAATAAAAACGTTAATTGATTGAAGCCGTTGGCCACTGTGGCTCTTGACCACATGAGCTTCCTAGTTCATCTCTTTCAGAAAGACAGGATTGAGCACCGATGATCTAGTGACCCTGATGCATCAAACCTCACGAGAGTGAATGACAGTCGACATTTCGTCCAGGCCATAACAGAGCTCCGGGGTTGATGTTTCTACTCAGACAGAACCTCCGCCAGTCCAGAGTAGAATTTCTCCCCCCCCCCTCTGAACCCGTCCCACTTGATGTTAGGAATACAAAGGCAGTGAATCCATAATAGTCTGTGTTGGATTTCCTTTTAATAATATTTTTACTTTTTTTCTTGTTTGTTTCTCTGCTGTACAGCCTCGAGAGACAGTTCTCCGTGACATGCTGCGATATAGAATCAAATATCCTAATGTAGAGGAAAGCCTCTGCCCACGCGTCCAGAAACCTCGAGGACTAACATCCATTTTTGAATCACTTGATGTGTTTGCTGTTCTGTGGATGAAGTACTCTTTGTCTATAGGAAGCAGATCTGGCTCTATGATGACATCAAGACAAAATTTCCTGCAGCATTTTTGCAGGAAATTTCTGTCCACTTTCGTGGTGGCCAGAATTAGGATCCAAGTAAGATGGAGGAATAGCAGAAGGGAAAGACGAGAGGAAGTAGTAGTTGCAAGGAGAGTGGAAAGGTTACAAGAGAATGAGAAAAAGGCAGAGTATAAGAAAGAAGTGGAGGAGCGATTGGGGAAATATGAATTGGAGCAGATGGGGGACGTGGAAGGTTTGTGCAGGATATTTACAGAAGAAATATGTGCAGCATGTGATGTGGTGTGTGGGAGGAAGAGAAGATGGAGGGGAGTGCAAGGAACAGCGTGGTGGACTGAAGAGGTGAGACAGGCTGTGGCACAAAAGAAAAAAACATACAATGAATGGATGAGAAATAAGGGCGTGGAAGAAGTTGAGAGGCGGAAGAGAGAGTTATATGTAGAAAAAAGGAGAAAGGTGAAAAGATTAGTAAGAGAGAGTAAGAAGAGAGTGGATGAGGAATTTGGAAGGAATTTGAGTGTAAAATGGAGGGACTGTAAGAAAATGTTCTGGAAAGAGGTGAAGAGAGTAAGACAGGGTGGAAGTGAGGGTAGCAGGAGAGTGAAAGATAAAAATGGTAGATTACTAGTGGAGAAGGGAGAAAAAGTGAGCAGATGGAGAGAACACTTTAAGGAATTGTTGAACATAGAGGATGGAAGTAATGCGAGTATAAGTGGCTGGGGAATGGCTGGGAGAAGGAGGGAGGTGATAAGACAGGAAGACATCAGCAGGATAGAAGTTGTGGAAGCAATGAAGAAAGTTAAATTGGGGAAAGCTCCAGGAATTGATGGAGTGTGTGGTGAAATGCTGAAGCATGGGGGAAAGATAGTAGTAGAATGGATGTGGAAGATGTGCAGTTTGGCCTGGGAGGAAGGTAGAGTACCGGAGGATTGGAAGTCAGGTATTATTATTCCCTTGTACAAAGGAAAAGGGGAAAAAGAAGTGTGTGGTAATCATAAAGGCATTTGTCTTCTTAGTATAATAGGAAAAGTGTATGGTAGAATACTTATTGACAGAGTTAGAGAAAGAACAGTGGAATTAGTTGGAGAAGAACAGGGAGGCTTTAGGAAGGGAAGAGGTTGTGTGATCAGATATTCATTCTTAGATCTTTAGTGGAAAAGTTTCTAGAGAAGGGAAAGAAGTTGTATGCAGCTTTCATGGATTTGGAGAAAGCATGTGACAGGGTGGATAGACAAGGATTGTGGAAAGTATTAAGAATATATGGAGCAGATGGGAAGTTGTTGAATGGTGTGAAGAGTATGTATGATGGTGCTAAGGCTGCAGTGTGTGTGGATGGTGAACTAAGCGAATTTTTATCTTTGAAGGTTGGGTTGATACAGGGATGTGTCATGTCTCCATGGTTGTTCAATCTGTACATGGATGGGGTAATAAAAGCGGTACAAGGTAGGGTAGTGGATGTTGGAGTGGCCTTGGTGAGAGAGGATAGTGTTTGGAAACTCCCTGTACTGTTGTTTGCAGATGATAGTGTGTTCTTGAGTGAAGACGAAGGGGAGGTGCAAGGCTTGGTGGATGAGTTTGGGAGAGTGTGTAAGAAACGGAATCTAAAGGTGAATGTAGGGAAGAGTAAAGTGATGGTCTTTGAGAGAGGTGAAGTCAGTGAATGTACAGCGAGGTTGGATGGTGAGGAATTGGTAAATGTGAGTACGTTTAAATACCTGGGTAGTGTGATGAATATGGATGGAGGTTTGGAGGGTGAAGTGCTTGAAAGGATACAGCAGGGAAGAGAGGTTGCTGGTTCTTTGAAAGCAGTGATAAGAAACAGGGAAGTGAGCATGGAAGTGAAAAAGTTACATGACAGTATTGTGATACCAACTCTAACGTATGGAAGTGAAGCTTGGACGTTGTTGGAAGGACACAAGTCAAGAGTGAGAGCAGTGGAAATGAGTTATTTAAGAGGAGCCTGTGGACTCACATGGAGAGACAGGCTGACGAATGAGGATATAAAGGAGCATTGTGGTGTGGATGTGGATGTGATAGGAAGCGTTATGAGGAACACACTGAGGTGGTTTGGCCATGTGGAGAGGATGGAGGGTGAAACACTGATGAAGAAAGTGTATGTGAGTGAGGTGGAGGGGGGAAGAAGGAGGGGGAGGCCGAGGATGAGATGGAGGGATGGGGTGGAGAGGTATATGAGAGAGGGGGGGGTGAGTTGGGAGCAGGGCAGTGATATGGCAGGGGACAGGGCGACGTGGAGGCGATTTGTTTGTGGCCACCCCAAACGGGATTGAGGCATCTGGCAATAGATAGATAGATAGGGATTTTTGCAGTGAAGTTGCGTACGTCATCATGCTGGATACACACAAACCACAGGAACCACTACATGATTTGCATCAAAGTAATGCCACAGGAACACTGTTGGGGTAGGTTTTCTTTTGGCCTAGTATGTCTCAAGGCTATGGCGTAAATATATTCTTGTCTGTTTAATCGAAGCTTTTTGTCTTGAGAGGCAGGGTCGTCAGTCAGTTGGATGCCTCAACCTCCTGTACCATTTCAACTCTTTTGCGCTGGTTTGATGTAAGTTGTTCAGTCACGTGCTGGAACTGTTCCTTGTGTCTCATTTCCCGCTCTTTGCTTATTTTTGGTTTTACATATTTCTGCCGATGTTGGTCAGTATCACTTGTCTCAACCAGGGCCCAAATCTTCTGTGACAGTGATTCGGTGAGTGTGACTTTTTGTGTTCGTAGCATGCTAGTTTTATAATGCCAAGGCCTCCCATCCTGTATGGTAGTGTTAGAAGATCCCTCTCTTTTAGTATTGGAGGTGTGGCCGTTGGTTAATGATGGGAGGAATGATTTCCTGCTAGCTTCCTCCACTTGTTGTAGCAACACTTCTGTGTCAAGGATGGTCCATATCAAGAAGGTCCATTTGTGCTTTGAACCATATACAAATTCCGTGAATGTTGCATGGGACTCTGTTTTTCCGTAGCTGGATAGCATATGTGCTGCTGCTGCTGCCTCTGCCACTGCCGCCGCTGCTGCTGCTGCTGCTGCTGCAATTCCATACTAATACCTCATCTGAAGAAGATTGCCATTTGTCTCTTGTAGGTTGTACTACGATGATATTCCCCAGCCGGAGAGGGTACTTGGAAGGCACGGCGACTCCATGCCCGAATTTGGCCTTAACCCGTGACCTTGACCTTTGAACGACTACATCAAAATCCTGTTACTTTTTCCCAGACTTACCCAGGATGTATGTTTTAGATATATTTCACCATTGCTTCAGGAGTCCAATCTATCTTCGGTGTATTTCAAAAAACAATCTTCCTGAACACACACACACACACACACACACACACACACACACACACACACACACACACACACACACAAAATGTAGACATTTTAGTGGCCCGTGCTTTTTGCAGACTCTTTTTAAACTAATTTATTCACATATTTATGAATTTATTATAACGTTGGCGGCAGAAAAAACTCTGCTGCCACACGCACTCCTCTCTCCATAGATATCGATAATTATCGATATCCATGGAGAGAGGACCGCGTGTGGCAGCAGGGTCAGACTGATTATAATCAGTCTGACCCTGATGCCTGAATTGTGACCCCATATAAACATACTGTAAATGTCAGTTAAAGGAAAGTGACCAAACAGTTTTTGTGTTTTTATTTTTTTCAAATCCATCAAGAGAAAAGCTATTGTGGCGATAAATTTTTTACTGTCGATAATACAGTCTTGAGCCATAGTTTGTGTCTGGCCTCTAATTCTACTGTTGGCTGAAGGGAACTCGAAGCCAAGGTTTAACACCAAAGACTTGAAGTCTGAAACTTTCTAGACCATGAAAGATAGTATCATTGGAAACTTTTACTTGTACAGTCCAGCAAATCTTCCGACTACTTCCTTAACACTGAACGACACGTCTTTGTTCGTTGTCAGACCTTCAGCCAGGGATAGAGGATGAGCAGCAACTATGGCTCAACAGTGTACAGTGCATTCTCCGTATTACACACTATAGAGAAGCACTGCGCGAAAGTAGGACAACGCAACTTTATACCCATTCACACTCAAAGGACGGATTTAACACTCTACACCAAAGCAAGCTTAAGACATCCATAGTCAGGCAACGCTAATTACTCTGAAGTTTACCCCAATAGTTTCACTTCTTGCGTGTGGTATATCGTTAATGACATCATACACTAGATTACTATTTATTCCACATCGATCTGTTCCATACATCCCTGCCACCATTTGTGGATGCTCAAGCTTCTATGATCTGCGTGATCCTCACACCATTCCTTTCACCTCTTTCTTGGGTTTCCCTTCCTCTCACTCCCTCTACTTACAGTACATCGTCTTCACCATTCTCTTATCACACAGTCTCTCCATGTGGTCACACCACTTTAGCACATCCTTATCTACCTTTCTTGTCATAGTGTGTCAACTTCCACATCTCTTTTTGTATAATTTATTATCCTGACAAACCATTTAACCCATATGAAGTCATTAACCCTGGGTAGGTAATGCTGGGTGCACCAGCATCCCACCCTCTTTTGAAATAATCTCATAAACTTCCTATCAAGGCAGAGGGATGAGACTCCATGTACAGGTACCTTCCAAGTTCCCTTAGCTGTCACGGGGGGGTGGCTCTATAAGTCTGCTGTTTTGACTGTGTTCAACCTTGCACTATGCTTGGGGTGGGGCAGCACCCTAGATTACCTATTGTGTGTATCACCACAGATTATCTTTTGTGTAGATTTTGTTGTAACTAATGATGAATTTCCTCTTCAGGCCCATAATTTTTTCAGATATATACATAAATATATGCACATTTTCAAATTGATGTGTATCAGTACACAAAATATATATATATTTTTTTTTACTTGTCCGACTTCTGAACGAAGGCTTCAGGGCCTATCCTCAAGCCCCAGTAGTCCTCCTTGAGGCCCATTGTTCCTCCTACATCTCCATATGTCACCCCTTCGGCGCTAACACCCACCATCTATAGTGAATAGTCTACATGCAAGGGCGGCTGTCTCATAGAGGAATGGTGTACTGGTATTAGCGGGGGTACAATTATGACATGACGGCGGGTTGTCTGATAGATCTGAAAAGTCTGCCTTTCATGAAATTCAAATCCTTACACTGTTCCCTGCCCCAGCCGGGATTCGAACCTGGGTCCATTAGGACTGCAGGCCGCCTCTCTACCGATTTTGCAACCGTCTACCCAGTAACTAAATATGAACATAAAGTAAATATATGTATGTGGACATAAAAACGTAAATTAATATATACATATGTACACACAGTACATAAAATACGGACATACAAAGTGTACATAGGGACTAATATACCTTATGGAATTTCCTATTGCTTGCCACAAAAATGAAAATGGCAACATTTCACTTGTCTCATCTGGAGATGTATTCTCAGTACCAAGCCTGCCAGTCCACTCAAGTCATCAGTCGTCGTACTGCCAATGGAGGAGCGTAGGTGTCCATGGAGAAGAAAGTATTTTATTTTTGTGGGGGGGAGGCATATTTTTTTGGTAGAGGTAGTATTTCCTCTCCCCCGAAAATGCAGTTTTTTTTTTCCATTACTTACTTCAGAAGGCCATTACAATAAATCTTCGTTTGTTAAGGCTTCTAAAGTTAGTGCAAATCTTCACTGTCATGTATAACAGTTTTCAAAATACAGATTAACTGATTTTTGGCGAGTTTTATCACTCTGTGGTGCTGCCACACTCCGCATTACCTACTGGTCAAATATCAAATATGATTACCTCTCCAGGTTTAAGCACTTCATTTCCATTAATTTCATCCTTTGTCAGTCTGCCATTTACAGTAGGTACGAGAATATAGATTTTAGTCATTTAATTTTCTACACTTTCACACTTTCTCATCCCCTAAAGTTTAACAAAATAAGCTTAAATCTTAACCGTCAATGGCTCACATCCTAGCAACACATCCCTCCACACACACACACACACACACACACACACACACACACACACACACACACACACACACACACACACACACTCCTCATTGTCCCTAATGCTTTTGAAACTTCTCCCACCTCTTGGGTTATTTCAAGTTCCCTACTTTCATCTGCTGCTGTCACGTCCCATATCTGTGCAGAATACAAATATGCTTATTTGCAAAATATCCCCCCCCCTTTTTTTTTATTTTGCTCGAAACGGTTTTAATGGTAACCATGTCTGTGATAGTTGTAGTGATGACGGGAGTGGTTATGATAATGCTCGTGATGAGCACGGTTAGCGAGGAAGGTGGCCAATGAATGTGACGTTCGTGACACCGATGTTGTTGGCAATGATGATGGCGATACCTGTTCGGTAACAGACATTGGGGCCGTGAGGTCCTGTAGTATTTCTACACGTCTCTCACTTCCCCATGTTACTCTTTTTTTCCCAATACACACTGTCTGTACTAAATACATTTCAGGCTTCACATTCATGAATGATGTAGTGGTTGTAACGTGTGCTGTTTTATAACTTCATGCTTGGTCTAGTGAAATATAAGTAAAATGTTGTTCGTATACTCAAGTTCACAGGAAAAAAAAAAAAAAAGATAATCTTCTTCAGTCCAGAATTGATCTTTTTTCCGTTCTGATAGCGCATCATTTATCTATTCACTCCACCACCACCTCTTCCCAGCGAGAGGGTACACCCACTTGTGATGTATATATAACTACAAGACATTATGACAGCGCGGGATTCGGTACTCAGACACTCATTTTTTTTTTTTATCTAATATGGCGAAGTAAAAAAAAAAAAAAAAAAAGGACGGATCAGGCAAACTGAAAAGAGGTGGCACAAAAATAGTCTTCTGTATGATCGTGGTGGCAGTCATAATCAGCCATAATCACCACGCCCAAAAAAGATCTCACGATTAACTGAAAACTAGGGTGCAGGGTGGGAGAGTGAGGGGCTGTCAACGTGATTACACTTATTTAGGCCAGGAGATATCCTTCTCAATTCACTTTGCTGTTACTATAGCAACTGATTCCTGTTGCAGCTGTGTTCGAAACGGTTCTTTAGTAAAAATACATTTAAAATATATTCATAAGAGTTACTGTATCCATTTCTGACAAGAAGAATGTTAAAATCTCTATAAGATGTGTACAGATTACATATATAGAAATAAGAGGATATAGAAAGCTTATCAGATGGCTTAACAATGTAAAACTTTTAAACTCTGCTGCCAAATCAACAATTGTGGACAAAGTGTGTATGAGTTACTTGATCCCCTTTCCCCCCCAAAAAAAAAAAAAAAATTACCTTAAGGTATATTATACATCAGTACTGCGATAATATTTAAAAACCCACTTATACAATCTCAAAATTTTAATGAGTTACATTTACGTTGAATTTTGATGAATGACTGGTAGATACCAGTGGCGTTGGCCTTTCGCGGGAATGGCAGTCAAAAGGGACGAGAAGAATGAAGTTCCAAGGCAATTCCCTCGCAAATTTTCCCTTGCGAGCTCAGCCCATGCTTTCTTCATTCAGATTTTCGATGAACATTCGTATGTGCCTGATTTATGCTTACACCAAATATTAAATGTAGTAATGTGGAGAAACAAGTAAGTCAAAAAACGCACTAAGTATTTAAAATGCCAAGCTTTCCCCAAGAAATAATGAGTCAGTTAGCTACGGGCACTGAAGATGTACGGTGGGGGAAAAATTCACCTAACATACAGGAGCATAAGTTAGGGCATGTCTTGAGTTTGCTCAGATTTCCACTTCTCTTGTAACGTTTTATGTAGAGCAGTTCTTATGATATGAAGCCTACGGTACTGTACCGTATAAGTACGATGGTAGGCTACCTTACTTCAGATTATTCCAAAACAGATGACCAGTCAATATGGTCTTGGAAGCGTCAGACGACCGAAAAAATCCCCCCCCCCCACACATACAGTCTTACATAAAATAACAGCCTTTTCGCATTAGCATTCTGTGTGTGTGTGTGTGTGTGTGTGTTTTATATAAGTAAAGCCAATCTTTTTAGTGTGGGGCAAAAAACGTTTATTGACTCAGTTATGCATAACTGCCACCAAGATAAAGAATCAAAATAATGCCTAATAAGTACATAATTTTCGAGCCAAAATTGAATAACCAAAACAGATTCATCACTCTGTAAGCACTGAAAGACGAAAAGAAAATATAAATAATAATAATAATAATAATAATAATAATAATAATAATAATAATAATAATAATAATGATGATGATGATGATGATGATGATGATGATGAGGAGGAGGAGGAGGAGGAGGAGGAGGAAGTGGCTAAGTAAAATTGTATCCAGAAAAGATATTATAATGAAAATGGCAACGAAGAAGTATATTGCATCAGTAAACAATTATTTCTCCAAAATTCAAATAAAATATGTTATCATGTTAATATTTTGACTAGTGATAAGTTAGCGATAGTCAATGAAGCTTTCGTAGGACTTATTTTTTAAAGATGTACGGCCATCTTTAAAACAGCGTAGGAAACTTCGCAGCAATATTAACGATTTATTATGTACATTACAACTTTTGATCCCCTGTATGTGATTGCGGTAGACGATGTCTATACTATAAATATTTAACCGGCATAAGAGGCCGATGATTAAAGTGCAATTTGCAAAATTAATTGCTCACGGAGACATGCTGCCAAGCCTCCTATGCCGCCTATAATAATGCGACTCGGAGTGCGGGTTGATTTTAAACTTCTTATACTTGCGTCAGTTATAGTAGTCTGATTGTGGATAACACCAAACGATATTCTTAGGCTGAGAGTTAATATTAGGAGCCAGAGAATATTAGTAATCTTTGGTTACGTTGTAACACATGCAGTCTCCACTCCCTTGGAAAGACAATCTATTGCGTCCATATTGTGCCGTCAACCGTTGTGGAATTACCTTCTGGGTATTATAATTCCGCTAATATTTCGGACCTATAGAGCAGCATTGTTACTTCTCAATTAACTCAAAATGTAGGCCTCTTGAAAATTATCATAAACAAGAAAGCAATATTTGCCAATAGAAATGGAAACGATAGAAATGTTCTTTTCATTAAATAATGACAACATAATGCATTTCAGTCACTCCTAAGAAGTTAACAATATGGGATGCAGGTTTGCCAAGATTTGTTTGATGTATGGCTGGTTTCCTTTTCGAGATTCTTTCCTGCTGACTCTGCATGCAAAACTCTACTATGTCTGTTCGCCCCCAACAAACTAGAACGAAACGTCTGGTGTAATCTGAAGGTAGCAGTTAAACCCTATCTCATGTTACTTATCAAAGAGTACAGTGCCCGAGGCTAGGTAGATGGCCAGCCTACACTCATGGTGGTATTACAGAACAATTGCGAGACCACCAGCCATCTCGATGAATTCGAACAACTCGCAACATAAGGTCGTCGCTGGTAATTTTTGACAGCAATACCACCAGAGTTTTATTATGTTTTTGACAGGAAGTTTAGTCTTTTTTCTCGAAAAGTTGCAAGGTATACAATTACTATGGAAAGTATTTCATTCATTATGTAACAATATAGGCAACGGAAAAAAATCATAATTATTGTTACCGAAGAAAATTATTTTTATTGTTACTCGCGTCAAGGTTATTGATAAAATTCAGTGAAATTATGTGAATGTGAGTCATGGACCAAGGCAGAGCTTATTAAATTTTTGCAATGATCTAAGTTCAAGGCCAATTTTATGACAATTCCTCTCCCCTCCCCCAAGATATCTCAAGTTTTGATGGATTTCAGTGATATATTGCGGATATGTGGGTCATGGGCTAAGGAAGAGTTGATGAAATTTTGGTGTGATCCGAGTTGTCTGGTATAGGCGAAGGTGGAGATTTTCACTTTGTGAGTGGTGGATTTTCTTATTATTATTATTACCATTATTATGCCTTCGCCCGCCTATGGTCTGTTCGTGTATGCCTATGTCTATAGCACTTTTCTGGGTGCGATATCTCCTGAATACATCGACGAATTTCCACCAAACATTTGTCAGTGATGCAGTATGAGAATAGGATAAAATGATTATGTTAGCTAGGTCAAGGGTTCAAAGGTCAAGGACATATGGAATCTACTTAGTCTATCATCGCTGGCGCGATATCTCCTGAATCCTTCAAGTGACTTCGACAAAATTTTGTCAGTGATACACTATGAAGGAACGATTAACTGATTAGATCAGCAAGGTCAATGGGTGAAAGGCTAAGGCCATACTGGGTCGAATTAGTTTATCCTTGCGGGGATGGGTCCATAACACAAGTATGGGCACGATATCACCTGAACCAATAGACGGATTTCCAGCAAACATTTGTCGGTGATGCAGTATGAGAATATGATGAAGTGATTGGATAAGCTAGGTCAAGGACTCAAAGGCCAAGGTCATATAGGGTTGACTTAGATTATGTTTGTGGGCACGATATCTCTTGGACCTTGAGATGGACTACCAAATATTTGGCAGTGATAAAGTCAGAAAGGTCAAGGGGTCAAAAATCAAGGGGTCAAAGGTCAAGGTCATATGGATGTTGGCACAGTATCTCCTGAATTCCTCAAAAGATGTCGACCAAACCTTTATCAGTGATGTAGTATGAAGGGATGATGAACTGATTAGGTTAGCAAGGTCAAGAGGTCAAAGGTCAAGCTCATATTGGTGTGGGAGCCTCACCTGAATCTCTCCACTTACTTCGACAATAATTTTGTGATACAATATGAAAGGACGAAGAACTGATCAGTTCAGGAAGGTCAAAGGGTCAAAGATCAAGGTCATATGGGTGTGGGCGCGATATCTCGTGAACCCCTCGACAGATTTCAACCAATCTTTCTTCACTGATACAGTATGAAGGGATGATGAAAAGATTGTCATCGAGGTCCAGGGATCGAATATCAAGGTCATATGGGTGTGGGCGCATTATCTCCTGAACCCCTAAACGGATTCTGACCAAACTTTTTTCAGCGATAAAGTATGAAGGGATGATGAACTGATTAGGTCAGGAAAGTCAAGGGGTCAAAGGGCAAGGTCATATGGGTGGGCACGATATCACTTGAACCCATCTACGGATTATAACGAAACTTTTGTCAGCGATACACTATGAAGGGATGATGAACTGGTTAAGTAAGCAAGGTCAAGGGGTCAAAGGGCAAGGTCATATGAGGTCGACATAGTTTATCCTTAGTCTCATTTCAACCTAAAATGAACCCTGCCATGGAGGTTGCTGGCAAGACTGTGCACAAAACTTGACAGAACCATACCAAGTGATGATTTGCACTGACAGCACAAGGCCCAAGTTCTCGGCTTTTCGTCACAATCATTATTATTATTATTATTATTATTATTATTATTATTATTATTATTATTATTATCATCATCATCATCATCATTATTAATATTCCTATTATATCTCCACTTCTTGTTTGTACAGTATTTTTAGTTAGTTGATTTCTGGGGAGGGGCATTAACCTTCCGCACATCCATCTGTTGTCACGTAAAACACGTACTGTTTGGTTATAAGGTTACCACCCTGCACTGAAAGTGATTTCCTGGTTTGCAGGAAATCATTTGGCATGCAATATAGTTAAGAGCTACCCTTAAATAGAGTACCGCTGCATTTTTCTGTTTGAATGTTTGATTGAAACTGGGATGTGTCATGTCCCCAGGGTTGTTCAGTCTGTATATGGATGAGGTTATAAAAGAGATACGAGGTAGGACAGTGGATGTTGGAGCTGCCCTAATGAAAGAGGGCAACGACTGGAAATTTCTTGTACTGTTGTTTGCAGATGACACTGTATTGTTATGTGAAGACGAAGAGTGTGTAAGAAACTGAATGAAGAGAAGAATAATGTTACGGTCATCGAGAGAAATGAAGTAACTGGATGTACAGTGCTGTTGGATGATAAGGAACTGAAAAATGTAAATGCACATAGGTACATTGGTAGTGTGATGAGTAAGGATGAAGTGGTTGAAAGGGTACAACAAGGAAGAACAGTTGCTGGTTCTTTGAAAGCAGTGATAAGAAACAGGGAAGTGGGCATGGAAGTAAAAAAGTCTCCGCATGACAGTATTATGATACCAACTCTGACGTAGGAAAGTAAAGCTTGGACCTTGTTGGAAGGACACAAGTCAAGAGTGAGAGCTGTGGGAATGGGTTATTTGAGAGAAGCATGTGAAGTTACATGGAGAGACAGACTGACAAATAAGGAAGTGAAGGAGCTTTGTGGTGTGGATGTGGATGTGATAGAAAGTATTAGGAGATATATACTTAGGTAGTTTTGCCACGTGGAGAGGATGGAGAGCGAGAGACTAAAGAGAAGAGTGTATGTGAGTGAGGTGGAGGGGAAGAGAGGGAAGGGGAGGCCAGGGATGAAAGGAGAGATGGGATAGATGGAGTGGAGAGGTATATGAGAGAGGGAGGTGTGTGCTATAAGCAGGGCAGTAAAATGGCGGGGCACAGGGGGACATGGAGGGGATTATTTCTGGCCCTTCCTTGCGGGATTAAGGCGTCTAGCAATAGATATATCCCTCCACCCACCTATCGTGGAGGAGGCATTAACTGATTGGTCTGTCCGTCCATGCATCCGTGGGTACATCGTTAACCATGATCCCATCGACGGATTTCCAGCAAACTTTCTCAGTGATGCAGTATGATGAGATGATGAATTAATTATGTCAGCTAGATCAAGGGGCCAAAGGTCAATATCATATAAGGTTGAATTAGTTTCTCATTTTGGGCACGACCTCTCCTGATCCTCTGGACAGATTTATACCTAACCTTTTCTGTGATACAGTAAGAAGGGATTATGAACTGATCGGGTCAACAAGGTCAGTGGGTCAAAGATCAAGGTCATGTGGGTTTGGGTGCGATATCTTCTGAACCCCTTGACGGGTGTCGACCAGATTTTTGGCAGTGACAGAGTACTGCATGAATGGACAATGCACTGATTAGGCCAACAAGGATAAAAGGGTTGATGGTCAAGGTCATATTGGGTTGCACGCAATATCTCCTGAACCCCTCGACGAATTTCGACATAATTTTTGTGAATGATTCAGTATGAAAGGATGATGAATTGAATAGGTTAGAAAGGTCAAAGGGTCAAAGGTCAAGGTCATATGGGTTTGGGCGCAATATCTCCTCAACCCCTAGACGGATTTTTGACAAAACTTTTGTCAGTGATAGTGTGAAGGCTCAGTGACCTGATGAGTTCACCAATGTCAAGTGGTCAAAGGTCAAGGTCATATGAGGTTGACTTCCTTTATCTTTAGTCTCATTTCAACCCATAATGATCCCTGCCATGAAGGCTGTATGCTGAATCTGTTCACAAGGCTTGGCGAAGGCACACCAAGCGACGCTTTGATTTGAGAGCTCGGAGCCTAAGTCTTTGGTGCATCATTTTTATTTTTGTTATTATTTTTTTTATTATTATTATTATTATTATTATTATTATTATTATTAGTTATTATTATTATCATCATTATTATTATTATTGTTATTATTACAACTGATATTATTTTCATCATTATCATCATTACTGTTATTGTTGTTGTTTTGTTGCTGTTATTATTTTTATTGTTATTACTGTTGATGTTATTATTGTTGTTATTGTTTCTGTTGTTACTGTAGCATATTATTATTATTATTGTTATTATTACTATTATTATTACAACTAATATTATTATTTTCATCACCATGATTAATATTAGTGTTTTTGCTGTTATTAGTTTTATTGTTATTACTGTTGATGTTGTTACTGTTGTTATTGTTTCTGTTGTTCTATCTATCTATCTATTGCCAGACGCCATAATCCCGTAAGGGATGGCCATTTGACTCTGAGTTATTTGTTTTACGGGGAGGGGCACTAACCCTCCACCAACCCACTTGTTGACACGTAGGGAGCACGCATGGTTTGGTTATATGGTTACCACCCAGCATTGTAAATGGTTTCTTGGCTTACAGGAAACCATTTGGCTTGTCACTCAATGTAAAGCCAACTGTAATGGAAAGAAACGCAATAAGAAGTGACAGGAAAGATGGGGGAAATAGGAAGAGAGGAGGGCAGGCAAAGGAAAAGAATGATAAAGGCTATGGAAGAAGTTGGCAATACAACATCAAGTGAGTACTGTAGCATATTATTATTATTACTGTCTTTATTACAAGTAATATTATCATTTTCATCATCACCATCACTACTATTAGTGTTGTTGTTGTTATGTTGCTGTTATTATTATCGTTATTACTGTTGATGTTGTTATTGTTGTTATTGTTTCTGTTGTTACTGTATCATATTATTATTATTACTGTTATTATTAAAACTAATATTATTTTCATCATCACCATCATTACTATTAGTGTTGTTGTTTTGTTGCTGTTATTATTTTTATTGTTATTACTGTTGATGTTGTTATTGTTGTTTTGTTTCCGTTGTTATTATAGCACATTTTGCCCTAAGCCATAAAGTAATGGACACTGAAGCAATTTAACTCTGTGCAGGGTTGATGAGTACCTTGGGGTTGGTAACACCGGCTCATAATCTAGTAGAAAATGCCTTTGAGAATTTGTACACCTTTTCCATTGTTATTTAAGTTATACATCACATTTCTGTGGCATTGACGCAAACTATGTCGATATTAAAACCAGGTGATTTATTTACATATTAAAGCTGTAAACAGTGTACAATGGATTGTTATGGTGTTAAGGAAGAGCTGCTATGAAGCCTCCTCAACCACCTGCAATACCACCTTTTGTGCAACTGTTGTATAAATAATCTGTATCATTTCGCTCGGTGTAGTGCAACCTTCAGGTGAGTCTGCACTGAGTGACAAACCAAATGATTCCCTCTAATCGAGGACACCTCTTACGACGTTGGGTGGTAGCTATATACTTAATGGAACCTAATGGTCTAATGGGTTAAGGTGCTCTATCCAGAAGAGGCCCATTTGGGTTACCATCCCAGGGGTAGTTGCAGTTTACTGTCTTGCTCACATAACGCCAATGAGGTTTAAGAAGTCTGTTCATCCTCGAATTAACTATAGGCCTATATTAAACCTCCTGTCAGTTTATCAGATAGGTTCTCTGTTTTGGATAACGCCAGATGATTTAATAAATTTGTGCGAAATACCAGTATGTGAAGCGCAAATAAGAAAAAGGGCATTTGAATACGGGAAAGTGACGAATACTCTACAACCTGGGCGCAAGTTGTCATTGCTTTTGCTGGAAGGCATCCAAGGAAATTACAAGACACGCTTTCATAATAATTTTTGCTTGTTATTTTGCTGCTTCATGCATGTTATTTCATATTCTATTAGACACACTTATATTCGTATCCAGACAGTGATCCCCGTACATATTCCATGACATCGAGGTGGGAAAGAAAGGGAATACTTGTTTTCATAATTTTCTGACGGAGTTAAAAACGACATCTTCTTGCTAATGCATTCAGTACCTATACTTTCTCAGCCATTCGTCAGCTGACCTACACTGAAGTATATGTGATTAAATTAAAACTAGAAAGAATTGATAACAGTTAACTTATCGGTATCACGATGGTGACAGCATGACCACATCTCAAATGCTGGTTATGACCGTACTGTTTATACTTTCATGTAATAGTGTCTTGCGATTATCATTATTATTAGTGGAACTGATTGACCTCCAAGCACACTTCGGTATCCACTACATTGTATGGTTTGTGTTGACATTGGAAGAACTTATAAATTCTGTAGATGCCGAAAGTTTCAGTCTGTTTACTTGCTGCTAGGCTTACCATGTCAGTGTTAAATTACTTATTCATATTTAACACCATGTGGGAATTACTTTAATCTGTGTCTGTAACTCTTAACCTCATTCCCTCTAACCATCCCTCTGGCTACCGCCCAGTTGCTTAAACATCATGTGTTTCAAAAGTTTTCCAGTCTTTGTTTTACAAAAATAAATAAATAAATAAATAAATAAGGCATCTGTCCTATCACAACCTTCTTTCTGATCGTCTGTATGGGTTCCGTCAGGGACGCTTCACTGGAGATCTTCTCACCTACCTTTCAGACTCCTGCTCATATTCCTTTCGGGATTTTGGCAAGAGCTTTGACATTGCACTTGACATCTCAAAGGCTTTCAGTCGAGTCTGGCATAAATCATTAATTTCCAATCTGCCCTCCTTCTGTCTGTGCCATCATCACTAGCTTCCATTCTGGTCGTTTTATAGCTACTGTTGTAGACGGCCATCGTTCTTCACGTGGAGCTATCAGTAGTGGTGTTCCTCGGGACTCTGTCCTATCACCAACTCTCTTCCTATTATTCATCAATGACCTTCTAGGCTGTACATCTAACCCTATCCACTCATACGCTTATGACCCCCATTCTCCACCGTTCCGTTCACTTCCTCCAGCATCCATTTCGCATTTTCTTCAACAAACAAGGGATGAGGCTATGGCATACCTAATGTCTTACTTAGCTCATATCTCTGATTGCGGTAAAAGTAATCTTGTTGTTTCCAGTGCACCTAAAACTTAGTTCTTACGTCTATCAACTGATAAAATCTTGCACAGGAGTATTCATTAATTTTTAACAATATCCAGATCAATCCTTCATCATCTATATACATCCATGGGGCTTCAGTCTCTCGGGATTTATCTTGGAAAGAACATATTACCGCTTTTGTAAAATCTGCTTCCAAAAGATTAGGTGTGCTAAGCCGACTGCGTGCCTTCTTTACCCCTGCATAGTTGTTCACTTTGTACACGGGTTTTATTTGCTCCTGTGTAGAGTACAAGTATCATGTGTGAAAAGGTTCCTCACATACAGCTCTTCTCAACAAAGTGAAGTCCAAAACTTTTCATCTCATTAACTCTCCTTCTCTTACTGGCTCCCTTCAACCTCTGTCTCTTCACCGCACTGTTGCATTTTTATCTCTTTTCTATTGTTAATTCAATGGTCAGTGCTGCTCAGAAGTGTCTGCTTGCATCCTTCCACCAATACAGTGGGCGTGTGGCACCTGTCTGGCAACAAACTCTCATCCCTTTTCTGTCCAACTCTCTAATGCAAGAGTTAACCGTTACTCCAAGCCCTCCATGTATGGAACACATCAGCTCTAGATCTGTCTCCCTTTGTCTGTATCTCCTACTGTTTATGATCTCCAGTCTTTAAATCACATTGTGTTCAGGCATATTGAAATGAATGGATCTTCAATTTAGCTCTCTGTTAATATTTTTGCCTTCCACTGTGTGTGTGTGTGTGTGTGTGTGTGTGTGTGTGTGTGTGTGTGTGTGTGTGTGTTCTTACCTAATTGTTCCTATCTAATTGTATCTTTACAAGAATGAATCAAGCTCTTACTGTCCCGTGTCTTAAACCATTTTTCACATACATCTCCTAAAATTTATGAATAGTTTTGGCACACACTGTTTCATTCGGCAGTACATTCCACTGATCAATTGCCCTATTTGGGAAACAATTTCCTTACGTCTTTATCGCCTCTCTTTTTATGCAGTTTATTGCAGTGTCCTCTTGCTGATGCTTCCCCATAGGTTATATATTCATTTATGTCTATTTTCTCCTTCCCTGACATGCATTTATATAGGATAATCACGTCTCCTCTTTTCCTTCTCTCCTGTAGTGCTGGCAGATTCAGTTTTTCTAGTCTTTCATAGCTTAGATCCCTTAAGCCTGGTACCCATCTTGTAGTGGCCCTTTGAACTTTTTCAATCTTATCTGAGTTTCTTGAGATGAGGATTCTAGACTACTGATACATACACTAGGGTTAGTCTGATGAAAAATATTATCTTCCTTAGCATGTCTTCATTTATGTCTATGAATGCTATTCTCACATTTGCAAGCAGTTTATACATGTTCCGTACCTTCTCACTTATGTGGTCAGCCGGAGATAGTCTGTTATTGATAATCACACCTACGTCTTTCTCTCTTTCTGATATGTGTAGGGTTTTACTTCCTAACTTTTAATCCCAATCTGGTCTTTTCCCACTTTTACCAAACTTGATTGCATAACACTTGTCCACATTGAATTCCATTTGCCATGTATTGCTCCGTTCATGAAGTTTACTTAATTCTTCTTGTAGCTCTTTACAAGAGTCTGCATAAGTTATTTCTTTGGATTTTTGCATCATCAGCAAACATAATTAAATAGCTTTCATTTCCAGTGTTACTATCTATGTCATTTATTTTCACTAAAAACATAAATGGTGCCAGCACTGAGCCCTGTGGAACTCCTTTAGTCACTTCCTTCCATTATGAGTAATTTCCCCTTACTACTGTTCTCATTTTCCTTTTTCTGAGAAAATCTTGCATCCAACAGGACTGTTTGCCTCGGACTCCTCCTTGATGGTACAATTTCCATAAAAGTCTTTGGTGTGGTAGTCTGTCAAATGCTTTCTTGAAATCTAGATAGATACTCTCCACTCATCCTTCTCTTTTCTGTAATGTTTCTGCAGCTCTGTCATTGTAGCTTAATAGATTAGTGACACATGATATTCCCTTTCTGAAACGAAATTGCCTTTCTGTTATCATACTGTGTGCTTCCAGATGGTTTACCCAAACTTTTCTTATCAGCTTTTCCAGTATCTTACCTACAACACTGGTTAGTGATACTGGTCGGTAGCTGAGTGGATTTTGTCTATTCCCTTTCTTGAATAAGGGAACAATATTTGCTTTCTTCCTTATATCAGGTACAGTAGTTTACCTTCACCCAACGATTCGTTGAATATTAAAGATAATGGTCTGCTAAACTCCTTTGCACATTCATGTAGCACCCAACATGAAATTTCGTTTGGGCCATTTGCTTTTCCTTTGTCTAATTTACTTAACTCCTCCTGTAGTTATTTTTCTGATAATTGTACATCTGGTAATATGTTTGGGCATGCTTGTTCATTATCATCCCTCTCAAAATTATTTTCTTCCATAAAAACTGATTGAAAATTCTTATTTAATGCTTCACAAATACCATTTCTTGGTTATAGGGGATCCCTTCATCCGTAATGGATTGTATTTTATCTTCTACTTTGGTTTTGCTTCGGATGTAGCTGTACAATAGCTTCGGTTGATCACTACTTTTGTTTATGATGTCCTCCTCAAACTGTTTTTGGGCGTCTCTCCTTATCCTTGTGTATTCGTTTCTTGCCTGTTTATAGTTGTTATATGACCTCTCACTATTGTGTCTTCTGTATCTATTCCACAACGCCTCTTTTTTACATTGATTTTTTTTCATTCTTAATTGAACCATTTCTTTACTTTCATTTCTGCTTCTTTGTGTGTTCACAGAATATTCTGTATATAACATTTAAATCTTGTCCTCTAAGCTCTTTTTCTCAATCTATTTCTAAGAAGTATTTCTTTAGGTCATGATAGTTGCCCTTTTTGTAGTTAAGGCTATTCTTGTAACTTTCATTACTGTTAACTATGTCATATGCAATCTTGAAGTTGGAATTTAATACTGCATGGTCGTTTTTGCCGAATGGAGGGTGATACATAATATTGTCAATATCATTTTCTTGTCTCATAAATATAAGATCTAGCACCGATGGTACAAGTCTTCTTTTTCTGGTGCTTTCTTTTACATGTTGCTTTAGGAAAAACTCCGGCACTAGGTTCAGGAGCTTTTCGTCACAACAACTTTCTTGGCTTTTTATATCTGGAGTATTCCAGTTTATATTTGTATTGAAATCGCCAGTTAGTATAATTTTTTCATATTTCTCCTCTATTCTATGTAGTAATGCTCTTAAACTTTGAATTGTGTCTCTGCCAGGTCTTCATATTCGCCTTTTTCCCAAATGTTTGATCCGACTGGCATGTATAAATTTGTCACAATTACTTTCCCTTCGGACGTACTAATCTCTACTGCAATCAGTTCTACCTGAGGGTATATCTAGTTCTGTTTCTTTGACTTGCAGATTTTTCTTTGTTAATATTATAATTCCTCTTCCTTTTTTTTTAGTTCCTATCTCTTCTCCATATATTGTATTCCACTAGGTTTAGGGTATCGTTTGATATCCTTGGTGTTAATTTTGTTTCAGTTAGGCAAACAATATGTGATTCCTTTTCTTTAATTATAATCATTCATCTCTAGTAATTTAGATACCATTCCATCTACATTAGAGTACATTAACTTAATCATCTGGTTTACATACTTGTCATGACATGGCTCTACTACCTTCCTCCTTTTTATTCCCTCCTGTTTATGTACAGTACCACTTTCAAACCTGCAATCCAGTTACATTGTAAAAAAAAATGTGTTCTATTCCTCTGATCTTCCCTCGTTTTTTTGTTTTTGTCTCCTCCCTCTTCTCTTTTAGTAATCCCAGTTCCTCTTTAACTGGGCATCTTTTTACCCATACATTTTTTAAATCCTATTTTTCCATAATCGTGTTTGCGTTTTTTAGTATTTCCTCCACAGTGTTCACACTCTGGGAGGTTACTTTCAGGGGCCTTTATTTATTTCTCTCATATTCTCCTAGCCTTTTGTGTTCTTCTATGTCTTTGCTACAGATTTCCTCTGATACTTCCTTCAATATGCTCATTATACTTGCCATCTCCTTTTTGTCTCCCGATTTTTTTTTCTTATTTCTTCCTCCTCTATACCAGTGATTACTATAGATTTGTTGATGTGTGCTAAATCTTTGACCAATTTTGGATTGTTTTGGATTTTGTGTGTGTGTGTGTGTGTGTGTGTGTGTGTGTGTGTGTGTGTGTGTGTGTGTGTGTGTGTGTGTGTGTGTGTGTGTGTGTGTGTGTGTGTGTGTGTGTGTGTGTGTGTGTGTGTGTGTGTGTGTGTGTGTGTGTGTGTGTGTGTGTGTGTGTGTGTGTGTGTGTGTGTGTGTGTGTGTGTGTGTGTGGTACTGTGTCAAAAGCTCTGGTATGTGGAAATCTAAATAGATACTGTTCCACCCATCCCTTTCCTTTCCAAAATTTTTTCTTCTGTAGCTCAAAACTAATTAGTAAATTCATGATTTTCCTTGCTTCTGAAACCAAATATCTTTCTCTTGTGTATAAGTGATTCCCTTGTCCGTAATGGATTGTACCCAAGCTTTTACTTTGGTTTTGTTTCTGATATAGCTGCTTACAACAGCTTTGGTTGATCACTACTAGTTAGGTGGATTTATTTTATCCTCCTGAATAAGGGGACAATATTTGCTTCCTCCTTCCAAATATCAGGTAGTCATTTCTTGACTCAAGGATTTCTTGAAAATTAAAAATAATGGTTTACGTATCCTTTGCACATTCTTCTGTATCTATTCCACAACAAATCTCGTCTTTCTTTTGATATTTTTACATTCTGTATTGAACCATTTCTGTATTTTCTGTGGACATGTGTGTGTGTGTGTGTGTGTGTGTGTGTCTGGGTGGCATGTACAAATTTGCTACAATTATTTTACCTTCAGATGTGTCGATCTCTACTGCAATCAGTTCTACTTGTGATGGTATATCTAGTTTTATTTCCTTGACTTTTAGATTTTTCTTAGTTAATATTATAATTCCTCCTCCTTTTTTTAAATATCTGTCTCTTCTCCATATATTGTATTCCTCTAAGTTTAGTAGGTCATTTGATATCCTTGGTATTAATTTTGTTTCAGTTAGGCATATTATTTGTGGTTCATTTTCTCTGACATAATCATGCATCTCTAGTAATTTAGATACCATTCCATCCACATTTGAGTACATCAACTTTATCATCTTGTTTATATACTTGTCATGACATGGTTCTACTACCTTCCTCCTTTTTCTTCCATCCTGTTTGTGTACCACTTTCGTGTACCACTGTGTGTGTGTGTGTGTGTGTGTGTGTGTGTGTGTGTGTGTGTGTGTGTGTGTGTGTTCCGATTATATCTCATGAACAGCTTGAGCTATCAACATGAAACCTTCACCATATGAAGATATGGCCAAAATCTTGATCCTTCGATAATGGGCACTCGCGGTCAACGTCTAGGACACCAAAATGGCTGTCAAAGGTCAAGTAGTTTTTATCTCCTGCCTTTAGTACCGTTATACCTCATGAACGGTTTGAGCTATCAGTATGTAACCTTCACAGTATCAAGATATGGCCAAAATCTTGGACTATGCCAACAGCATATTCTGGCGAGCGATTAGCATTCGGTTCCCGATTTTTTTTCTCTCATCTTGTTTTTTGTTTTTCTTGGAGGAAACAATTTTCTGGCTCCTTTCGTTTGGTTCCTTCTTCCTTGCATAATAAATCCCGTCTGTCATTATATTTACTTGTGTAGTTGCCAAAGTACATGCCTCTAATTATGTTATGGGTACTGGAGCGGGACGCATTCACCTTGTGGCATCGATATAAGGAATATAAAAGTCTATCATGATCAGTTGTATCTCGTGAATGGAGGATTGTGGACTGCAGCAGAGGAGGAAATTTAGTCTGAACTCCACGGGGTTAACGTTCAGTTAAACTTTGGGCCAGAACGGCATTCTAATTATCAGTGGTGAGCATTCCTTGTGCTGTGTTGCATGTACCGATCCACACTGCCAGCCGCACTACACCCAATCAATGCAGTGGCAGTAGTGACTATTTTCCTAGGTAGTGAAACGGCGAGAACTCAGGCTCCGAGCTGTCGACGCAAAGTATCTCTCGGTATACCTCTACCAAGCTTTATGCACGGACTCGCCAAATAACTTCCATGACCTTGCTGACCCAATTAGTTCATCGGCCCCTCATTCTGTATCACTGAGAAAAGTTTGGTCAAAAACCGTCGAGGGGTTCAGGAAACATCTCACCCACAAGGATAAACTAAGCCGACCCCATGACCTTGACCGTTGACACTTTGATCTGGCTGACCTAATCAGTTGGTTGTCCCTTCATATTGTATCATGTACAAAAGTTTGGTCGAAATCCGTTGAGGAGTTCAGGAGATATCGCGTCCACAAGGATAAGTCAAGTCGACCTCATATGTCCTTGACCTAGCTGCCCTAATCAGTTTATCATCTCTTCATACTGCATCACAGGCAAAAGTTTAGTGGAAATTCGTTGATGGGTTCAGGAGATATCGCACCCCCTGTGGTGTTATGGACACACGGACACACGAACGAAAACACGGACGCTCCCAAGCATACATGGACGAACAGACTAATCACGTACTGCCTCGTCCACCATAGGTGGGTTGAGGCATAAATAATGAGACAGTTGCAAACAAAAAAATGAGCTCTATTGGTAAGGGCCTCTGTGAGTGAGATAAATCTTTGAGAGAGAGAGAGAGAGAGAGAGAGAGAGAAGAGAGTTACAAGGAATTACAAAGACAAGTAGTACCTAAATTTATCATACAAAATATACAAAGGAGGTACAGAGAATGAAACTAACACATACACGTTGCTATTCTGATAGTGAGAGAAAAGTGTAGCAAGGACGAAGGCTCTCCCCATCCACCTCTCACCCGCTGAACGGTCACGGAAAAGTAGATGCACCGAACTCGAAGGAAAAAGGCTGGACTAGAGAAGTGCAGGAAAGTGGAAAACATTGAATCTACACTAAATTAAGCCTAATAAAACTTGTATAATCTACCCATGACCTACCTTATTGGGTGCTACCTATGCTGGTAGCCGATTGCAGGTACTCCATATTTTCCTAATGTATCGTGCTGGATGTGTTTCAGATAAAGCTTCCATGCATGCTTCTTCATCGAGTTGCTGTACTAAAAATATGCTGGAAGTCAATTTTTCAATTAATAAAAGGATTTTGAAAACCTCATTTAACTGCCCATGTAAATCCTTAGGCTCTAACAAACAAAACCTCAGTTCTTGGAACATTCTCAGGTATTCCATGTGCCTGATGGATGGATTCAGTTTAGCAGCTGATGCCTGAACTCTCTCAAACCTCACAATATCTCCTAAGAGTCAGCAACAAGAAATGCACTGCATATTCCAGTAGCAGCCATACAAAGGAATAGTACAGAGAGGGGTTTATCTCCTTGTTGCTGTACCTAAACTACCACTTTATACAACCTAGAAGCATCTGTGGTTTCTTTTCTGTCTCAATGCACTGTTTTGGGAACTTAAATTTTGTGGTGATTAATGTACCTAAGTCTTTCTCCAAGTCAGTACTGTTAACCTCACCTTCAAACAAAAAAGTAATTTTTTTTTTTTATTATTTGCATGACCAATATGCATCACCTTGAACTTGTCCAGGCTGAACGTCAGTTTCCACTGTTCAGACCACTTCCTTATTTGAACCAAGATTGTACAGAACATAGTTTATCTAGTTTAAGAACAATGATGCAGTATCTCCTAGCTTTGTGCAGTGAGCAAATTTGGCACAATGATGCACACATCTATATCGTTGATTTAAATTATACTGTGTAACAAACTTAAACCATTTTTTTTGTTTATGTTGATTTTTACGTTATTTCTATCAGTGTCAATGCATAGATTCTGAATATGCTATGTGTTTTTCTGTAAATCTAGAGTTACAGGAATTTTGCAACAACATACGTATCGTGCAAGGACAGGAATTGCAGCTTGTTACTATTTCGATATTGTTGAGAATGTCAAAGAATTTATTTAATTCCGGGTGTATATTATGAATATAACTAGAGAATGAGCAGACAGTAACATCACAAGGAATGCAGGGCACATAGTATCTAGAAATGCACTTTTGATCTTGACTTTCCTCTGTAGCTGTGATGACAATCACGCAACAATCCCCAAACGTAATCGCCCATCATCGCCTCGTTCCACCTTCCCTGATATCTGGTTTCCATCAGCAGAATGTTCTGGTGGAACAGTTCGCCATGCTTCGTGCTGACTGCACCCAAGTTGTGTTTGAAGAAATCAAGGTAGGAATACAGATAATGCAATTTAATTGACATTCTGCATCCAAGCCAGTAGAATGAGCCAATCAGGTCATTGACGAGCTGTGCAGAATCTGGTCTCCTCTGGTTGCCAAAAAAAAACTTCCACAACCCCTCTGAAAGCATTCCAAGTGTGCTCATCATCATTGGTCATTTTACCCTGGAGTTCACAACTTGCATGCATTCTTCGAACCTGCGGCCCGGTGAATATGTCAGCCATCACCTTTGCCACGCTCAACTTGGGAAACATGGATTGGATATGCAGAAATGCATTGCCATGCTTGTCGATGGCTTTCATGAATTGTTTTGCAAAACCAAGTTTTGTGTGTAGCAACGGTAGGAATACCTTCTCACTGGAGATCAGTGGAGCTCTCAGAATGTTGCACGAGCCTGGTGTGATACTTTCTCTGAGAGGCCAGTCTTTCCTCACGAAATGTTCTGTATCATTCTGGCTGTTCCGCAAGCATAAAAAACTTGAGTACTTCGTATAACCATCTTGCATTCCAAATAGGAACGAAACCTTTTTGAAATCCCCACAAACCTCCCAATTGTGACCTGAGTACTTGATCTTTGTCAGACAAATCTTCACATTTTCATAGCCTTCTTTCATTCCACAGAATGTGCAACTGGAATTGATGGGATTTCGTTGCCATTATGCAAAAGTACAGCATTTAGGCTCTTCACGGAACTGTCTATGAAGAGTCGCATTTCTGATGCCTTGTAATCCAACCTTTAACATCAAAACAATAACACAATGAGGTTTCTTCACAAAATTTTAAGAAGGATGCACATTTGCCGTGGTGATTCCAATAACTCAACTTGCAACCGGGATCCAACAAGTTCCATTCACTTAAATGTGATGCCAGCAGCTCAGCATAGGACTGGTGAGTCCTAAATCTTGGGCCAAGTCATCCAGTTCTTGCTGACTGGAAAAGTGTGGAGTGTCTCCAGAACGTTTTCCAACATACAATTAACCTACTGGCACCCAGTGTCCTGTACAAAGGACAGAACTGGGCATTTTCAAAATTGTATAAAGAAGAGAACCCCGGGGTAGAGACCTATGAGCTTTGCAACTATGAACCGATAAGCAATGGGCAGTACGCTTAGTACCCTTCCACCAAATCCCTGGCATAGGAACTCTGGGCACCAATGGGTTAAACGTTGGCAAATCTTTCAGATTCATTAACCCATTGACACCTAGTGTCTTGTATAAAGGACAGTACTGGGCATATTCAAAATCTGATATAGAAGGGAATCCTGGGGTAGGGACCAATGAGCTTCGCGACTATGAGCTGATAGGCGGAGGGTGGTAAACTTAGCACCCTTCCACCAAAATCCCTTCCACAGGAACTCTGGGCACCAGTGGGTTAATCATCACTTTTCCCTCCATCATCAACGATGTCCTCATGATCAGAGACAACTTCCGTGTCCACAGGAGGGACAGAAATCGCCAGCTTATCGCTGTGAGGCACCGAAGAGATCGAAGAAGGCAAATTTGGATATATAATGTTCTTTCTGCCATTAATGCTCTTCACACCACTTATATCAACCATGCAAAAATAACAATCATCATGGTGATTCCAAGGCTCTTGCCACACTCTTAAAACTGCGAATGACATCTTCTTTCTCGCTGCTCATAGCCAGGCTTCAAGCACAGAATGACAACTATCACAGGTGTAGTGCGAAGCCCAAACCTTATCTTGATCGCCCATTGCCATGCCAAAATATGCTTTGTATGGACGAGCAAATTTGGTATCAATGTGGATTTTGTGTTTGATCATCTACAGTCCAAATATTCTCCACATTCATAACAAATTGTATCGGATGACAGCTTGCAAGAACATCTACAGGTCATTCTCATCAATAGAAACACCTTTAGGAACAGCTCAAAAACACGTCGACCAGCCAAACAAGCAACTTGAGACTACTCATCGAATGAACTGACTTGATCCGCATTGCATGACGTAATAATGGTCATATCAGCGATATCTGCATGGTCGCGATGGTGTGTGTGTGTGTGTGTGTGTGTGTGTGTGTGTGTGTGTGTGTGTGTGTGTGTGTGTGTGTGTGTGTGTGTGTGTGTGTGTGTGTGTGTGTGTGTGTGTGTGTGTCATGGTAACGATACAACCGCCATTACATCAGTGTGCAGTAATAAGTGTGAAATAAACAATTGCCAATTGTTGATGAAAACCTAGAGATAGACAAACAAAACATACACCACTGGAATCAGCGTGGACTAGGGACCCCTCCTCTGTTTTTTAGTTCCTAAAAAGAGACAGGCCAGAGAAAGGAATGGGGGATGGAGTTATCCCCGTACCCTGAAGATTGGGTCTATGAATGTGCGTGGATGTAGTACGATTGAGGCTAAAAGGGAGGTGATTGGGAGAATGTTTGTGAGAAGAAAGTTGGATGTGTTAGCTTTGAGTGAAACGAAGATGAAAGGGAAGGGTGAGTCTATGTTTGGAAGTGTGAATGGAAGATTGTCAGGTGTTGATAGAGGAAGGGCAAGAGAAGGTGTGGCCTTGTTGGTGAGTCCGGAAGTACAGCAGTGTGTGATTGACTGGAAGGAGGTGTCATCGAGACTGATGTGGGTGAAAGAGAAATTTGAACATGAGTTGTGGGTGTTTGTGAATGCATATGGGCCTGGTAGTGAAAGGGATGAAGAAGAGAGGGAGTCTTTCTGGAATGATGTTGATGAGTGTCTGAAGAGTTTTGGAGCGAATGTGAATGTGGTAATGATGGGAGATCTCAATGCTAGAGTGAGAAATGTAGCAGTTGAAGGTGTAGTTGGTATGCATGGTGTGCCTGGAAGAAATGAAAATGGGGAACGAATGATAGCGGAGTGTGTTGAGCGAGAGATGGTGATTGGAAATACGCTGTTTGAAAAGAAAGATATTTATAAGTATACATGGGTGAGACAGGAGGGTGGAAGGGTTGTTGATAGAGCTTTGATGGACTATGTGGTTGTGTCTAGGAATGTAATAGGAAGATTGTTGGATGTGAGAGTTCTGAGAGGGGAGGGTGGAGGTATGTCTGACCACTACCTGGTGGAGGGAAAGTTAAAAGTAGGTAAGAGATGGGTGAGAGCCAGGAGGGTTAGATGTGGCAGGAAGGTTTTGAAAGTGAGTGAGTTGGATAAAAGAGAGAAAAAGATAGAGTATCAGGAGAGATTGAAAGATGAGTGGAAAGCAGTGAAAGATCGGGAAAACGGCAGTGTGGAGGAGGAATGGCAGTTGTTTAAGAGTGCTGTGGTGAAGCATGCAGAAGAGGTGTGTGATGTGAGACGTGAGGGTGGTGGTGTAAGAAAAGAAAGTGAATGGTGGTGCGAGGAAGTAAGTATGGCTGTTGCTGAGAAGAGACGTGCATATGAAGTGTGGCTGCAGAGGAAGGATGAGATGTCATATGAAAGGTATAAGGAAAAGAGGAATAGGGCGAGAAGGGCTGTGTGTGATGCTAAAGTGGCAGGAGATGAGAGGTGGGGTAGGTGGCTGACAGAGAATTTTCAATAGAATAAGAAAATGTTTTGGAAGGAGGTGAAAAGGGTGCGAAAGGGAGAGTCTGGGAAGGAAGAACGAGTAAAAGCAGAGGTTGGAAGGATGTTAACTGAGATGGATGCAGTAAGGAAGAGATGGGCAGAGTATTTTGAAAGATTCTTAAATGTAAAGGAAGAGAAGGTGGCTGAGATTGTGGCGGATGGAAGGGTGCAAGGAATAAATGTGTTGGGAGAGTTGAATGATTCTTTGATCACGAAGGAGGAAGTGGAGAAGGCAGTAAAGGAGATGAAAACAGGGAAAGCAGCAGGTATGGATGGGTGTGCTGTGGAATGCCTGAAGGGTGGTGGAGTGACTATTGTTGACTGGTTAGTAAGATTGTTGAATGTGTGCTTTGTGAAAGGTATGGTGCCAATTGACTGGGCAAGTGCTTGTGTGGTCCCGTTGTATAAAGGCAAGGGTGATAAGTATGAATGTACTAACTTTAGGGGTATAATTCTGTTGAGTGTTGTAGGTAAGGTGTATGGCAGAGTGTTAATTATGAGAGTTAGAGAGGGTACAGAGGGAGTGATTGGTGATGAGCAATGTGGCTTTAGGAGAGAGATGGGATGCGTGGATCAGGTGTTTGCTGTGAGACAAGTGTGTGAAAAGTATTTAGCAAAAGGCAAGGATGTGTTTTGGGCATTTATGGATTTAGAGAAAGCGAATGATATATGATAAAATTGATAGGGAGGCTTTGTGGACTGTTTTAAGACTGTATGGACTTGATGGTAGGTTACTAAAAGGGGTGAAACGTTTTTATGTAAATAGTAGAGCGTGTGTAAGAGTGGGAAATGCTGTGAGTGATTGGTTTCCCGTGAGAGTGGGGCTGCGACAGTGATGTGTGATGTCGCCTTGGTTGTTAAATATTTACATGGATGGTGTTGTAAGGGAGGTGAATGCAAGAGTTTTAGGTGGAGGTCTGAGTCTGTTGAATGTTGATGGTGGAGAGTGGAATTTGAAGCAGCTGCTGTTTCCAGATGATACTGCACTGGTGGCTGATTCAGAGGAAAGATTGAGACAGTTGGTAGAGGAGTTTGGAAGGGTGTGTGAAAGGAGGAAATTGAAAGTAAATGAGAATAAGAGTAAAGTGATGAAGTATACGAGGTTGGTAGATGGTAGGGGGATGAATATAGTTTTGAATGGCAAGTTGCTTGAGGAAGTAGAGTGTTTTAAATATCTAGGGTCACATGTTTCTGTGGATGGAAGAATAGATGCAGAAGTGAAGTTTAGAATAAATGAAGTAGGAAAGGTGCTGGGAGGAATGAAAAAAGTGTTTAGATGTCGTTCGCTTGGAATGGATGTAAAGAGAAGGCTCTATGAGGGTGTTGTGGTACCGACTGCGTTATATGGGGCTGAAAAATGGAATATGGGTGTAGTAGAGAGGAAAAGTTTGAATGTAATGGAGATGAGGTGTCTGAGGAGTATGTGTGGAGTGACGCGTATGGATCGAGTGCGAAATGATGAAGTGCGAAGGAGAACTGGAGTTGTTCAGGAGATGGCTGGTAGAGTTGAGCAGAGGGTGTTGCGATGGTTTGGGCATATGGAGAGAATGGATAATGAGCGATTGGTGAAAAAGATAACTAGATCTGATGTGAGAGGTGTAAGGGTGAGAGGAAGACCACGAATAGGATGGATGGACAGTGTGAAGAGAGCGCTGGATGCGAGAGGGATGTCTGTTGAGCAAGGAAGAGTGGCTGTGCGTGACAGAAATAAATGGAGAGAAATTGTGAATGAATAAGTGATGATGCAGCCCTGAGGGGATATTCTCCCGCATTTGGTCTGATCAGCTAGTCATGTCAGTTGCGGGTAAGGGGATGAGTCTGTTATGATGTGGCAGGGGTAAACCAGTTCTGCTATCGAGCCCTGCTGCGGATGTCACTGACTGCATTGCGCAGTTGCAGTTGACCCTTGTGCGGTGTGGTGCGGTGAGGATCTGTCCGTTCTCCCCTTTGGGGCTAAGATGCGAATGTATGTGTTTGAATGAATGAGTAAACGGGAAGTTTGTCGTCCTGTCTCGGCTACCTCCCTTTCCTTGGGGGAAGCAGCCTAGGTATATAGATAGATAGATAGATTTGTTACACAGTGTTATAATTAATACTGGACCCAGAACTGAAGCGGGGACTTCCACTTGAAACTTATGTCCAGTCAGAGGGTTTCCAACTGACTTCCATTCTCTGACGACGGTCATTCCAACAATTTTCAGTCTATGCAGGTAGTAGACTATAGCACCAGTCAAACAGGACGGTTCTCTCAACTTGGATGGAAAACTGATGGCTGGGAGAGCTGGAGCTCCCTTTTCATTAGTCCTTGGGACCTCTCCCCTATGCGGTAGTTTGTCAGTGTTTCAGTAACACAAAGAGTTGGCCAGCATACTAACCTACACAGTTTCCTGTAACTCTCAACACCAAACTTCAAGCACAATACGCACCATACCTCCCATTCTGTCTATGTATATATCTATAGCCCGATGCCCTAATCCCGCAAAGGGTGGCTGGAGACAAAGCGCCTCCAAGTCGCTCTGTCACCAACCATTTGACTGCCCTCTCCGCAACTCACTCCCACCTCCCTCATATACCACTCAACTCCATCCCTCCACCTCATCCTCGGTCTTCCCCTCCCTCTCCCTCCCTCCACTTCACCTACATACACCCTCTTAGTCAGTCTTTCATTCTCTATTCTCTCCACATGTCCAAACCACCTCAGTGTGTTTCTCCTAATTTTCTCAACCACATCCACATCCACCCCACAACGTTCCTTCACTTCTTCATTCGTCAACCTGTCCCTCCATGTCACTCCACATGTTCCTCTCACGTAACTCATTTCCACTGCTCTCACTCTTGACTTGTTCCACTCTAGCAAGGTCCATGCCTCGCTTCTATACGTTAGGGTAGGGATCACAATACTATCATGCAGTGACTTGTTCCATACTCACCTCCGTATTTCTCAACAATACTATCATGCAGTGACTTGTTCCATACTCACCTCCGTATTTCTCATCATTGCTTTCAGTGAACCAACAACCTTCCTTCCCTGCAGTACCCTTTCAAGCACTTCATCCCCAAAAGTTCCATCCATGCTTATCACACTTCCCAAGTACTTGAATGCACTCACATTCTCCATATCCTCATCATCCATCCTCACTGTGCATTCTGTGACTTCATTCCTCTCAAACACCATAACTTTACTCTTGTTTACATTAGCTTTCAGATTCCTCATCCTACACACTGTCCCAAATCCATTCACCAAACCTTGCAACTCCCATTCATCTTCACTCAACAATAAGTATCATCAGCAAACAGCAACACCAGAATCTTCCACAGCTCACCCCACATCCACTGCCCTACCTTGCACCTCCTTTACAACCCCATCTGTGCATATATTAAAGAGCCATGGAGACATGACACAACCCTGTTTCAATCCCACACTGAGATCAAATAACTCACTCAGCTCACCATCCACTCGCACCGTAGTCCTAGCTCCTTCATACATACTCTTCACAGCAAAACAATTTCCCCTTCACTCCATAATTATATTCTTAATAGCTTCCACATACCTTGTCTATCTACTCTGTCATAAGCTTTCTCCAAGTCCATGAAGGCAGCATACACTTACTTTCCCTTCTCTAGATACTTCTCTACTAAATATCTTAGAACAAGTATCTGAGCTACACATCCTTTTCCCTTCCGAAATCCCCCTTGTTCTTCTCCGACTAGCTCCTCTGTTATATGCCTAACCCTATCAATGAGTATTCTACCACATATTTTTCCAGTCACACTAAGAAGGCAAATACCCCTATGGGTACCACATACTTCTTTCTTCTCTTTTCCTTTGTATAAAGGAACAATTATACCTGATTTCCAATCCTCTGGAACACTTTCCTCTTCCCAAGCCAATCTACACAACTTCCATATCCACTCCACAACAATCTCACCCCCATACTTCAGCATTTCACCACAAACTTCATCAATTCCTGGGGCCTTTCCCATCTTGATCTTCTTCATTGCTTCCACTACTTCTGCCCTACTGATCACCTCCTCCCTCCTCTTATCTCTTCTTCTCCCAGTCATTACCCAACCACTTATACTCGCACTGCTCTCACTCTCTACATTCAGCATATCCTCAAAGTGCTCCTTCTTCCATTTCCTCAGTTTCTCTTTCTTCTCCACCAACAATCTATTCTTCCCATCTTTCATTCCCCCACTGTTTATCCCCTTTCACACCGTCTTACTTTCTTTACCTTCTTCCAAAACAGTTCCTTACTCTCCCTCCATTTTACACTCAGATTCCTCCCAAACTCTTCATCCACTTCCTTCTTAATCTCCTTCACCAGCTTCTTCACCTCCCTTCTCCTGCTCACATATACCTCTCTCTTCTCTCTCTCATCTTCTCCCCTACCTCTACTCGCTAGCCATTCACTATATGCCTTCTTCGTTTGTTCCACAGCTCGTTTCACCTCAATCATTCCACCTTGCTGTCCCTTGCACACCCCTGCATCTCCTCCTCACTCCACAAACCACCTTGCACATTGCGCCTATCTCCTCCGTGAATATCTTACATACGTCTTCCACCCCTTCCATCTGCTCTAACTCATACCTTCCTAATCTTTCTTCCACTATGCTCTAATACTCTGCCATTTTCTCATTATCTTGCAACTTCTCCACTCTTCTCACAGGAGCTGTTTCCTCTTGTCTTCCTCTTCATCTCTTCACCCATTTCCTTTGCAGCCTTACCTTGGCCATCACTAAGTGATGGTCCGAGATTCCATTGCCCCATCGTCTCCACACTCTTTTATCCAACACTTGTCTTTTCATTCGCTCATCCAGACACACGTAATCTATCATTGCCTTTCGTTCAACAAGTTCACCATCCATCCTCCTCATAACTCTCCATGTATACCTGTGGATCATCATATGCCGAAAGAAGGTGTTGGCTATTGCCAACCCCTTACCAGCACAGATGTCCACCAAAGCAATACCATTCCCATCTACTTCAGCCGGCACACCCCAGTGACCAACCACTCCATCCACTCGTACATTCCCAACTTTGCCATTCATGTCTCCAATCAAAAACACTCTCTCGCTCCTCTCAGACTTGTCCATACATGCTTCTATACTTGCCCAAAACTCATCTTCCACTCTTGGCACTCGATCCTCTGTCGGCACATACGCACATACAATCGCCCAAGCTTGTATATCTACTTTCATCCTCACCCATACAATCCTAGCACCCAATGTTCCATAATCTCTTATATTCTCCTTCTACATCTTGCTTATCATCAGACATACTCCCTCTCTTGCCCTCTCATTCTCATTAACTCCCGCACATATACCTAAACCGTATTCCCATTCTCTCACCCTTTCACCTTTCCATTAATTTCAGGCTGTCCATATACATCCACTCTTGCATCATCAAGCACCTGAACAATCTCTCTCTCTCTCTCTCTCTCTCTCTCTCTCTCTCTCTCTCACTTCATCATTCACTCCCCTCACATTCCATGTCCCCATCCTTAGAATGTCCTTTGTCCATTCCTTAGTCGTCAACGTATGGTCCGTCCTGGTCCGAGGAGCTTTATTCACTTGTTTAGTTAGTTCTGTTTACGGGATGGGGCACTAACCCACCACCAACCCTTTTAGTCGCCTCATACGACAAGCAGGGATACTGGGGAAGTATTCTTGAAACCCCCCTACCCCCAGGGGGTAAACCCCCTACCCCCAGGGAAGGCATCTCAACACCCAGCCTTGGTATCCCCCGGGGGGTGGGGTAGTTATAAAAGCCCCCACCATCAGCTCCTTTCCCGCTGACGACCAAATGAGATGATGCAACCATATTCTAACTCATACTTTGCTAATTTCTGCAACATTCATGCAATTCCTGTAATTTTCTCTGTTGGACACCACCATCTGCCTCTAAACCTCAACTTCTCTTCCTAACTGAAGCTCAGCTTTCTGAAGTGATTAAAAGCAAGCCTTTCTCTGTATTCTCTTACTTTATACTCCCTTTAATCTCAAGGGTGGCTTTTGTGTGTATGTACACAGTAGCATATCTTGCCCACGTATTCCTGAACTTGCCTTCTGAACTCACTAATCTCTGGTTTCGGCTAGCCTGTCATTCTTTGAATAAACACATCTGTGCTGTGTATTTATCCCCTCATTTTACTGACTATGAAAAATTCTTAAATTATCTTACTTCTATGATGGAACACGTCCTGTCAGTTTCTCCTTTCTCTGAGATCTCCAGTCTACTCGTAGACGATTTCAGTGCTCCCCACCACCTTTGGCTCTCCTCTCCATTCTCCAATCCTCTTGGTGAACCAGCTTACATCATTTCTATCCTTCATGACCAACAGCAGTTTGTACAGCACCTTACCCATTTCCCTGGTCACCTTGGAGAGAGGTCCAACACACATGACCTCTTTCTTACAACTAACCTTTCTGCTTACTCTATGAATCTTTTCTCTCCCTTGGCCTCATCCTATGACAACCTTATCGCCTTTCCCTATCCTGTCACTCCACTAAGGCCCGTGAAGCCTCCCGAGAAGCAGCATCTGTGGCACTTTGGAGCTGCTGACTGGGAGACCCTCAGGCAGTAATTCTTTGATTTCCATTGAATGATTATGCTTCCTTGATGGACCGCAATCTGAGTGTACGTTTGTGCAATACGGAGGTTATTCTCTCAGGCATGGAAACATACATTCCTTTCTCCTATCCTGTAACTAATGAAAAAAAAAAAAAGTTAATCTTGCTTCTTCTACTGCTGTCCGCAACAAACACAAGGTTTACAGAAGGTACCTGAGGTAACTCATCCCTGAATCTCATCGTTTCTATGTCTCTGCCAGGATTCGTGCTACGTCTGTTTTCCGCTCTGTTAAGCATAATGTAATTCGTTCTAAATGCTCTGAACTCTCTGACTCAGATTAATCCCGCTTCTTCTGGCACCTGCCAAAAACCTCTCTAACAGCTTTACTTCATCATCCTTCCCCCCTTTCTGCCCCAGTGGTTTTGTGGCTGTTTCATCGACTGAAAAAGCATAATTTTTTGCACAGACTTTCTCCTTCAATTTCACTTTAGACGATTCCCTTGCTGCACCTGTGTCAGTTTCTCCTTTTGACTTATTCACGACATACATTAAAATTTCTTCAATCGATATGCCTCGATACTAACAAGACATATTGGACTGATGGGGGCCTCTCCTTTTGCCCTCAAGAGCTGTGCTGCTGTGCTTACATTTGCCTTGGTAAACTTTAGCCTTTGTCCGTCAACTTGTACTTTTTCTTCATGCTGAAAGTTTGCTCTCATTCAGCCTGTCACAAAGAAGGGTGACCATTCCCAGCTTTCTATCGTTCAGTTGATTTAACATCCTGTATTTAAAAAATTTTTGCAAACTATTTTTAACCGAAAAAAATTTAAAGCACCTTCTCTATCAGAACCTTTTTTCCCGACCGCCAATATGGTTTCTACCAGCGCTGCACCAATGGCTACCTTCTCTCCTACCTTTCATACTCCTGATCATCCTTCATTCAGAGTTTCAGCGAAAGCTTTGCTACTGCACCTGACAGCTCAGACTTTCGAACGATTCGGATATAAATCTTTAAAACCTCAACTGCATTCTTACGGTGTCTATCCTTCTATCTGTGCCTTCATCTCTACCTTCCTTTCTGGTCGTTCTACAGCTGCTATTGTTGACACCCACCATTCTTCAACTAGAGATATGAATATTGGTATTCCTCGGGGTTCTTTCCTATCACCAACTCTTTCTTCTAATCATCAATGACCCTCTAGGCTGTACATCTAACCCTAACCACTCATACACTTATGAATCCACCCTTCACCTTCCCAAGAACTTCTTGCAGCATCCATCTTAGCACTCACTTCAACAATCACAGGATTTGACATATCTCTGGTTGGGGTAAATGTAATTCTGTTGTTTTTATTGCATCAGATACTCAGTTTTTATATCTTTCAACCTATCGGAAACTTCCACGGGAGTATCCTCTAATTTATAACAATACCCAAATCAATCCTGCTCCATCTTTGAACACTCTTGGGGTTCCGTCTTTTCAGGGCTTATCTTGGAAAGATCATATTGCCTCCCTCTTCCAGAAGATTAGGTGTTCTAAGCTGCCTGGTGTCTTCTGTACCCCTGCACAGTTTTTTAAATTTATACAGGGCTTTTATTCGCTCATGTATAGGGTACAACTCTCATGTATTAGAAAGGCATCCCAAATACGGCTCTTCTCAACAAGTTCGAGTCAAAGGCTTTTCGCCTCATTAACTCTCCTCCTGTTACTGACGTCTTTCAACCTTTGTCTCTTCCCCGCACTGTTGCATTTATATCCCTTTTTTATCGCTATTTCAATGGTCACTGCTCCTTTGAACTGTTTGTAGGCATCCCTCCTCCATTAGAGCAGGCACATTTCACCTCTCTGGCAGCAAACTCTCATCTCTGCTGTCCAACTCTCTAATGCAAAAATTAATTATTATTTCCAGTCCTTCATATATGCAGCAGGTTCGCTGTGGAACTATCTTCCTTTCTGTTTATTTCCTATTGCCAATGTCCTCCAGTCTTTTAAATGCAATGTTTCCAGGCATCTCGAAATGAACAGATCTTGAATCTGGCTCTCTGTTATGTTTTTTTTTTTTTTTCTTGGAGGGAACAGTTTTGCGATCATCAGGCCTTTGGTTCCTTCTTCCTTGAATTATAAAAAAGAATTTCCTCCCTAAATTCGCAGCGTACAAGTTTTGCCATCAACTGTGGTTGAAGTGCTTTACCGAATGACATCTTGAAGTCCAAAAACGAATGTTATCTGCCCGATACTGGTCATATTTAGAGCATGTGCGATGGAATAATAAATCAAATTGGTCAAATATGGACGATGTTGCCTAAAGTCAGGTTGCTATTCGTACAGTAATGTGTTTAATTCTAAATGATCAACATGCCTACCTGCAAAAATACGTCTAATCCCCTCTACCACAGATGTAAAGATAATTGAATCATAATTTCCTGGACAGTTGAGATCTCTCTATTATCTGGGGTCATATTTGCTTCATTCCAGTCTCGTGGTGCTTCTTCAGTAGCCCGCAACATATTAGCCTAAAGTCTGCAGTCAGGCCAGGGGCCATCTCTTTACCGAATTCTCGCAAGACAGTTGGAAGAAACTCTTCACGAATGTATCATTTGTTGGTTCTAAATCTACATAGCTATTTAGACACTTCTGTTTCGGTACACAGAACATTCTCTAAAGTCACACCCTCATGAGGAATAGATGGCATAGGGATGCGGCCTCACTCCTCTCTTGTGAACAGCGATGAGAAATGGGAATATTAAAATGTTTCCTATCTCCTGACCAGGGTTCATGAAACCCCTGTTTGCATCAAGTAATGGCCCAGTCTTGTTCCAAATTTATTTTCTGCTGTTCACATAACCAATGAATTCCTTGAGATTGCTCTTATATATGGATGTCATTGGGAGTTCCTCGTTGTACTTAGCACTGTATACGAGGTACTTCACCCCACTATGCAGGTGGATGTGGGACTTTCGGTCTGGTAGACTATCAGTGCCCTTGAACTGTAGAACATAAGAAGAGAAGATAACTTATTTTTTGTAATGCAAGGAAGAAGGAACCAAAGGTCAGGGGCCTGCAATTTGCTCCCTCCAAGAACAAACCAAAACAAGATAACAGAGCTCCAAATTCAAGATCCATTCATTTTGAGATGCCTGGATACACTGCGTTTGAGTGACTGGAGATCGTAGGCAGTAGGAAAAACAGAGGGAGACAATCAAGAGTTGGCCTGTTGTATACATGAAGGTCTGGGAGCAGCGGTTAACTCTTGAATTAGAGAGTTGGACAGAAGAGGGATGAGAGTTTGTTACTAGACAGGTGTTACATTGCCGCTGTAGTGGTAAAACGATGCAAGCTCAGTTCAGAGGAGCAGTGACCACTGAAGTAGCAATAGAAATGAGGTAAGATGCAACAGTGCAGTGAAGAGACAGAGGTTGAAGAGAGCCAGTAAGAGGAAGAGAGTTAATGAGATGAAAAGCCTTGGACTCAACCCTATTGAGAAGAGCTGTGTGTGGGGAGCCTCCCCACACATGAGAGTTGTACTCTACAAAGGGGTGAATAAAACCTGTGTATAAAGTCAACAACTGTGCAGGGACTAAAAAAGTATGGTGTTGGCTTACCACACCCAGTCTCTTGGAAGCAGATTTTACAAGGGAAGTAATATGTTCTTTCCAAGGAAAGTCACGAGAGGATGAAACCTCAAGTATGTTGAAAGATGATGCATGATTGAGTTGGAATTGTTAAAAATTAGAGGGTACTTTTGCGGAAGATTTTGTCGGGTTGAGAGATGAAAGAACTGAGTTTTTGAAGCATTAACCCGCCGCTTCCCATTGACATATATATATACGTCTAAGTGTTTTGTCACTGTGACTCCCATTGACGTATATAAATATACTGCAATTACAAGGTCTGTCATTTGCACATTTTTCAAATTTCGTGAGTGATTTTTGGTACACCCGAAAGCACTAATTTCTCCCCCCATGCAGCCAGAGTCGCGGCCAGTGAGCGACCAGGTGTACGAACACCCCACACCCACATCCCCTTTCCCAACCCCAGTGTAAATGTTGTTGGGTAGACGTGGAACAGCCAAAGCTGGTGATATTACAGTGTCATGATTGTTTTTATAGACAATCAGAACCAGCAGGGGTAAGTATATAAAGGTACTTAATGTTTATTACTGTACTGTTATCCATAACATAGACGAAAGGCGCGAAAATGAAAGAAGACCTATAGTGTGCCATGTGTTATTGTCTATAATACTTATGTCCTATTTTATAATGTTACAAATAAGTATAGTGTTGTGAACAGCATCTGTTGAAATATATGATGTCTTTTCTCATACATTCTCACTCCCGCCACCACCACCCATCTATCTCGATTCCTGTCTCCACCAAACGCCTCTCTTATCCTCTCATCCACCAGTCACACCCATTATTAACCAACGTAAACAAAGATAGTGATGAAATGATCCATCAGGTATTAATCATATTATTACTATAATATACCTCTGTATTAAGCACCAACAAATCAATAACATACAATGCTTCGGTATACCTGCCGACTATTTCATCTTGTTGTAAGCTGTTACGTGACATACTCACCGCAAGTTGGACCTTGTGATACAAGGACATACGGTTGTTTTACTTTAACACAGGTTGTGTGTGGTTTTGGACGCCCATGAATTCATATTAACGTGGCAATTTAAGCCTTACATTATAAACACTTAAGATTTATGTTCCTGTCATTAATGGATGGACGAAACGAATCAGGGATCGGTTCTGACTAACCACAAACTCTCTGCTTTTACGAAAATATTCCGACCTCCTGTGACAACAGTGACACAATGTCATTATGTAGACGACTGACCCACATTCAGTCGTATACATTGTGACATTTTGTCACTGTTGTGACAAGAGGTCGAAATATTTTCGTTGAAGCAGAGAGTTTGTGGTTCGTCAGAACCGATCCCTGATTCGTTTGGTTAATACGGTAGTGACAGGAATATAAACCTTACATGTTTATAATGTGAGGCTTAAATTGTCAGGTTAATATGAATTGATGGACGTCCAAAAACACCCATAACCTGTGTTAGCAATAAACAGCAGTATGTCCCTGTAACACAAGGTCAAACTTGCAGTGCATATGTCACGTAACAGCTTACAAGATGAAATAGTTGGCAGGTTTATCGAAGTATTGTATGTTACTGATTTGTTGGTGCTTAATACTGAGGTGTATGCTAATATTAATATGATCAATACCTGACGGATCATTTCATCAATATCTTTATGTTGGTTAACTAAGCGTGGGAGTAGGGGACAGGATAAGAGAGGTGTTTGGTTGATATAAACCCAGAGAGAAGGGTGGTGGTGGTGGTGGTGGGAATGAGAATGTGTGAGAAAAGACATATCTTTCAACAGATGCTGTTCATTATACTATACTTATTTGTAACATTATAATATAGGACGTAACTATTACAGACAATAACACATAATACAATGTAGGTCTTCTTTCATTTTCGTTCCTTTTTCATATGTTGTGGATAACAGCACAGTAATACACATTAAATACCTTTATATACTTACCCCTACTGGTTCTGATTCTCTATAAAAACAATCATGACATTGTAAGATCACCAGCTTTGGCCGTTCCACATTTGTCCAACAACATTTGCCACTGGGGTTGGGGGAGGGGATGTGGGTGTGGGGTGTTCGAACGCCTGGTCTCTCACTGGCCGCGACTCCAGCTACGAGGGGGGGAGAAATTAGTGCTTCCGAGTGTACGTATGCACGGGACACCTTCTATGCAGTGCCAGGCAGGGACAATGCCTTACCCCGCGTGACCTCCCCCCCCCCACATGCCATTGTCTCGGCAACTCACCTGTTACCAGTGACCTGACCAGTAAAGACATGTCGTGCCACAGTATGAAATTCAAGGCCAGAGTGATTACCCAATCGATGACAATGTGGAGGACAAAGTTTACATAGTGACAGAGGAAAAAAAAGTCAGAAATGACGATCAGGTAATGTTGCCAAATAAGGTGCGGTATGTTGATGTGTTTGGTGAGTGAAACAATGTTTATATATTGCCTATATAACTCTGTGAAAACCAATATACTCTTATACTACAAATAAATTCATACCAAATAAATGAATACCTAGTATGAGTGGTTTGGAATAGTTACCCCTCCCATAGAACACGTTTTCTCCGGAGCCAGGCCCCATAGAAAACACGGCCACGTGAGGGTATTTTTACCTTTACCGGCATTTAAAAGCTCAGGTGAGCGATTTCTCTATGAATTTTCGATGTTTCTCATAAAAACCGTAGGTTTTAGCAAAAAATTAAAAAAAAATTAAAAATCTGCCAGGCTTGGGGGAGGCCATTGGTAAAAAATCTGCCGGGATGAGGGGGGGGTTAAAAACAACAAGATTATTTTTTAACCCAAACAGAGATGTGAACCAAGTCTGGCATTAGGTGTGCCATAGTCTCATCCCTTGTATGTTGATGCAACTGCTGAGACAGATGTTGCAGGAAGCTAATGGAAATATGAAAGGTAGAGTCATCAGAGTAACAGTGAATAGGGTTAGATGTACAGCTTAGAAGGTCATTGATGAATAAAGAGAAGGGAGTTGATGAGAGGACAGAGCCCTGAGAAACACCACTATTGATAGCTCTATGAGAAGAACAGTGGCCATCTACAACAGCAGTTTCAGAATGACCAGAATGGAAGCTTAGATGAAGTCACACCTGGAATGACAGAACACGTAAGAGGATAGTTTGGAAATTAAAGATTTATGCCAGACTCGATCAAAACCCTTTGAAATGTCAAGTGCAATGGCAAAGCTTGCACTAAAGTCCCGAAAAAAGGATGACCATGAGTCTGAAAGGTTGGTGAGAAGATCACCAGCGGAGCGTCCCTGGCGGAAACCATACTGATGATCAGAAAGAAGGTTGTAACAGGAAAGACGATTTAACAACTTTTTGGTAAAGAATATTCTCGAAAACTTTTGAAATACAGGATGTTAAAGCAACTGGGCGATAGTTAGAGGGTTTGGAATGGTCACCCTATTTGGGACAGACTGATTGAGAACAAATTTCCGGCAAGAAGGAAAGATGCATGTTGATAGACAAAGGTGAAGAGTTTATCTAGGCCGGGTGTAAGCACAGAACCACAGTTCTTGAGGACAACAGCAAGGACTCCATCAGGCCCATATGCCTTGTTAATATTGAGGCCAATAATGCCAGAATATAATTTATATCAGCTGAAGACATTTTAATGTCAGTCATGAGGAAGTCAGAAGGGGCAAGAGTTGGAGGGACAACATCGGAATCGTCTAAGGTGGAATTGAAGGAGAGAGACTGAGTGAAGAGTTCTGCTTTATTAGTAGAAGAAATAACTACAGAACCATCGGAGTGGAAAAGAGGAATAGAAAGATGATGTGGTAAAGTTGTCAGAGAGGTTTTTGGCAAAGTGCTAGAAGGAGCGAGAAGAATTCGAGTTGGAGAATTCAGAGTTTCTACAAGAAGGTGATTACTACAGTTAGATAAGGATAACAAATAGAAAGCTTTCCCTCGTTTACCAAACCTTCCAGCAGCAACCAGTAGAAAAAATTAAATGGGATACCACACAGTACAGAAAAAATCACATGGAAATTGTAAAGGGTAGCACTTAAAGTGAAAGGAGGCTATAGTACTGAAACCTGAAAATGAAGAAGAATAAATATTAGTTACTAGGATATTATTTATATACAACCTTTACCTGACATATGCCTATCTAACCTATACTTGATACTCTTGATGGAAAGGGCAGTAATACATCACTAGATAGATTATTTCATTCGTCCACTACTCTACTGATAAAACAATTTGTACCTATCTCCCTACTAGAACGGATTTATATAGTTTGAAAACGAGTATTTCGAGTGGTGTCCTGTATGCAAACATTTGGAACTTCCTTATTTATTCCCTCAATCCACTTAAACACCTCATTCAAGTACCCCCCCTCGTTACTCCACATCTTTCTAGTAAGTGCATATGTACTGTAGTCTTTTCAGTCTGTGCGGTATACTGACTTTTTCTTCCCAATTTTTACCTCTATCTCCAGTGTGAACCATTTGGGTTTGGACATCGATAAGCTAAATGGCTTTAAAAGCAGACACTTTGTCTGATGTGCATTGAAGCAGTTTCTGAATGTGAATAAGGACTCACTTACACTCCACCTCATTTCCAGAGGCACTGCACACACTTCCTCTGTAAGGGCATTAAACTCCACTATCATTAAGTGAAGTCTGCAACACTGTTGAGCTTTAACTTAGGCCTCATGTACGCATCATGAGAAACTAATTAGATAATGATCTCTTCTTCCTAAAGTCTCATCTAATATTCAAAAGGAAACAAGGCCATGTTCGATGGTGAACACAGTATCTAACAAGTTCCTCCTCTTTCTGGGCTACGTCATAAACTGGGACAGGAGAGCCTTATCAACAAAGCTGAAAAGCCCTGTTGCCTCTGCATCTCCTATTTTACCTGACCAAATAACGTGACAACTGCAGTCGTCTGGGAGAATTAAGATCCTTTACCTAATAGCTCACTGAACTAAGTATACAATCTAGTATCATCATCGATTAACTGACAGGATGGACAGGAGACTACAATGAATGTGTACACACCTGCTGCAGCAGTGAGGTCCACACTTAGTATCTCCTGCTGTGATACAGCTTTGTAGGATACTACCAGCACATACTGTCCCTGTGATGCTACCTCTTCAGACTATACCTTAGAACCAGGATCGTCATCAGGTAGATGACCCTCACCTTTCACAAGGGCTGACCTAAAGTCAAGATAAAAGATCTAATTCACCTCGTCTCCCATTACTTAGTCAGGTCACCCATAGAACAAATAATATGGGTCCATAAACTATACACCAGTAAGGACACACACACACACACACACACACACACACACACACACACACACACACACACACACACACACACACATTGACTCCACTATCTTAGAGAGAATGTGGTCACCAAATCTAGGCAGGATCCTTATGAAAAGTGCTTTATCAGTATTTAGTTTTCAGTATCTCAGTTCCTATAGAATAATACATATCCTGTTACCTGCGAAATGATGGTTGTGTACCGATTTCTGACTCAGATATTTTCTGCCTCTCTTAATTTGTTTAACTCTCTGTTCTGGAAGACACTTGACAACCCTCTTAGTTCCTCCTACAGCAAGTACATTTCTTGACTTTATACCTGCGAATCACCCACTATTATGATCGCCAACTTCTCCCCCTTCTCAGGACAAAGGAAAGTGAACCTTCTGGATATAGTGATAGGTGCAGATTTCACTGACTTTTGTCTACCTTTGCCAGTCTTCCCCCATGCAACCTGGATAAACTCACCAAAACCATCCTATCTGGTTAAACACTGCATGACTGGCTGGCAAGATTTTGTGACCTTTCATGCTCACTTTTGTTCCCAGTTTTGGTTGCAGTTTCACCAACTGTATTAATTATCATTGTTTTCCCTCCTTGTTCTTTATCCTTTTCTTCTTGTCTCCTACTGACCAAACTACAACTTCTCTGGTTAATTCTGAAATTTCTTCAGTGCAACCGTTTTGATTGAATGATCCAGCCTTAATCCGTGACGTGTAATTACCTCCATATGAGTCATCTTAAGGAGCATGTGAACTACCTCATATCAGCAGAATATTTAACAACGCACCATGAAGTTTCTCGTGGAAGCTGCATCACACAGCTTTATAGGGATACTTGGTTTTCTCCCATCCCCATCTTCTAATTTGAGCCCGGAAGCAAAGGTAGAGTAGGTAATTTGAACTAATTTCGCGCACTTCTAGATCCATTTGCTATGGTGTTAGCACCTGAGGAAGGCTCAAGCTTGTCTCAGAAAGCCACTTTTTGTTGATAAAATCGAATGCAAGACATAAGTAGCTAAGTGAGGAGGGAAAATTAAATAAATTATCGAAAGTAGCACGTCACATTCGTTATGGCCTATTGGATTAACTGGAAACCTGGCAAGCAAATGAGGCATTGACAGGAGTGTGTCCCGATCGTATACTGTAGTTACCGATTTCTCACGAACTGGAAAATTCCAACCACAATATTTCTTTAAGTACGGTGAGTTGAACAAATAAATTGCATGGGGTGGTGTGTGTGCTCCCATTTTCAAAACTCTGATGTCCATTTGTAATAAGTTTGCAAATGACGCCAAATAGGCCATAGTGCTGCACCACTGAGGCTGTTTTGCAACCTCCTTCCCGTGGTTTACTAGTTACTTGAGTTTACTCGACCACTTCCCACAGGAGTTGTAATCGCATCTCTATATGTCACTTTCTCATCATACCACCATCAGAGCAAGCAGTAAGACGGTGGCTCAATCGGTAGAGAGGTGGCTTGCGGTCCTACCGGACCCAGGTTCAAATCTCCGCTGGGGCAAGGACCAGTTTAAGGATTTGAATTTCATTACGCCAGACTTTACCGATCTAACAGAAGACCCGCCGACATGTCGTAAAAATACCCCCGCTAATACCAATACACCAGTCCTGTATGAGACAGCCCTAGCATGTATTCAATATGGACGGTGGGTGTTAGTGCCGAAGTGGTGACATGTAGAGGTGTACGATATGTAGGAAGACTACTGGGCCATGGGAGCAGGCTGAGAAGCCTATGCCCAGAGTCGAGCACATAAAAAAAAAGAAAAAAAAAGGCGTACGGTGATCAACAAGATCGATGTGCATCGCACCACTAAAGTGCTCTAGTCCGCTTGAGGATCTCGCACTCTGAATATGTAAATTGATGGCGGTAGGACCAATCATTTTACTGACTGACCTGCGTAAAGTCATATGTGAGCAAGATGAAGGGGGAAAAAAAAATATCGTATAAACTGTTGGTGTTCATCATAATCAAGGAATTAAAAATATAATGCAGAGAAACATTTACTACTGTGCTCTCTCTCTCTCTCTCTCTCTCTCTCTATATATATATATATATATATATATATATATATATATATATATATATATATATATATATATATATCTGTCTATCTATCTATTTGTCTGCCTATCTATCTATCTATCTATATCTATCTATCTATCTATATATTATACACACACACACACAGAGGCAGGCAAAAGATTAGCGCTCCACCTTGTAAAGGCAGCCGATTATATATATATAAATGGAGAGAGAGAGAGAGAGAGAGAGAGAGAGGAATAGTGGAACAGAGGATATTAGCGCCAAAATGGTGATGTTTATGTTTTCAAAATGTATCCAAATCAAGGCATCTATCCATTGCCTTTCCCTCCATCTATTCATCTTTATTTTTTTTTCTTTTCATCAGTTCTTCTCTTAGTCTGTATTGTATTAAGCTCATCTTCCTATCAACCCTTTAATCAGTCTGAGTTGTCTACATGTATACCCACCCACCTACCTACCTAGCTATCCTTCATTCTTATCTTTTGTCCTCTACTAATCCATAGAATTATGTCTGTCTCTCTACATATTATTAATCCATCTGTCCATCAATCCGTTTGTACCTCCTTTCATCTCTGTCTGTCAGTCTGTCTCTGTCTCTGTCTGTCTGTCTGTCTCTCTCTCTCTCTCTCTCTCTCTCTCTCTCTCTCTCTCTCTCTCTCTCTCACTCCTTGTTCTTTTATCCTCACTTTCTTACGTACTGTAACTCATACAACTTCGTTCTTCGTCCTGATTTCTGTGTTTATGTTCTTTTTGTTACGTAGTATACAGTATGATTTCTTGGGCTATAAGAAATCGTTTGGCTTGTGAGTGTAGAGTTGTGTAGGTAGTAGTACATCCAGTGTAAAAATCTTCTGTCCAGCCTGAATAAAATCATCTGTCAAAAGAAAGAGTAAATAAATAAAAATGCTCTATGAAACAAGAAGTTAAAACCTTTTCAACCGAACAGAATTTTAAGCCCAATTTAGGGATATCTGGTTTAAAGGAAACGTTCAACTTTTTCAGTCATACTAATAAACCGAGTCACGCCGGATATAATAAACCGAGTCACTCCAGATTACCCCAGGATGCCTCTGTTAATCTAGCTGGTTTTATACTCGGCGCCAATATGTAAGTTAATATGAACCTAACGTGTGACAGATAACCATTTTATCAACAGGAAGAAAATTACCTGCGGCTGTTAGATGGTTTCAGACCTACGGACAAGTTGGCTGGCGCGGGGTATAGCTGCATGACCAAACACAAAAATATGTTATTAAAATTGGCCATGTTTTTAAGCTAACGCTTCTACTTATGCAAAAGAGATTCCACGCTGAAGGGAAGTCTGCAACCAAGCCGAAAAGAAAGGTCTTGATACATTACGTGTTTCCTTGTAAGTGAAGATGAAACAGAGGTAAGCAGAGGTAAGCCAGTAACTCGACAACCACTAGGAAAGCACCAGATAATATTCCCCTTAACTATGACCATAAACAGTTAAAGTTTTCAGTCGTGGTCAATGGCAGTGGGTCCTTTTGCTCATTCTTTCAGTACAGTGAAGTTTAAACCCTTGTTGTGTGCTAAACTCCTGTCTTGTGTTTCTCCATCCATATTTCATCTAATGAACACAATCTCCCGTTGATTCTCTAGTATTTTCAACTTCCACTCCCCTCTTTATCACACATTTATTCATCATTCAAATGATGTCCCCGACTGAAGAGCTACGTTTCAAATCTCCATCCATAAAAATTCCCAATATTCCCTGCCGGCCCCTCATCCCTACATCAATAGCAATGTTATCCTTCCCTTTACTCCCTGCAGGCGAAAATCTTCCAGAAAGAGGCTTGTTTGTGAGTACGAATTATTGAGTAAGGCTTGGTTACGATAAGCTGGATTAGCTTAGTTTTGTTTACTGGACGGAACTGGGAATGACTTAGAATCGCGTCAGAATAGGTTTAATTAGGTTATGTACCTAAGTCTGGGTTGTGTTATGTATGAAAAATGGAACTAGAAAACATTGAAAAAACGATTTCTTTTTTTGGCAACATCTTAATGTAATGAAATGAGGATAACGATGATGGGGATGATGATGATGATAATGATTTGTCTAGGTTTAGTTAGAAAACAATGAATTCATTGTCAACTTACTATTATTACAGACGAATTATTGCATTATAAACTAACCAAAACGTTATATCATGGAATGGCTGTGTGTATCTGTGTGTTAGAGAGAGAGAGAGAGAGAGAGAGAGAGAGAGAGAGAGAGAGAGAGAGAGAGAGAGTATTATGCAGCAGCATTTCTCAGAATCAAAACGTTCCATAATACCCAGTGTTTACAACTCCATATTACCTATTCTACACAGTCCACACCTGCATGCAAACTTCAATGACAAAAAGCCACAGTGTTGTGTATGTAACCTATATTTGTGATTATATTATGCGTGTGAGCTTAGTATGTGAGTGTTTTTGTTATGTGTCCCTGTTCACGATATTCTTCTGTTTACAAAGTGCTATCGAGTTAAATGTAAACCTCTAAGAGCAGAACCTCGGTGACACTTCCCCTCTGGAGGTCAAAAGATGTGAGGCCGTCAAACAATTGCCATGCTTTATTTGAGATTTTTATATCCCGACCTTTAGCTGACAGATATATGAAGAACGACAAGCTGTAATAAGCCATTAAATTCTTTAAGTGCCTCTAAGAGAAGGGTCTCGATGCAACCTCCACCGCAGGTTACAAGATACGAGTCTGTTACACAGCTTTGATGTTTTCTTCCTGATTCTTACATTTCCAAGAGACATCACATCATGGTCACGTTGATTCAGCTCATTGCTTCCCCTGTTGCTGTGGGTCGGGATGTGGGAGGTCCGACAGGGAACTTCAGTGCTAATGGTCTCACAACTTTCAGACTACAGTGACGAGGTGTCACAGAGTCCTTGCTCTTGGAAATGTTTAACAGACTCGAGGGCGCACTGTAATTTGTCAAGCTGCATATACTCGTATTTCTGCTTAGTATGTGGTTATGTTTGATTCCACCTGTGCTTATGATATTAACTTCTCTCTCTCACTCTCTTTCTCACTCTGTCTGTCTGTCTGTCTCTGTCTGTCTGTCTGTCTCTGTCTCTGTCTCTCTCTCTGTCTCTCTGTCTCTCTCTCTCTCTCTCTCTCTCTCTCTCTGTATACGTGTGTGTGTGTGTGTGTGTGTGTGTGTGTGTGTGTGTGTGTGTGTGTGTGTGTGTGTGTTTGATTTTAGACAAGTACGTCCTTGTAGACTGCATATTTGTTCATAGCATCAACTATGCCAGGTCAGTGTTTTTGTTTGGTCTCTTGAGTTGATAATTCACTATCTTAGACCCTAATGTCGCCTGAAATTATGTTTGTTTCATTAGTTCACGTCGCGCATCGTGTAAAGCAAACCTCATGACCTTCGCAGTCTTAGGATTAACTGCATTCCATTTTCACCCTGCCCTCCTCCTTTATGTTCAGCCTCATTATCAGTCTGTGCATTTAAACTAGTCCACCGCAGAGTTCCGTATGTTGCCATCGTCTTGTGTTTTATGTTTAATCTAGATTCCCAGTCTTCTCTTTCAACTACCTCCACGGTTTCGTCTTATATTCGACACTGGGCTCCACCTTCACTCAACATCCTACTGTTTGTATTAAAGTCTACCTCCATATTCTGTTTATAAGCAGTCATATTCGTTTCCATGTTTACTCCGAATGTATTGTTCCTTATTTAACCTTGCTTCCTGTCCCTTATCTAGCCCACCATCGTGCCTTCCTTAATTAGCCTGTATTCATGTTCAGTGTTTAGCCCCATCTCGTATGTAATCATCCTGCTCCCCATCACCATGTACGAGTACAGGGTTCACTCCAGCAGCACCAATAATAATGACGATGGACACCAGCATACAAGCTTTCTTTATTTCATTCGCATTCATTGTTCTATGGCACGTATTCATGTTGGGTAAAGAATATCCCTAAGACGTCTTCCTTAGCAGTTCATTTTTCGATGCGGCTAGTTAATATCCTTTTATACATTATTTACGCAGAGTTTTATCTAACACACAAGATGATAGTTAAGGTGTAATAAGCAAAAAATTCTTTGAGTATGTAGTTGCCTGTTTATTATTATTATTATTGTTATTATTATTATTGTCATTATTATTATTATTATTATTATTATTATTATTATTATTATTTACTCTCTTCTTCGTGCACGCTTTTTTCCCTGTTCGGCACCGGTCTTCCGTTTGCTTCCGTTCATTCATCGTTACTTGAACTTCATTCTTTGTCCATTCTCACGGTCCCTTCATTCATCTTCCCTGTCAACGCGTTTTTTTCCGTTCGTCTGGTGTTAGGGAGCAGTGTTCCATGTTAAACTTGTCTCATTGTTCATTATTGTTGTCGGCATATGTGTACTGTATTTCACTCGCATCTAGTACTGTACTTACACATCATACAACCCACCAGTAGCTTAGATCCTGTATTAAACTTTCCTTCGCTTTTGTTTTCCGCATATAAACTATATTTTGTGTTCTGTGGTTATCCCTCCTACAAGCTACCACACATGAACAAACTACAGCAGTACTAATAATTTAGGACCACAGCAAGTAATTAGCGAGAGGAGAGTGGAATTCAGGAAATGCTCGAGATTTACTTTAATAGTTCGGGGGGGATAAAGGAAACAGGGGAGAGACAGAGAGAAGAAGGGGGTGTTGAAAAAAAGAGCAATGGAACCGGAAGGAGAGAGAGAGAAAAAGAGAGAGAGAGAGAGAGAGAGAGAGAGAGAGAGAGAGAGAGAGAGAGAGAGAGAGGATGACGTAGGGAACAAGGGGGAGATTGAGATAGGATGAAAGAATATTGAGGCGAAGGGGAGAAAACGACGGAGGAAGAAAATGAACTGAGAAAAACAAGCAGGAGAGACAGGGCAGGGAGGACAAAAAAAAAGAAAGAGCTAAGACAAGAGGACGGGGAAAAGAAAGTGAAAGAAATGTAAGAAGTAAAAGAATGCCAGGAAAAAATTACAGTTGATGCTTAGAATTCAGTACTGCAAAAGGTAAAAAGAAAAAAAAAAAAACAGATGAGACAGTGTCACGGGGTTTTTAAAATATCACGGTTTTTTTTAAAATAAATGCTTAATATTATTTCATTGATAATAATATTCAATAATATTGAAGAGCAGGGACAATGATTGTCTTGCTAAATCAAGCAACGATTACTTTACGCTGGCCTGCTTCGCACGATTCCCTAAGAACGAGAATTTATAAACTTTCTCAACAGTACACAGCAGAGACTAATCACACAATTGCTGTTAGTACTGTTAGCCTCTGGAGAAAGTTACTTCACCCCTGACAATAAATAACTAATACTAACATCAGGTTCTTGCTGATGCTTAACTCCTAGAAGGCACAACGGATTTTAAGTTTAATACAAGACTGGCCTAAGTACAGTTATGAATAGCAAACGTTTATGCAAGCTAGGAGCTATAAGAGAAATAAGCTTAATTATGGAGAAATGAAACAAGAGTTTACATTACATTAAGCTCAAGAAAAAGAACTGTTAAATTTATTGATTACAAAAATAAATTTAACGTTACATTTCAAATCAAATTAATGAGATCGCACTCACTCACTCACACAAGAGCTAAATCCTTACGCCTAGGAAAAAATGCCTTAATTAAACTCTTAAGACTAGGAAAATACAAAAAGGAAATACTAGTCGATGAATGCTTTGTATCACCAAATGGGAGCACTGGGCAACTGCACTAGTGGAGCTTGGGTGCTAGCTGACCTCTCACACTTCTGGCACAGGACCTCTCTCCGTCAGAGCAAACACTGGACTGAATTCAAATGATGTATGGGCAGGACGCACAAGCCACCGGAAGAAGGCGTGGCTAACGGTTAAGGCAAGCAGGGGCGAACAATAAAGAAACAATAGTATCGCTCAGTAGAGCACTTAGTGACGTGCATTAAATCGGTCACCTTTGAAACAGTGACGAATGTTTTGAAAAGTATACCCCGAAATGGAGAGAGAAACTGTTAACTGCGCGATACGCAGTGAGTTTTCCACTAATAGTTCGTGGCTTCTCACAAAAGGGGAATGTCGCGAATTTGATTCGTGACAGACAGAGATTATAAAAGTATTGTGGAAGGTACAAAGAGGTAACCTTTTCATCACCTTAGTTACTTCATTGTGGTGGCGACGTTTTGTTATAGTCTTGCCACCCTCAGCCTGTAGCTTTCAGCAAAGGATAGGTTTCCTGTAACAAAGAGGTTAATGACATGTATTTCGAACTCCCTTAGTTATCAGAAGCCCTTGCCGAATATAATGCAGTTTTCTGATGGAATCTACATTAATACAAATAAGATCTCCTCGGACTCTAGGGATTAATGGTGTTTCGACTATAAGAAATGGGGCAGCAGAAACCTTACTCCATCATCAGCCTAACCTTATTACCACTACAGGGTATTATAAACGGAGTTGGCCTACGTAGGATTAACACACACACACACACACACACACACACACATACTATGTACGGTAACCATCAACAGATTGCCGGGCGGGAATGGCCACACCTTGATTCACGGTTCGGACAAACCTAAGAAATCTAACAAATTCAATAAAAAGCAAAAGAAAAGTATTTCAGTATACATACGCTTCTGAGGAAATAGGAAAGTAATGTCGAAAATCACATAAACTGAGAAGGAATGAGATAGATTAGCATTATACAGACCTAGAGGGAGGGGAGGCAGTACCAAAGCAACTAAAAGGATACAATAACCAAATTACAAAGGAATAAGATTTAAATGTGCAGAGAATTACGACAGATAATCAAGCTGAAGGTTATACATACCTGGAAGGGAGAGGGATTGTGGAGGGGTAAACAAGCTGGTATAGAAAAAAATACTACCAATATGTAGATGGAAAATCAAGTACCGAATAATAAACCAAAGCCCAGTGAGTAATCACGGTAAATGGAGAAAGGAGGGAGAGTAACAAGGATCATGCTTGACAACCCTAGAGGGGAGCAGGGCGACACCGAAACCGATAAAGTAAAAAAAAAATAGCAATACACAGTTATACCAGAAAAGGACAATTATGTCGAAAATCACAGTAATCTGAGGGGAAGAAGGGTGATATTGTCTTGTCTCTTTAGTATGAGAGTTTTAAGCGGATTAAAATAGTCTGGCTGTAGCAAATAAATAAAACAAAATTTTTCTCTTCCAAGGGAACGATGTCTAGGAATAAAGAACATTGTTTGTAATAAGGAATAGGGATCATGGTGTGGAAAGTCTGGACATATGAAAACAGGAAGCGAGAGGATACAGTCCTACGAAGGATCGGTGCAATATCAATATCAACATAACCATCATAACAATAGTGAGAAACGAATAATAATGGTGAGCACCGTGTGAACTCACAAACTGAAAGGAATTACAGATTTGAGAAAATATTATATCCATTAATACAATGACGAAATCTTTAATTTATTCTTGTTGCTCCAACTGTTTTATTCAGGCTAAGAGAGAATTTTAGAGTTGGTGGAGTTAGATTTAGCCCTCTTTAACACTAGATGCTCTCCTAAACTAAATGATAATGTCTAACAGCAGCAAGAATAAACTATAAAAAATAAGTCAGCGTAATGAATGGATTAAGCGAGAGACGTACTTAAACGAAACTGAAAACTATATGAGTCATCATCATCATCATCACCATTTAATCCTGTGTTGCCCCATGAGAAGCGTAGGAACCAAAGGCTAAGCAAGTTGGTCCTGATGTTTAAGATGAGAGTGACAAAAACAAAACAAAAAATAAGTCAAGAAGTAAAGTGGAATAGCGTAAGAAGAATAAGACATATGAAAAAGAACTAGAATAGGCCGAAAAAGGAGGAAAAACCGTAGGAGGGCAAAAAGGGAAAAGAATACTGATACCACTAGTGAAAAACTGGTGGCAAATCAGCCTAATATCGAGGTTCAAAGCAAACTGGCGTAAAAAATCAAGACAAACCGAGAGTGAAGGTAGAAAAAAGAAGGTGGTGACATACTCAGGGAGAAAGAAGCGACATCAAAACAGATAAAGACATGAGCCCAACACTGCAAAATTAACAAATCGACCAGGAATAGCGTAAAACAAAAGCAAAATATACAGAAATAAGAATGACAGAGTTTTAAATGGGAGAGGGTTTATGGGTGAGCAATATCATGAACCACGGTAGTGGTTCACAATAGGGATCGTCCAGGAGTTTAATGAAAACCGTAGTAGAAGAGTCACCTAAAAACCATCGTAGAAAGCAAACTTATTCTTGAAACAACATCCAGAGGGTTCCTTTTCAATAGTTTAGGTCAGCCAAGCATTGATACGAGTAATGTGGAAAAGAAGTGTCATAAGAAAGTTTGGTACATTCGAAATATGCCAGTTTGTTCATTTTATTATTCGTATTTTTGTCGCGCAGGTCTACAAGAAAATCTATTCGGTATTTTGGGGTAAAATCTTGCCAGTCGCACTTAATGACCTATTATAAAACTCCTAATCGAAAGATGATCATCCACCTTCCGGATACATAGAGATTCCTCTAAGCCACTGCAAGCACATGAGAGGCCATTTAAGTACGGAATTGGCATCATGTATCAATAGTGCTTCACTTGCAAGTTGCAACGCAACTATATAAGATTTTATATTGTACTACGTTATTGCTAAGTGGAGCACTAGCTAGTGGATTTCTTACGCGAGCAATGAAGCTCCGTTGTGGCAAGGGGTCTTTGAATAATTAACACACCGGTGCTGAGTTACAGTTACATTAATTTTTAACTTAAAGCTTTATTTAGCATTTTTAGGATGGAGGTTTGGAGGGTGAAGTGCTTGAAAGGGTACAGCAGGGTAGAAAGGTTGCTGGTTCTTTGAAAGCAGTGATAAGAAACAGGGAAGTGAGCATGGAAGTGAAAAAGTTACTACATGACAGTATTGTGATACCAACTCTAACGTACGGAAGTGAAGCTTGGACGTTGTTGGAAGGACACAAGTCAAGAGTGAGAGCAGTGGAAATGAGTTATTTAAGAGGAGCCTGTGGAGTCACGTGGAGAGACAGGCTGACGAATGAGGATATAAAGGAGCGTTGTGGTGTTGATGTGGATGTGATAGGAAGCGTTATGAGGAACACACTGAGGTGGTTTGGCCATGTGAAGAGGATGGAGGGTGAAAGACTGACGAAGAGAGTGTATGTGAGTGAGGTGGAGGGGGGAAGAGGGAGGGGGAGGCCGAGGATGAGATGGAGGGATGGGGTGGAGAGGTATATGAGAGAGGGGGGTGTGAGTTGGGAGCAGGGCAGTGAAATGGAGGGGGACGGGGCGACTTGGAGGCGATTTGTTTGTGGCCACCCCAAACGGGATTGAGGCGTCTGGCAATAGATAGATAGATAGATAGTTCATCCCTGAAGACCCAGCAGGATTGTGTGTAGACATGACGTGAGACAACTGGAAAGCGCGGGTTTATGCTTTGCGCTATAAGTGGATGTGACCCCGCTATGATGTCATGACCATTTCTTAAAGTGAACTAACGCCAAACTTGGATCAGTTTTTCAGTGTTATTAGAATTCATCGTGGCAGTCACTACCTCACTAGTCAACTGCTGGGGAAGCGGAGGAAGGGGAAGAGGAAGAGATGGAGGAGGGGGACGAGGAAGAGACAAAGGAAGGGACGAAGAGGTCATGAGGGAGGCACAAGAAGTGGCACCTACATCAAGTATTATTGTAATTAATGTAGTAATATTGCATTTTGAATTTCACATACCAAATATATATATATATATATATATATATATATATATATATATATATATATATATTTATATATCCGCTATTAAGCAAAATAGTCGTGCAAAGCACATAACAGCAGATTTTGATTCTGTCTTGTAATCAGTTTGATAATATAGCGTTTCGGATTTTACTCAATGGACAGGGTGACGTGGAGGCGATTTGTTTGTAGCCACCCTGCATGGGATTAAGGCGTCTGGCAATAGATAGATAGATAGATTCTTAAAAATTATCTTTGTTTAATCAATTTGCAAAACATAGAGATTCTGAAACAATGTCCACTGCAAGAGGCCTCACATCTATAGTAAACAAAATGAAGACCAGATTTTAAAGTAACAACCAACAATCAGTGTGTGCCAAGCAACAACACCACAGCAATGAAAATTTTTAGATAATGCCAAGTGTTTAGTGTCATAACATAAAAGTTTTATAGGTAATTGAAACGTAAAGAATTTAGTTGTTTAATTCATAAATGGATTATAAAAAGGTAAGCAAATTAGGTAAATAAAATTAGTAATTTAAAAATGGGGAATATGGATCACTAAAAAAAAAAAAAAGGTAAACGAACAAGGAAGGATCGCTGAAGAGTATGGAAAACCAGCAAGGATTCAATAACGTTGACAATGTAAAACCACAAATCCCTATTTTGACTCTTTACAAACTGTTAATACCAGTCAAAAGGGATTTGTGGGTTTACATTGTCAACGTTACTTGAATCCTTGCTGGTTTTGCATGCACTCCAGCGATCCTTCCTTGTTTGTTTACTTTTTTTTTTAGCGATCCTTATTCCCCATATTTAAATTATTATTTTTTTTTATTTACCCAGTGATATTCCAAAGCACGGTCAACGGAGAGGAATAATTGTCATCCAGACCCAACTGCCTTAATATGAACGAGGTCTTCTCAGATAACTTAAATATTCGAGAGTTAGCAAAAGTACGTTATAATGTACATCAATGTTTCAGTCAGCTACAGTATAAAGTACACCACCGCTTAATCCAAGTAATGAGGAATAAAGAGGCACAGGACTGAAAATCATAACAAATGAAGGAGGGAAAGAAGAGAGATAAAGATGATATGACCTTAGAAGGAAAAGAGGGGATACGAAATCCAAGAAACATATCAGAAATACACTGCGGCATTAGAACAACATGGAATAGTGGAAAAAAAAAAAAAAAAAAAAGAGTATAATGGTGAAATAGCCTGGTTGGAGAGAGGCGATACTGAAAACAAAAAAATATATAACCATAACTACGACGAGAAACACGAAACCAATATATTTATGAGAAAGGAGCAGACTATGATGATAAATGGAAAGGAAGAGGGAAAATAAGCAGCAAATTATCAAACCCAAAGAAGGATAATACGCGAGAAAGTATTAAACTCCTGAAATCATATAATAGTAAATCAACACAGTAGCATATAATAAAAGCAAAATAGGTTAGGGAATCGTGATAAATAAGAGGTATAAAAAATAATAGACATGAAAAGGAGAGGCGTGGGGGAAGTGCCAATGGTAATGGGGTATTGGCAAGAACTAACGGTGATTTACTTACTATCCAGTACTGTTTTGCCCCAACATGAGCATGAGGACCCCACGCTTGACTAGTTACAGTAAAACATAAATGATCATATTCTAGGTCTCATGGGCGCTACGTAACACCTATTCCTTAGCAATTTAACTTGCCTATTACACGTTAGCATTGCTTTCTCTGTTGTTCATATCTCTTAGTACCGACACATTCAGCATCAACAACGTACAAAAAGTTACCGTGATGTACAAGTAATGTGCAGGGCCAATCACAAAGGGGCAGGAGGAGTTACGAAATCTCAAAGATTTCTCAGAATACGACCTTAAAACGAAGGGTGGTTAGTTACGTGGCTACTTACATGTATACTAGGGCGATGGCTAGTTACTCGTCCCCGAACAGTATTATGTTAACAGAGAACCCCAGCCATCAACTGGAGATTAACTCTGATGAACCATATCCATTACGAGCGTCATAAACCACCATACACCAGGCATCGATCTGATATCTAGGTATCATGATTCCTGTCTAATATATTAAGTGGTTTCCAGTGGCATACACTTTTCATTCAGTGCAGAGTCATTTGTAGGTAATAATAAATGAACTGAGTCGATAGTTGGTATCCCCACAAGCCAGTCACGATGCCAGTCAACACTGTAATATGGAGTGAGGTAGAAGAGTGTAGAGACTAACCTAAACATCCAACTGTCCACTCACAAAGCCCAAACACTCACATTCAAAGCAACCAACCCACTCACAAAGCCCCTACACCCTGATCGCTCACCCCACGCACCCACACACCCCGCCCACCCATCTACTCACCCATCCTGCCCAGCTACCCAGCTACCCATCTTATTCATTAAACCACGCACCACTACTTACAAAACGCACACATTCACCCCATTCATTCACCTCTCTGCCTTACTCACCCAGTCACTCACCACCTAACTCATGCAACCCGTCACCCCATTACACCTGCCCACCTACCCACCTCATTCTCCCTTCCAACCCACCCACACCACCTACCCTGTATGACCACTCACCAACCCATCCAAACACCCAAGAAGCCAACAACCAGCCTTGAAAGCCCACATCACATATCTTGCCCACCCACCCACTTCATCTACCTTTTTGTTCACACACCCACCAACTCACCTCACCCATCCATCCACTACCCCACCCACCTGGCCACAAGACTTGGACCACAGCAGGATGAATTGCAGGTTCACACACACACACACACACACACACACACACACACACACAGCTCCTCTTGTAATGATAGCAAAATACATAAATTATTGTATTAAAGGTTGTAATCTTTTAAAGTCCTTTACTGTTCCAGGGTTCCCCTTAATTGATAATCTCCTCTGGTGGTAACAATATAAGTTGTTAACACTTACAATCCGAAGACGTGCTTAATATTTTATTCTAAACGTCATGAACCCTTTTTATTCGCCTTGAGAGGGACTTTTCGACCTGCAAGGGTTAGACAGGGCTTTGATTAACCCGTTCACGACTATCTGTCTAGATGGTACAAGATTAAAATGGAAAGACGTCTCTGCAAGGGGGTTGATGGAAAACTGTTTCTAATCCCATTATTATCAAACAACTCCCCTTTCCTGAAACTACTACATAACAGTAACAACAATTAAATATGAAAGGACGTCAGGGTAGTGAAATGGTTACAAAGTATGTCAATGTCATACGTCTTAACTAAAAAAAAAAAAAAATCAACTGGCACTGAGGAATTTACTGTAGGAAAGAAAAAATTCCCAGTATGAAAGCCCATAGATGCAGCCTAAATATTCTTTCTCCGTTACTCAGCGGCAGATAACTAAAAAATGACCCAACGAGACAAGAATAGGGAAGCGCGAGCGTTGGCCACGTGGCCTGAGTCGCATCGTGAAGATGTCATTTAGGAAGTAAAGCTATGATTCTGGTGAGCAAAGGTATGAGTGGGAAAGGTTAGAATGTTAGTGAAAGATGGGACTGGAGCAGGGAAGTGCAGTGTATGGTTGCTGCAAGATAAGTGACTTGATTATACTGAAGGTTATTCTGAATTATCCTACAAAAAAAAAAGGGCCAATGAGGAAGAGGGGGTAAAGAAATGGGTGAGGTGCGCAAAACAGTGTGCGGGAAGAGATGAAAGTGTTGTGGAGGATGCAAAAGGGCCACGAAAGTATACCCTGTATAAAAGTAATATAAATTATAACTATAGTGTAGTGAAGATTTTTTTTCAAAGTTTCATCAGCAAGAAAATGATAAATTTGGGTTGCTCGTCTTAGTCTGACGACTTGCGACGCAGGCAAGGTATTACACTATTATTATCATTATTATTATTATCATTATTATTAGTAGTAGTAGTAGTAGTAGTAGTAGTAATAGTAGTAGTAGTGGTGGTAGTAGTAGTAGTAGTAGTAAGATATTCGATCCCATGGCAGCATGTCATCGCGACCTGTCTCTCGAAGCTGCACGCAAAAGGAATGAACAAGAAAAAAACAAACTATCAAGAAAGGACCCAACATGTGGACCACGATCGATTCACTCCCCTTGTGTTCACAACATCAGGTGGGATGGGTCCAGAGGCGGCGAAATTCTACTCGAGACTGGGAGAGGTTCTTTCTGAGAAAAAACGTCAACCGCAGAGCTCTGTTATAGCCTGGATGAGAGGTCGACTGTCATTCTCCCTCGTGAGGTCTGCACTCCTTTGTCGCAGGGGCACAAGATCATCGGCCCTCAGGCCTGTCTCTCTGGCGGGTATGGATTACGAAGAGTCGCATAGACCAGCGACTCCAATAGGTTAAGGTCTTTATTTACACTGTAATATCAATAAATATAAATTAAAATAACAATAGTAATAGTAGATGGTTGGTAACCACAGCCGTTGGCGTGCTTGGGGCCAACGGATTGTAATATGAGGGTTAGTGTTAACCTTCACATTACAACTCCAAATGGTGAACTGTATTAGGAAGGTTGGTTTTGATCTTCACAATATAGTTCCCCAAAGGATGGGGGTGATTAAAAAAAAGTAGTAGTAGTAGTAGTAGTAGTAATAATGATAAAAATAATAATAATAATAATAATAATAATAATAATAATAATGATAAAAGAAAAAATAATAATAAAAGTGCGTGCCGAATGGGCTCATGAACCTTCGCCATGAAACAGATACCTGGCAGGTGCACAAAATTAACCAGCAAAAATTTAACGCTTCGGTTCACATCATGACGCTCTCCAACGCACAGAATTTTTGCATAAAGAGGAACGGAAGTGGGAGGGTTTGAGCTAGGCTTTACTTTTCTTACCCAGATATTGTATATTTCCAACAGATTCTTGCACAGGTACCAGTGTTGAATCAAAAAGCAAAAAATATATTTTAAAAGTTCTTAATGGAACGCAGCATATTTTTGCTGAGTCCTGATAAGAGAATTTGTATATCTGTATTTTTGTTTCACTGTTCGACTCAGTCCATTTATAATAAGGATAAGACGCAGGTAATGATGATAATGACTTACACAATGAAAAAACAACAGCAACAGTAACCAGAATAAAACACGAGGAGCAACAACAACAACGCCAACATGAGCAGCATAACCATGAATAGCTAATTCACATTATCATCGAAAAAAAATAACAATAAAACTGGAATATTAATTAAACAACTGTCAACAACAACGATATCAACAACAATAAGAAATACAAACATTCTCTCTCTCTCTCTCTTTCTCTCTCTCTCTCTCTCTACACACACACACACACACACACACATATATATATATATATATATATATATATATATATATATATATATATATTGTATAATTATTATCATCAGCCATTGCAAGTCCACTGCTGAACACCTGCCTCCACCAACCTTCTCCACGAATTCCTTGACTGAGCCAGCCCCTGCCACGTTTTGCCTGCAATTTTTCTATTTCATCTCTCCACCTCCTGTCTGGTCTACTACTGCTCCCTTAAAATCTCTGGGAGTCGAATCAGTCAGCCTATTGCTCCAATGGTTGTCCCTTATTCTTGCCACATGATCTGCCCGCCTCCATTTCTGTTCTTTTATAACTTCTATAATGTCTTTGACTTTTGTCTCCTCTCTCACCCAAGTTGATCTCTTCCTATCCCTCAAAGATATTTCCAACGTTGACCTTTCCATTGCTCTTTGAGAACAGCGTAGTTTGTTTCCCCTGATTTTTGCATTTTCTAGGTATCACAACCGTACATCACAGTTGGGATTTTACATCATTTATAATTACATCGTAGCCTACTATTCTTTTCATACATCATGGCAAGTTACTTTGCGTGATGTCTCTATGTTTAAGGAAAGCCTTCTGTCCAGTTGTAATGCATATTTTTAATTTTGCTATCATGGTCTTTCGTTAGTCTTAGTGTTTGACCCAAGTAATTTAAATCCTCGACTTCTTCATGATTTTTTGCACATGTTCTCATGAGGCTTTTTGATGTATTTGGATTAAATATTACTGTAGTTTTACTCCGGTTCATCTTTAGCCCTATTTTGAGACTTTTACTATTTAAGTCATTTAACATTTCTTGCACGGTCTCTGCTATTTCTGTGATAAGGACAATGTGATATGCAAATCTTAAATAGTTAAAGCTTTCTCCATCCATGTTTACTGCTTTCTTTTCCCAATCTACCTTTCCAAAAATACTTTTATTGGATTTTTTGAGCAGTTTTACAATATTTCCATTTACCCCATGTTCCCGCATTGAATTTATAATTACTATGTGATCCATATTAGTCGAAAGCCTTTTCGTAATCAACAAAATCTAAACACAGTGGTTTACTGTAGCCTGTAGTTTTCTCAATTGGCTGATTCATTGTGTATATATGATCAGTAGTCGAATACCTGCTTCGGAATACTGCCTGCTCACGAGGTTGGTTTTCGTCCAGATTTGTTGTTATTCAAGGACTTTGGCGAAGAGTTTGAAAATAATTGATAATAAGCTAATGGTTCGAGAGTTACTGATATCTTTTGAGTTGCCTTTTTTGTAAAGCAAAATGTCTAGTGCAATACACTACTTTTTGGAATGTTGTTTTTCTGTATACTCTGAGTTAATGAGTGGGCAAGCCTGTTTTGTACTTATACTGCATTTGGCGGTAAATCTGCTGCTATTCCATATACTCCTGGGACCTTCCCTCTTTTCATACCGTACTTTTAAGAGAAATGTTTACTTTGTCTGGTGTTACCTCTTGTATTTCTTTTGTGTTACTGAAAAGTTAATTATTGGTACTATTGTCTTTGATGCATACAGTTCCCTGTAAATTCTTCAGATCTCGTCACTATCTTATCTCTGCATTTAATTACTTCACCTTTTTCGTCCTTCTGTGATACAATTTGTTACTTTCCTAGTGCCATTTTGCTACGGACTTGTTTCAGACATTTTTCTTTTTTGGCGGTTTCTTTAATGTGATCCATGTTTCGCTTTCGTTTTTCATTTCTGTTTCATGTTTATAAGATTATTTAATTTTGCTCTTTCTATTTCGTCTTTCTATGTTTTTACTTTCATCTCCTTCCTACTTTTCATGAGCTGAAGGGTCATTTTAATACTTGTTGATTTTGGTTGTATTAGTTATCCTAACCACCTCCGCTGATTTCCTTAGTATTTTTGTTTTTCTATCATTCAACTTGTCAGTGCCACACTCAACATGACTCAGAATCTGAATTCTGCCTCATTTTTGCTTACTGTTACAGGACATAGCTTTTTACTTTCAGTTAGCTTCTTTCTTTCATGAATAGCAAATCTACCTAATAAAACCACTAAACGAAATAACAGTAAAACTGAAATATCAATTAAACAACTACAAACAGCAACGATGTCATATATATATATATATATATATATATATATATATATATATATATATATATATATATATACAGGGTGTAACGCGACGTATGACAAAAACTTACACCAATGATCTATCATGTAATTTTGAGTATATTTTGTTCTATAAACATATGCTCTCTGCGACCCCATATTAGTACCCAGCATTCGGCTGTTTTGTGGAAAAGCTTCGTGCCTTGCATGTGCCATTGGGTGAGAGCTTGGCAGGGCGACGGGAGACGAGTATTATTAGCTTACACTGCACTGTACATGAAAATCGCATATCCTATCAGTACACACAGTTTTAAGAAGAAACTTTACGTAGTCTATTGATTCTCTAACATCAAGTCATGCATTCATGCAATTCTTTTGCACAAATCGACTGTAATTAAGGATTAAATTCAAAATTTTATGGCTTGCAAGGGAGTAGGGAGGGAGGGAGGACAAGCTGGTGTGTTGTTGCCAGTTATGTAATATTTGGTTTGTAGAATGTTGCTACCAGCATTATCATAACACCCACAGCTCATTCGGTGAAAAAACGTTTTTCTAAAGGAAGATTAGCCTCACTTCGTCAGGAAGAATTTTATTTATCACAATTTTTCTGCTGCAAGTAAACGTGGCGCCATTGGGTATCTCCACCTGTATTCCTCTCTGCGGACTGGCATTACCATCGCAGAATCCGTAAAAAAATACTCGATATCTCCATATTCTTCATTGCTGTACGTACATGGCATGCTGTTTAATGAACATGTGAAGCTGAACCCGGTGAACAACAGAACAAAGAGAACAGTATTTGAAGTGTGTGCCTCCCCTGCAAATGTTCCCGTTCAAATGACAGTGGACGCAGGGTTGCCAAGACCTTATCATCAATCTCGCTAGTTTAGTCCTGAAAACTTGCTAGAATGTCGCTAGATAATAAACACTGCAAAACATCGCTAGAAAATACGATAAAATCTCTAGAATATCACCTAAAAATGAAAAAAATATCCAGAATGTAGCTAGATATCATGTTACCAGATGTTAGTGCCGCAAGTAGAAGCAAAAAATAGGTCTAGCTACATAGCTATTACATTGGCAATCCTGTGTCACTGTTCTCACGTCAACATCATATGAAAAAAATGGTGCCACGTTTACTTGCAGCAGAAAAATTTTAATGAATAAAAATATTACTCCTGACTTGAAGTGATGCTAGTCACTCAGTACATAATGATCTTTCACTGAGTGAGCTGTGGATTTTATGATAATGCTGGTAGCAACATTCTACAAACCAAATATTACATAACTGGCAACAACACACCAGCTTTTCCTCCCTCCCTCCTTACTCCCTTGCAAGCCATAAAATTTTGAATTTAATCCTTAATTACAGTCGATTTGTGCAGAAGAATTGCATGAATGAATGACTTGATGTTAGAGAATCAATAGACTACGTAAAGTTTCTTCTTAAAACTCGTGTGTACTGATAGGAAATGGTATTTTTATGTACAGTACAGTATGAGCTAATAATACTCGTCTCCCGTCGCCCTGCGAAGCTCCCACTCAATAGCGCATGCTACCCACCAAACTTTAACACTTAAAAGCCGAATGCTGGGTACTGAACTGGGGTCGCAGAGAGTATATGTTATAGAACAAAATATACTCAAAATTACATGATAGATCATTGGTGTAAGTTTTTGTCATACGTCGCGTTACACCCTGTATATATATATATATATATATATATATATATATATATATATATATATATATATATATATATATATATATATATATATATATATTAGATATATATATATATATATATATATATATATATATATATATATATATTAGATATATATATATATATATATATATATATATATATATATATATATATATATATATATATATATATATATATATATTAGAGTGGCCCACGAATATGGAGGCGAAAAATGAACTGCTGAAGTAATATGCTCCCACACCTTCACTTTCTTCCTTTTTAATAATATATCAGCTTCAGATAATTTCACAGAAATCTCTTGATATTTTGGGGTCGTTCAAGGCTCCAGAAGCTCATCATCTGGGAAGCATCCGGATCCCCCCTATAAAAAAGATATTATCCTCTCGAAGGTGGGGTATTACGGGCGCATTCCCACTCATTGTCGTCCAGTCACCAAGTGAGACTTCTTTGGTTCAGAAAATCGCTTTCTGTGGTCAGCAACAATTCGAAGCAGGAATTGCAATTGACCTCTGTCGTGCATTAGTCATCGATTGATTTGTTCGATGAGATCATCCAGAAACTGCTCTTCAAACTGAGTCGTTCAAACTGTTTGCCTGACTTCTTTGTGACGAAGAAAATCAGACTTGTCATTACCAATGATGTCTGCACAGGCCCGTTTCAAACACTCTAATTCCCCTTCCCTTTCTAGCATCGACTTCACCATTGCGAGTTTTTTGTCCATGGGAACAGCAGGATCAAACAGTGCCAGAATAACCAGTTTCTGTGACAGATACCACAGATGTCCCTCAAATTCATGGATGTAGCTTTGCCATTCTTCACGTTCCTGTATGACAGCAGTGCCTTGATTACCTGAAGATCGCTGGTTGGAGCATTTGGTGTCAATGGCCTTTGAATCCATGCCTTCAATTAGATTTTCACTGCGAATTCACTTACTCCCTTAATGCAGTTCTTTTTCGTGCAGTCAGGTTGGCCAACTGGTCTTGGGAAGTCTCATCTTCAGTATGATGAGTGCTTTGGTCATCCAGTGGGCATGGTGCATTGCATCAGGGCGATTGAAGGTATGTCCATCGAAGATGACCACCAAGATACAAGGCAGAATGCTCCAAGAATTCTCGGTAATCATCTCGGAGAGACCCCTTCGTTAGTAGCTCTTGAGTGAATCTCAAAACTGTTTCTTTCTCTGTTTCAGTTATATCTCCCCCTTCTAATCCCGGTAAAAAGCTCCCTTGATCGATACAGTTCCACTTTTGGAACTTCTGGAACATCAGGATATCAGGTCCTGATGAAGGTCCGTAGCAAATCCTGAAGACTGCTGCCATTACAGTTTCCAAAATATGGTGTCTGCATGGCAGGTTTAGGAGAACTCTTTCCATCTACCTTTCAAGATGCACACAAGCTCTATTCAGATGACCAGTGTTGGCGGCAGTGGTATCGAAACACATTCCGACGATATTTGGGGACAGATCCCAATCTTCAGGCAGGCCATACACGGCATCAGTCTGCATTTGGCCACTCCCTGATGCAAGTTTTGGTACATCCAGGAGCTGACACTCGCCATGAAGGGAGAAACTAGAACAGGGTGGTGATCTACATGTTGTACACGATTCACAAGTTCTGTCAGCAACTTCCCGTCCCAGTGAAGAGACCACTATAAATGAGGTCTTTTCTTATCTCCTGGGCTTGTTGGCTGCGGTGACGTTCATGCTGCCGTCTGATTGTTGACCAGCTGATGCTGAATTTGGGGGGACTGTGACCGAGTGAGTACGCAACTTCTGTGAGGATGTAGGTTGCCTTTTGGCTTCATATATCAGTCCGATCCAAGGCAGTGGAAAGGTCTCGGGTTAATATGTTCTACACTCGCTGCCTCTTGGATTGGCTATGAACTCTAGATAGTCTTGCACCTTCTTCCTCCGAAGACGATGATTCCCCCTGTGCTTGCTAACCTTCAGACGAATACTCCAACTCGACTGTCGCTGATTTTGCAGCTGAATCTTCCTCTACTCTCCTCTTCCTCTTGTCTTCAGCTATCTTCTTTTCCACCGCTCCTCTCATTCTCCTAGTAGTCATCGTAACCACTGTACCGACAGTTCCCCTCCTCCCGGTCTCCCTTTGAGCCTTCAAGAACTCTTTGTCTTCTGGTTGTTTAATAAGGTTTATTGCATTGCCATGGGCGACATCAAACAAATTGATGAGCTCACTCTTGAAGGCTCCATCTTTTCCTTATTGGGCTGGTGTGCAGCACATGTTCTTCTTCAAAGCCTGCCATTTTTTATGGAAGTCCAAAATCATTTTTAATCACGTGATCCTTCACCTTACTGGGGATAGAAACACCAAGACAGAAGGCTTCCAATTGTTGCCAGACCTCTGTGGCAGTCTCCTTTGTGAACATTTTCAAGATGATGTGGTGATGGAGAAAAACTCAGAGAACCTGCCCTTTTCATAGTAGTTTGCTTCCAAGTAACTTGTGATCAGGATTTTCTAAGATAAAATCCACGTGAAATGAAGAGGTGAGACAGACTGTGGTGCAAAAGAAGAAGGCATATAGTGCGCGGATGAGAAACAGGGGTGTGTAGGAAGTTGAGAGACAGAAGAGAGACTTATATGTTCAGAGGAAGAGAGAGATGAATATATTAGTAAGTGAAAGTAAGATGAGGGTGGATGAGGAATTTGAAAGGAATTTGATCATAAAATGGAGGGAACGTAACAAAATGTTCTTGAATGAGGTAAAGAGAGTTAGACAGGGTGATAAAGAAGTAAGTCAGGGAATGAAAGATAATAATAGCATATTTCTAGTGGAGAAGGGAGAAAAAGTTAGCAGATGGAGAGAACACTTTTAGGAACTGCTGAACATAGAGAATGAAAGTAATGTGAGTATAAGTGGCTGGGGAATGGCTGGGAGAAGGAGGGAGGTGGGAAGAGAGGAAGGACTCAGAAGGATGGAAGTAATGGAAACAATGAAGAAATTCAAAATGGGGAAAGCCCCAGGAACTGCTGGAGTGTGTCGAGAAATGCTGATGCATGGGGGAGAGACAGTGGTAGAAAGGATATGGAAGATGTGCAGATTGGCCTGGGAGGAAAGTAGAGTCCCTGACGATTGGAAGTCAAGTATAATTATTCTCTTGTACAAAGGAAAAGTGGAAAAAGAGGTGTGTGGTAATCATAGGTGGATTTGTCTTTTTAGTGTAATATGAAAAGTATATGGTAGGATACTTATTGACTGTCTTTGGGAAATAACAGAGGAATTAGTTGGAAAAGAAGATGGAGGTTTTAGGAAGAGAAGATGATGTGTAGATCAGACATACATTCTCAGGTGTTCAGTGGAAAAGTTTCTAGAGAAGGGAAAGTAGTTGTAGGCGGCCTTCATTGATTTGGAGAAAGCATATGACAGGTTGGACTGACATGGAATGTGAAAAGTGTTAAGGATATATAGAGTAAGTGGGAAGTTTTTGAATGTCGTGAAAAGTACGTATGAGGGTGCTAAGCCTGGAATGCGTGTGGATAGTGAACTGAGTGATTTTTTAATTTGAATTTTGGATTGAAACAGGGATTTGTCACACTCCCACGGTTGTTCAATCCGTATATGGATGGGGTTATAAAAGAGTTACAAGGCAGGGAAGCGGATGTTGGAGCAACGTTATTGAGAGAGGGCTTTGGAAAATCCCTGTATTGTTGTTTGCAGATGATACTGTATTTTTAAGCAAAGACAAAGGGGAACTGCAAGGCTTGGTGAATGAGTTTGGGAATGTGTGTAAGAAATGGAATTTAAAAGTGGATGTAGGGAAGAGTAAAGTTATGGTCTTTCAGAGAAATGAAGTCACTGAATGTACAATGAGGCTGGATGAGGAGGAAATGGAAAATGTGAGTGCATTTAAGTACACTTCTTGGGTAGTGTGATGAGTAAGGGTGGAAGTTTAGACGGTGAAGTGCTTGACAGGGTACAATAGGGAAAAATTTTGCTAGTTCTTTGAAAGCAGTGATAAGGAACAGGGTAGTGAGCATGGAAGTAAAAAAGTCGCTGCATGACAGTATTGTGATATCAACTCTAAAGTATGGAAGTGAAGCTTGGACTTTGTTGGAAGGACACAAGTCAAGAGTGAGATCAGTGGAAATGAGTTATATGAGAGTCGCATGTAAAGTTACATGGTGAGACAGACTGACAAATGAGGATGTGAAGAAGCGTTGTGGTGTGGATGTGGATGTGATAGAAAGCATTAGGAGAAATTCACTGGGGTGGTTTGGCCATGTGGAGAGGATGGAGAACGAGAGACTAACGAAGAGAGTGCATGCGACTGAGGTGGAGAGGGAGAGAGGGAAGCGGAGGCCGAGGGTGAGATGGAAGGATGGAGTGGAGAGGTGTATGAGAGAGTGGGGTGTGAGCTGGAAGCAAGGCAGTGAAGTGGCATTGGAGAGGGCGATATGGAAGCTATTTGTTTGTGTAGTCTATCGCTCCCCCAATGCTTCATCGGAACCTAGTATATCTGATTCCATATCCACACAGTTGAGTAACATTAACCTTGCCCTTAGCACCAAAATTACCATTTTGGGTGATTTTAACATATATAATGTTGAATGATTATTGCATTCTGCCAAGACTGACGATGCTGGTCTAGAGTGCGAGCTGTTTGCAGAGTCATTTAATCTCACGCAGCTGGTAAAGCAACCAACCAGGATATCAGATAATCCTGACCGTAATGTCCATCTTTTAGATATATTCCTGACAAATAATCCAGAACAATGCAGGATAGAGGTATTGTCTCCACTTGGATCCTCTGACCACAATCTCATCAAAGTCTCGTTATTTAACCCCCCCAAACCTTCTCGTTCTGAACTTGTCAGGGTAACCCGATGGCACTTTGACAGGGCAAACTGGGATGGTTTTAGGGAAACCCGATGGCACTTTGACAGGGCAAACTGGGATGGTTTTAGAAATTATCTTGCTGACATTCCAGTGCATTCTTTCTTCACTAGTGATCCCAGTTCTACCCAGTCCCACATTTGGGACTTAATACTAGCTGGTATGGATTTATTCATACGAAGTCAGCATTTCACTAAACGATCGAACTCTCCAAAATGGTTTGATAGCAACTGTGCCAGAGCAACAGCCCAAAAGTCATTAGCATATAACTCTTACTGAAAATAAAAAACATCTGTCTCACTCTTTTAATTTAAAATTGTTAGAAACCATGCAAAAGCTGTAATAAATCTCGCTAAATCAACCTTTCTTCAAAATCAAGCATCAAAACTACTTAACAACCCTAATGACAATAGAATATTCTGGTCAGTTCTCAATTCATTCAATAATAACTGTAATAAGTCATCATCCATTCCCCCACTAAAATATTCAGATGGCATCATTACAAATGACCCGCGTGGGAAAGCAGGTATCTTTGCCAGTACATTTGCCAGAAATTCTACCATAGAGGAAGCCAGCCAGAACGTCCCAGTACTAGAACCTGACTCTCCCGAAACTGTTCCACTTAAAATACAGACAAGATACGTAAAATGCATCCTAGACAATTTATCTACCAACAAAACTCCAGGCCCAATTGGAATTCCGCCAATTGTTTTGAAAAAGTGTTCCCCAGAACTTGCCTCTGTTCTTGCTAAATTATTCAGACTTTGCATACATACTTCTTCATTCCGTAAATCATGGAAAGAAGCCAATATCCACCCGATTCCAAAGAAGGGAAGTTCCTCTGACCCCTCTGATTACAGACCAATAGTTGTCACATCTTCTCTTGGTAAGGTATTTGAAACTTTAATTAATACGCACATAGTTAAACATCTTGAATCCAACAACTTAATTAGTGATAAACAATACGGTTTTCGCCAAGAATGATAGTGATAAACAATACGGTTTTCGCCAAGAAAGATCCACCATTGATATACTCAATCTCCTGACTCATACCATCCATCAATATATATATATATATACAGTATATATATATATATATATATATATATATATATATATATATATATATATATATATATATATATATATATATATATATATTTACAGCATGCCTAGAAAGTATTTTCAGAAAGCTAGACTGGGAAAACAAAAGAGTAAACATAGATGGAGAAAAGCTAAACCATTTAAGATTTGCAGATGACATTGTCCTAATCTCAGAAACAGCAGAGACATTGCAAGAAATGTTAAATGACCTGAACAGAGAAAGTCTGAAAGTAGGGCTAAAGATGAACCAGAGTAAAACTAAAGTAATGTTTAATCCTCAAACACCAAAGAGCGTCATAAGAATAAGTGGAGAAATTCTTGAAGAAGTTGAGGAGTACAATTACCTGGGACAAATACTAAAATTAACGAAAGATAATGATAGCGAAATAAAAAGACGCATTACAATTGGATGGAAAGCTTTCGGTAAACATAAAGACATTATGAAAAATAGCTTGCCAGTTTGTATGAAACGAAAAGTATATAACGAATGTATAATTCCGGCTATGACGTATGGTTGTGAGACTTGGAAACTGACAAAATTGATGGAAAAAAAATTAATTCGTTCTCAGAGAGCAAAGGAAAGGTCAATGCTGGGAATATCTTTAAGAGACAGGAAAAGATCAACATGGGTGAGACAGCAGACTAAAGTCAAAGATATTATAGAAGTTATAAAAGAACAGAAATGGAGGTGGGCAGGCCATGTAGCAAGAACAAGGGATAATCGATGGAGCAAGAGGCTGACTGACTGGACACCAGGAGATGGTAAGCGTAGCAGAAAAAGGCCAGACAGGAGGTGGAGAGATAAGATAGAGAAATTTGCAGGGAAAACGTGGCAAAGATTGGCTCAGTCAAGGAATTCGTGGAGAAAGTTGGGGGAGGCCTTTGTTCAGCAGTGGACTTGTAATGGCTGATGATGATGATATATATATATATATATATATATATATATATATATATATATATATATATATATATATATATATATATACAGTATATATATATTTGTTTGTGTGTGTGTGTGTGTGTGTGTGGTAGCACCAGCCGATCAGAGTGGTATTCCCAGGGGGAACGGACTGGTGAAAAGGAGAGCTGGAGCCCCTGTCTCATTAACATCAGAATATCCTGACCGTCCCCCTTTGCTGACCGTTTCAGTATGACACTAGCATGTACTGGGCAGTATACACTCTCAAACCCTTTTCCTAAGTATCTCATGCACTACTCTGCATGGGCTTTACATATCAAGCAAAGTACTCCACAACGTCACAGTGGCTGATTCCAGCATGGGCATACGGCCAGAAAACTTTGCTCCCGCTACCTAATGGCAGACCTATTGGCGGGTGACGTGATACGGGCTTGGCCAGCATAGTTTTGGGGACGGGGATGGAACAGGGCTCAGATCTGTGCTAGAGGGTACTGGGCACTTCAGATCCCAGATTGTCGCTTCCGCCCAGTAGAGAGGGGCCCAAACCTGGGAAAGCCCTCGAGGAGGCTGCCATATCAGTGGGTGTACTGTATAATGGCGGGGCAGATATAGTGCCAATGCTTGCTTGGAAGGTGTCCCTGTAGCAGCCCTGGCAGGGTGCCGTGATGCCATTGTCACAGCCACTGGTCAAGGTTGGTGGGCAAAGGGACCCAGGTTCCATGCCTGGACTTGGGACTGTGAAGGTGGGCAGGGCCTGTTGCCTGCTTTTCCCCCAATTTAATTTTAATGACATGAGAAAACATGAGAAAAAGAGGAAGCCTGATAATGTTAAATAGCCATGAGGATCTGCATGGCATCTTGGAATCTGGGTAGTTTGATGCGTGGAGAAGGGAAAGTGGTCGAGGCAGTAAGAGGTGGGTGGACGTTGACTGTGTACAGGAGGTTAGATATAGAGGAGGATCAGTATAAATAGATACAAAAATGATTGTCGGTATAAGATATTTTGGCATGTATGGGCAGATGGATATGGTGATGTGAGTGCGCTGGTTAAGGAAAAATGGGTGGGCTATGTCATTAATGTAATGAGAGTGAATGAAAGGACTATGGTAGTGAAAGTTTTGTTCGATGGGCTCACATTTTCATATATATCGGTGTATGCTCCACAGGCTGGCTTGGGGGATGATGAGATTCTGGTTTTGGGAGAGGACTTAAATGGTCATGTAGGTGAAGCAACTCAAGGATATGAATTACCACATCGGGGATGCGCATATGGTGCAAGGAATGTGGAAGGGGAAAGGAAACTTGAGTTCGGGGAGGCAATGAACATCATTGTGTGCAACATGCATTTCAGGAAGAAAGTGAGTAGGTTATTTACATACGACTCTGAGGGAAATGCTAGCCAGATAGACTATTTCCTGGCAAGGGGAGCTGATAAGAGGTTAGTGAGGGATGTTAAAGTTATAGGGAGCGAAGAGTGTGTGCAGCAACACATATTACTGATATGTGACATTGTGCTTACGAGCCAAGTGGCGAATAAGGTGACCTGTGCAGCTAGGAGGAAAATATAAAAGTTGAAAAATCCATGCAATAAGGGATGCCTTATCTAGCGAGATGAGTAGTTTGGTGGCTGAACATGGAGCTGTTGACTAAAGTGTTAATGAAGAGTACAGAGCTCTTAAGAACAATTTTTGAGAGTTACTGATTCAGCGTGTCGATGGGCAAGGGACCCCCTAAGACATGAATAAACTTGGTGGTGTGATGAGAGTGTAGAAGTTGCAGGAGAAAAGAAAACCTTTCCAGGAATAGAAGAAGGGTTGTAACATAGAGAAATACTTGGATGCCTAGTGCAGGGCTAGAAAGGAGGTATGCAGGGAAAAATCTAAGTCTCAGAGACCATTAGTAGATAACCTACATGATGCTAAAAAGGAAGAATATGATATTTAAGGTGGCAAATCATTTGAAGAGGTAAAACAGTGATATTATTAGCGAGCAGTGCGTGAAGAACGATGAAGGAAAGGTAGTGGTGAACAGTGATGATATTAAAGACGCCTGGAGAGGGCGTTATAGCCGGTTGCTGAATGAGAAGTTTGACTGGACAAGTGAAAATTTGGAGTCAGCGGATACAATGTTTGGTCCTTGGCCTTAGACTGATGCTGCTCCTGTGAGTAGGGCAACAGGCAGGAAGCAGTTGGGGAAGGCAGCAGGTGTGTCTGGATTTACTGCTGAAATGCTGAAGGCCCAAGGAAATATAGGAGTAGGATTAGTTACTGATTTGATATATACAGTTCTATATAAGCGTGTTGTCCCAGATGACTGACGGAATAGTGTGAATGTAAATGTATACGAGGGTGGTGGTGGTGCCCTGGAAAAAGGAATTAAAGGCATAAAACCTTTTGACTAGTTAATGAAGGTAATGGAGAGAGTTATATAAGGTATGATTAGAGAAAGAGTGAATACTGATGAGATGCAGCTTGGGTTTATGCCAGGCAAAGGTACCACTGATGTCATATTCATTGTTCCACAGCTTGAGGAAAAATACTACAGTATAAGAAAGAAAAAAAATCTGTACTTTGTTTTCGTTGATTTGGAGAAGGCCTTTGACTGAGTCGCTAGGGAGGTGGTGGAGCGGGCAATGAAAAGGCTCAGGATCGAGGAGTTGGTTGTTAGAGTGGTTATGGCTATGTATGTAGGTGCTCGCACCAAGGTGAGGGTGAATGAAGATTTAAGTGATGAGTTTTCCCTGAATGTTGGTGTGTATTAAGGATCAGTCTTAGCCCCTAATTGTTTATCATGGAACTTGAAGTCCTATCACGTGACTTCAGAAATGGACTCCCGTGGGAGATATTGTGTACTGATGATTTTATGTTGATAGCAGAGGATTAAAGGGAGGCAGAATAGAGATTTAGGAAGCAAAAAGATGGTATGGGGCACAAGGGGATGAGAGTTAATGGAGGTAAAACAAAGGCGATGGTATCAAAGGCTGGTGGCAATACTATCAAGGAAGCGGGAGAATGGCCATGTGCAGTTTGCCACAAGAGCGTGGGAACAAATTACATCTTTTACAGTATTTGTGATAAGTGGGTGCATAAGAGTTGTAGCGGTATTAGACGTAGTCTGTGAGATAACGCTGATTTCTTGTGTGCGGTGTGTTGGGGAGTGCAAGTAGAGAATGCCAGGCTTGAAAGGAATGATCTTGCTGGTGAGTCTCTTGAGCGTGTGGAAGTTTTTTTTTTTTTTTTTTTTTTTTTTATTATGTGTCTGACTCTGGGCATAGGCTTCACAGCCTGCTCTCAAGGCCCATAGTCCTCCTACATTCCATACACCTCTACATGTCACCACTTCGGCGCTAACACCCGCCATCCATATTGAATACATGCTAGGACTGCCTCATACAGGACTGGTGTATTGGTACTAGCGGAGGTATTTTTACGACATGTCGGCGGGTCTTCTGGTAGATCGGTAAAGTCTGCTTTACATGAAATTCAAATCCTTAAACTGATCCCTGCCCCAGCAGAGATTTGAACCTGGGTCCAGTAGGACCGCAGGCCACCTCTCTACCGATTGAGCTGCAGGTGGAGCTGGAGCTACTGTAGCTCTGTGGCTAGAGTGAGAAGTGTTTGGGAGAAGTTCAAGGAGCTGTTGCCTCTCCCGACGCTGAGAAAACTCTCCCTCCGTGTTAAGGTATCTTTGTAAGCGGCATTTGTTAGGAATGTAATGTTGTATGTAAGTGAGAACAGGGCAGTAATGGAAGAGGATATTCGCGGGCTCAAACATATAGAAATGACACTGATTAGGTGGAAGTGCAGTGCGTCCTTGAATGCGAAGCTTGGGATGCTCAAGTTTACGATGGAAGGGTTAAGAGGATTGATGGGACTGGAGTGTATTGGTCTTGTGATGAGGAGAGGTACACTGAGATGGTTTGGGCATGTGAAGAGGGCTGGGGATGACAATTGGATGCAGTAAGTGAGGAGTGTGAACGTTTAGGGTAGGTTGCGAGAGGCAGACCGAGAAAGACCTGGGACAAGGTCACAGAGTGTGATCTCTGGGATAAGGGACTGAGTAAGGAGGCAGTCAGAGATCGAGCAGCATGGCTAGCCGCCATTAGGTGATAAAGGCCGACGCAAGTAAGCATATATTGTCGAGTAAAAATAGGAACACATAAAACAAGTAAAATTCTTATATATATATATATATATATATATATATATATATATATATATATATATATATATATATATATATATATATATATATATATTCAGTAGCAGAAACAGTCAATAATGCTTCAAAATTGTAAGGACAGATTGATTAACAATATCAGTGCTACTCTGGGGCTACATATTTTTTTTCTTCAATAAATTTTCAATACTATTTCTTGTAGTGCAGGTACGGGGAAGTTCCATACAAACACTGCTTGCTGCCTACCGATGCTTGAGCCATGGTGAATGAGTGGTAAGGTGTTTGTTTCGCAATTTGTGTCACCTGATTTTTGGGTTGGTGGACATTTCTAGTGTGTATTGTTATACAGAGTTTGTTCTATCGTGATACCCGTTACCCTTTTCAGCGTAATTGATGGCCAAGCGTAATCAGATATGAGAGTCGATCTGATTAGTAAACAAGGCGACACACTAATAATTAAACCTAATGAAATTTCATGCAACTACGACAGTATTCAAGTTGTAGGAATGGCCCAGCCCTGTCATGTAAATACAACCCTACAGTGCTATGTTCGTCTCACGATCTGCTCGTATCCGGTCATAGGTTATAACTCAGACCGTGCCGGACATTTCAAATGGGTGCTGGTGATATGTCCTAGAATACGCTGGCATATGCGCACTAGGGTTATAACTTTTTTACAGCCTTATGTTCCTGTACCTCAAGTCGATGGATTTTTGCTTAAAAAAAAAAAAAAAAAAACTTATTCCTCTCAATTAAAAAAAAAAATAAAGGTCGCCTCGGAAAAAAAAAAAATCGACTTTTACAAGCGTATATTTACATGTACAATAATCAAAACAACAAAAGAGCTTATACAAATGCATTAATACTGAAAAGCACTGTTTATTACCTAGAATAAATATAAGTTGCAGTTTGGCTTTGTGTCTGCAGGCAGCATAATGTTCCTGCATCACTTTGATTGCACGTTCTGCACACTGATTACTTCTTGGTATCTTGAGTAAGGATGGCTCCTGCTTCCAGTGATTCTGCACTGAGTTTAGTGCTTTTTTGTAAGGTTTCAATATTCTGACAAGTCTTGAAGTCATTTCCATTGTACATCTGATTAGTAAACCAGTACTCTACCCATTCGTACAAAATGAATCTGCATAACTTCTCCAAAGTCTTCCTTGTCGTAGGTATAAGAATGAAGACAAGGACAGCAATAATTGGTCTTGAATTCCACCTCGCATTACTGATATTTGGAATTCTGTGAAAGTTAATCAAAGATAAATGCCCTTTTTCTTCAAAGAATCTAAACCATCCATCCATTGCCAGACGCCATGTATCCCAAATGGGGTGGCCAAGGGCTTAGAGTTAATTGTTTTACAGGGAGGGGCACTAATCCTCCACCAACCCCACTTGACACGTAGGGATGCCAACAGCATCTGGTGTTCCCAGGCGGTCACCCATCCAAGTACTAACCAGACCCAACGTTGCTTAACTTCGCTGATCGGATGGGAAGCGGTGTACTCAACGTGGCATGGCCGTTACTGGCTTGGCTCTTAAGAATCTAAACACTCGTGTTAAATGGTGCAAAAATTTCATGTCATTTCTCCATCCTAACTTATCGAGGATCTTTTCTGTTCCACTAACAAACGGTGATTTTAGTTTTCCATAATTCTGTATTAGTTGAGACACAAATGGGTATTCGACGTTTGGAGAATTGGTGTTAACGCCAAATTCTTCATCCTTCACCAAACAGAGAATCCTGTCCAGAATATGATGCTGACAACCGATAAACTGTGGTTTGTTGAAACTATTATCTGAGAATGTTTGTTGTAATCTGTCAACAACTCCACCCTTTTTCCCAGTGTTAATGCTAGTTGTATCAGCAATGATCATTTTTATTGCATGCCATAAGTTGTATTCATCAATACCTATTGTAATTCCTTCAGCAATAGTTTCAGCCTTGCCATTTTCCAGACGCAGTGCGTCCAGTTTTAATTCGGTTCTTTCATTTTTAAGTGGTACTACCTGGTACTCATTTTCATCAATCCGCTTTCCATCATAATGTTAAGATCATGTTTCAACTATAACTTTTCAATCATTTCCTCCTTCAGTGTAGCAGCCTCTTTGATTGACTTGTAAATTGCTGCTTGACTTGGAGCTGGAATGTCAATACCATCATGTGACAATTGTTTGTATATTTTTGCAGCTCTATTTGTCGATGCTCCAGCGGATGTCACCAAGTTAGCTGCAACTTTACTTCTGTTGTGTTTTCTGGTTGGTGGATGTTTAGTCTCATCTTCATCCTTATATTCGCTGTCATCAGATTCAGTGCAACTACCACTAGATTAAAGATCATAAGATGTTGATGGTAATATAGGTTCATCAGGCAGTTTTCGTCTCCTTGAAGGGTGAATGTTTTCCTTACTCGCAACGTGACCTGTTGAGTACCCCACTTCTCCTTTGCTTTGCACTTGTAGGTGGTAGAGTTGTTTATCTTCAGTTGATAACCATTGACCATTTACTTTTGTGATATCAAAAAGTTTATTTAGGGCATCATATTTTCCCCTCTTGACACATTCATTGTAAGATTATAGCACCTTGTCAAGCTTTGCTTGTATTGCTTGATCTGACACATGCAGAAAGTTCAATTTATTCACCCAAAATTTTGTAACTTCTTTGGATATTTCGGCTATTCGTTCTTTTCTTAAGTTGATTTTTCCTCTAGGAAACTTGTAATGTCCAACGACTTGTATGTTTTGACATTCTGCATTTTTCTTCTAATGAAGATTCTTCTAAAGGCACAATTCCTCTTCTTATATGTGAGTGCTGGAACCACACCAAATTGTTGGTCCAGACATCCTTGTTCTTCTGTACGATAGTATCACTTCTGTGTGACATCATGCTTATCTGAAAAACAAAAATATTTAATATATAACAGTAACACACTAAGCAATTATTCTGCTGACCTGCAAACTGCGAAGATCACTGTTGGATGCTGAAAACTGCGTCCCATTTAATAATATTTAGATTATTCTAGAATGTTCTAAACAATGTTAAACCACACTAGAACGTTAAACTGTTTTGGAAAGTTCTAAACAGTTCTAAAATCTTCTGTGTAAGTCCATAAATTTATAAAAAATCTATATAAAGCGTAAGAAAGTGATAAAACTTGCGCATGGCACCGTTAAATATATGGTAATCCATTTTTTGATTTGGGGGTGACCTCTTTTTAAAACTGAGAGGAATAAGGGCTTTTTTCTTTGTTTTTAAACAAAAGTTCATCAGTTTATGATACAGGCTACCTTTTATTGGAAAAAAAAAAAAAAGTTATAGCCCTAATGCACACAGCCTGTCGGTTCTTACGAATGACGTCACACACACACACACACACACACACACACACACACACACACACACACACACACACACACACATTTTACAAAGCTTCCACTTTCGCATGAAGCAAGGCAACCTTACTACCACTTTCAACATCATCACTTTCACTACAGACATGCCTTCCCCATTCGTGCTTCGACAACATAGGGAAAGGTCTATTCTGGTTATCAATTTCCCTGCAGAAACAAAGGTTCGCAGTTGTAGTTACAGGTACTTCAGCATGGCCACAAAAAGATAACACTTTTAGCAGGAAATTAAAATCCTTGAAACAAACACAACAGTAACAAGTGAATGGCAGAAGAGGGTTTAGAGGATTAATGCATAGAAAGTGGACGAAGGGTCATTAAAGCAGGTAATCATTTTTTTATTTTATTTAACTTCCATTTTCCTTTTGAGCTCAACACAAAATAATCAGTTCTCATCCAGGTTCGCAAGTTGTACAGTTCAGTGGAGAGAGAGAGAGAGAGAGAGAGAGAGAGAGAGAGAGAGAGAGAGAGTCCAACAGTTAGCCTTGACTAGAGTAGTACTCGAGGTCTTCCAGCTGCGCGCTACCACTGCACCACCGACTCCATGGGTGAGTGGATGTGAGGCCCATTTTACTTGGCGCTCGACAGTTCTCTGATTTATTACCTCAGCCAATAAAGTCGGAGGAGGTTACGTATTCACCTATGTTTATCTGTTTGTTTGTTTGTTTGTTTTTCCACACGATATCTCCAAAAGTTCTCATTGAATTTTAATTAAATTTTGTGGAAGAGTAGGCCATGGGCGAAGAAAGAAATTATTAAATTTCGGGGCGGATCCAGATCCGTATCCTGTGTATCTCACACAATATCTCCAAAAGTTCTCATTGAATTTCAATAGACTTTTGTGGAAGAGTGGACAGGAATAATTGATTAAATTTGGGGACTGGTGTGGATCCTATGTATTCCACACAATATCTCCACTGCTCTCCACGAATCCGCATCCGGATCCGGATTCTTTTTCATGGCAAATGGGATTGACGGAGGTATGCGCTTTGTGAGTGCTTTCTCGTTTACTTACGTATTACCTCCGCCAAGAAAGGCTAGAGGAAGTTGTGCTTTCACCTTTGTTAGTCCGTTTGTTCTTATGATATATCGACAACTTATTGATGAATTTCAACGATTTTTTTTTTTTTTTTTTTATGTGGGTCGTGGGCCAAGAAATATTCTATTAAGTTTTGGTGGTGAATTGAGTTCGCATCTCGGTTCTGGACTGTATTTGTTTGTTGTCCACAAGATATCTCAATAAGTTATGAATGAATTTTAATGAAATTGTGGATAAAAGGGTTGTGACCCATGGAAGATTTGATGAAATTTTGGTGGTGACGTGAATTTTCTTGTTTAGACTTTGGAAATTTACTCTCTGTAAGTGTAGTCTAAGATATTTATTTATTTTCTTTCATCTTGAGTTAATTGAGTACAGTATGTTAGTGGGAATGGATAGATGATGATGATGATGATGATGATGATGATGATGATGATGATGATGATGGTGATGGTGATGGTGATGATGATGATGAACTGTTACCTCATGTTGTTCTAGTCACAATTTTACGTTACCACATTTCTCACCTTCGTTCGTTCCTTGATGTTGTCAACACTGTGTCGTTATATTTTTCGCTCATCCCTTTTCTCGTCCTTATTAACATCTCATGCCGAAAGTTGTTGTGCATCTCTGTATGGAAAAACTGGGCGGCTTTTTGGGAGTGGCCCCGATGCCTCCCATTGGCTGATGAAAGAGTGGAAGGTGCTATGAGATGTAACGTCACAGGTACTGGCGCATCTCATTTGTTCGCGGTGATGTTGAGTAGGCCTAACGGGAGAGACGTCACAGGTGTTAACATCTCTCACTGGCTAAAAGCCTGCTGGGAGGAGACTGTAGGAAACTTGCCCTCGAGTTTACCCTGATTAACCCCCCCCCCTTCCCCGCTCCTTCCCAAGTAGTACCTTTTTTCCTTCTCTGCTAAACACTGCTCTGGTTGGAGGGGTGGGTGACTGGATGGGAGGGTTGGTGGGTGGATGGGTACTTCTGGGTGGGTATCGTTTATTTAAGAAGGGTCGTTTCTGTTGTGCTTTTACCAGTTAAATGCCAGAGACAGGCTAATGTGTTTTATTTTTTAAATATTTTCTTTAAAAAGTAAATAGTGAGTCATTTGCTCTCTCTCTCTCTCTCTCTCTCTCTCTCTCTCTCTCTCTCTCTCTCCATTTTTTTACCCTTCGTTCTCCTTATCACAATCTTTATTATTTATTATCTCCACCAACGAAAGTTGGAGAAAGTTATATATTCACACCCGTTTGTCTATTTGTACACAAGATATCCCAAAAAGTTATTGAAGGGTTTCAATAAAAAAAAATAAAAATAAAAATGAATATGTGAGTCATGAACCTGAGAAGAGTCGATTAAATTTTAATGGTGATTTGATTTGTCTGGTGTTGGCGTTGGCGGAGGTATGGGCTCTGTTAACGGTGTCTAGATTTTCATAATTTCCATTAACTTGAAGCCCGTCACTGTCCTCCCTATTTTCGTTGTATTTACTTTCTTCTTTCTTACCAGTTTCAGTCTTTCTCACTGCGATATTACAAAATCGTTTTATGTTTATATAATAAACACTCATGATATTCATTCATCACATTTTTTTTTTTTTTTACTGTAAAGCCAGGGATATATTTTTGTTCCTTCTCCATCTCTCTCTCTCTCTCTCTCTCTCTCTCTCTCTCTCTCTCTCTCTCTCTCTTCCTTAATTGTTTTCCATGCCTTCCTTTCCATGACCCCATCTCGTCATCATTACTTTGATTTCTTTTCCTCTGTTCTCAATCTAAACGGTAATTTGTAGTTGGCCACCTGTGCCGATCATTAAAATAACTCCTCACGAAGGAGTATTCTCATATATCGGATCCAAATTCCTTCTCCAGTCTGTGCAATATTAGTGGAGACTGTTATTTTCAAGGTGGAAGAATGGGGACACCAAAATGGACCGAGGGGTATTGCATTTTTACGTGTATTTAGATGTGTGTGTAGAGGGGGGTGAGGGATGGAAGGAATGTGTGGTGGGAATACACTTAAATGAATCACCTGGGGATGTGTGTGCGTGTGTGTAAATAAACACACACACACACACACACACACACACACACACACACACACACACACACACACACACACACACACACACACACTAACTGCAAATGGTTAAGTCTGTGAATACATTAGGATTATGTGGGTTTCATGGATGTGTGATTGATTGAGTGACCTATTTCTCTAGCCATGTTGCTTCTTAATTTTTTTTCGCTGCATTATTAGATGACACTGAGGGTCAGCGTACTGAATGAATGAATTTTTGTGCACGTTATAAAGCCTGATAATTTCATATACGATGAATTTCACTATAACTTTCGAGAACTGATCAGTCGCATTTAAACTTGTCCCATTTTTCATTCTGCCTTTATTCTGTTGTTCATAGCTTCCCAATGAACACAATCGCTCCCTTCTCCTTGGCATTCAGTACGACACATTTTATTAAAGTTTTGATACAAAGTTAAAAAAAAAAATAATAATCAGGATATTCATTTCGAGCTCTACCCCTACTTTTGGTGTTTTCTACTCTCTTATCAATTATACATGAATTTTTGCCACAACTAGAGGCTAGACAGTTACCCAAAACTACAGAGTACGGTGTTCTATTACTATTTTATCATAACTTGTTATTCGTTAACTGTTCACCAACACAGTCCAATTCTTATGTTCTGTTGTTTCCTTTCTCTTTGTTCGGCACGCACATTCCTCTTATGAACACAATTCTGCTCTAACATACACAAAACTCGTGTCCCTCCTCGCATCCAGTACGGCTCATTCTATACATGTTTTATAATAAAGTTAGATAAAAGAACTGATTTTCATCATACACAGTACGTTTTACCTCTCTCTATTACATTTTTTATTATTACACTTTTAGATAGTGGAGACGTTCCCCCCCCCAAAAAAAAAAAATGTCCTACATCTTTGAAAAATTAGATTAATTTTCGTCAAAGTCACATTACTGTTTTGTGTAAGTTATGTCGTAACTTTAGACTCGAGAACTTTTTCGGCAGCACATTCAGATGCTCAAGTTCTTCCCTTTCTTCCCTTTGTTTTTCTTTCTCAATTCAGAACCTACTGAATCTTACAGTGGCTAAGTGATTTACGGTATTGTCAGAGTTTTTTTGTACATTCTGTCTTAACTTTAGGATAGACAAATGTTCAGCACCACAGCCATACTCACACGTTCTTCCATATTCTCCAGTTCTTCCCTTCTTCCTTTTGCCTTTGTTTCACTGTCTACACCCCTCTGATGAACACATTACTGCTCTCCCCCTTCCCATGCAATACTGCTAACAGTTCACGTCACTCTTCATCAACTTGCCAACAAGACAGTCTGTATGTGGAAAGAATATAACTATTATAGAAGTGCAAATGAGAGAGAGAGAGAGAGAGAGAGAGAGAGAGAGAGAGAGAGAGAGAGAGAGAGAGAGAGAGAGAGAGAAAATTTAATGGAGTCGAAATGTAGTCGGTTTAGCAGACTGAACAATAAATATTTCATAATCATCATCAACTGGAATCGGAAAAATTTGTGTCTAGTGTCGGGATAAAAATAAAACAGATATTGTGTACGGAGACTGTGAGTGTAGGGATAAATGAATGAAGGGGATCTGAATTGTAGAAAGGACAACCTGAGTACGAAGGACAGAGTGATATAGAAGCGATTCGTTTGTACACACTCCTTCACGAATTAAAGCGTCAGGGTATAAAGAGGACGACAGATATTGCGTTTGGTAAATCTTCGGTAACAGTACCTTTGCCAGCAAGGTGTTGGGTCCCGAGTACTCTAGAATGTTTATATGTGGATGAACTGCCAAACGTAGAAAGGCAATTAAAAACAGACTTTTGAAAGCTTCACCAGAATGACGACTCTTGTACTGCACTCTTCCTATCACCAGACGACTTTGGTCACAGTAGGGGGCACTTCAACTAGTCTTACAAACCACAAAGCCACCGAACACCTCGCGTCGGAAATCGTTATAGTAGCCGCAGCGAGAAATGAACGCTGTGGTGGGGCAGGCGGGATGACCTGGGATTCCCCCATTGTTGCCATATCCACATGTCACCGACCATAGAGGTAGGATGTCACCGACCATCGGCCACCGCTGCAGCCCCGCTCCATGATCCTTACCCTGTGTCTCTGGCTTTCTCTTTCTCCCTCGGTTTCTATATAAACTGGTGTATTTCCGAAACTAATTATGAAATTATTATGACTTTTGTTCCACACCACCACTGAGGTAAAAATCAAGGAGAGTTTTCTGTATAAAGGTTTCCCCCCCCTCCTAAATGTGGCATATGAGCGGGGGAGTGTGGCCTTGCCGATACCTCCGCCTGACCTATAATTATACCCTCGCCAGAACTGACCTACCCTCAGACAAGGGGGGGGGAAACCTTTATACAGAAAACTCTCCTTGATTTTTACCTCAGTGGTGGTAATTTCATAATTAGTTTCGGAAATACACCAGTTTATATAGAAACCGAGAGAGAAAGAGAAAGCCAGAGACACAGGGTAAGGATCATGGAGCGGGGCTGCAGCGGTGGCCGATGGTCGGTGACATCCTACCTCTATGGTCGGTGACATGTAGATATGGCAACAATGGGGGAATCCCAGGTCATCCCGCCTGCCCCACCACAGCGTTCATTTCTCGCTGCGGCTACTATAGTGAGGTACTGACGTTCACAGCCGCTCATAGAAATGATTATGCGTTAGAAGAATATATATATATATATATATATATATATATATATATATATATATATATATATATATATATATATATATATATATATATATATATATATATATATATATATATATATATATATATATATATAAGGGTAAATTGACTCCAGTCTTAACCTTCAAACGTTTCGATTTTAATCAGGGGAGTATTAAAAGAGAATGGAATAAAATTGTCTGGTTGTGGCAAAAACACCCTAAGTCATGGCTGTGTACCGAGAAACTGATTTCACTGTGATAACATGTATTTGTTTTAAAGCCTGATTCTGATTTTAAATTTTAATATTCCAGGCTCTTTTGACTCACACACAGGTAAATAAAAATGTCAGGCTTACCTCGAATAAGGTACTTTCATTGTTCCAGCCATCAGGTAATTAATGCAATAATGATCTATTATATGGCTGTAAGTTAAGGTTCTACTTTTAAAAGAAAATATTTGTTTTAATCTCAATAGAATCAACAAGCACAGGTCTCCTCAAACAAAGGACAATTATTATTTTCATGGAACCTGCACTGGTGGGGGTGTAGAGGACGGTTTTTCCAAGTTTTTATATTTTGTTAGGAATAATTGAACCATACTTTTCAATAGTTCATTATCACTGCTAAATATGCAAAATTCAGCCATCCTCTGGGATTGCACAATGCGTGTAGCCTACATTTCAGTATGGGCAAAAACTTTTACATTGTTTTGGGGCTTTATGTTTAAATTCCTACTACATCGTAAGGGGGAAGGGGGAGAGAGAGAGAGAGAGAGAGAGAGAGAGAGAGAGAGAAGGTCATGATGATGATGATGATGATGATGTAATCGTTTCGTCTATGCGTTGTTTAGTTCCATTCCGCATAGCAGGAGTGTCCCACAGGGCAAGGAAAGGAACACCAACAAAACTCCTCACAACTACCGTGTTATCAACTAGATAGACTAAGAGGCATAACTGTTTCGTCTAGTTGTTTTGACCTATTATTAGTTTCACGTGAGAGGAATCGTTATATACTAGGGCCAGAAAAGCCTTGAGGTTCTTTTGTTCAGGCCATCCCATACATATTGTGGCGTACGGCACCGTGCCAAAAAAATTTCTATCATCTTTATCTTTCTTTCTTTCTATATCCATTCTGATAGCTCAGCTGTTTCTTCTAATGAAAAGGCAGAACTCCTTGCTCAGACTTTCACTTCTAATTCCATCTTAGATGATTCCAGTTCTTTTGCTCCATCTCTTCCTCCCTTTGATTTTTTCAGGACTGAAATTAAGAAGTCAACTGATGTACATTCTGCTCTCACTGGCCTCAGCACTACTAAAGTAGGCTACATGGGCCTAACGGGGCCTCTCCTGTTGTCCTCAGGAACTGTGCATCCGTGCTTATGCTCTGCCTAGGTAAACTCTTTGCTTTGTCTGTCGCTTTGTACCTTTCCTTCTTGCTGAAAGTTTGCCCTCACTTAGCCTGTTCTAAAGACAAGTGACCATTCCTAGCGCTGACGATCGCCCATTTCCTTTAGTAGCCTGCATTTTCATATAATTTTAATAAAAAAAAACTTCAGAGCACCTTTCCTAGCACAACTTTCTTTCCGATAGTCTACTAGTATGGTTTCCGCCTGGGGCATTCCGCTGTCGATCTTGTCACCTTCCTTTGAGACACCTGGTCATCCTCCTTTAGAGACACTAGCAAAAGCTTTGCCACTGCACTTGACATCTCAAAGCTTTCGATCGAGTCTGGCATAAATGTTTAATATCCAAGCTGGCACCATACAATTTACATCCTTCGGTCTGAGCCTTCATCTAATTCTTCAGTCCTGGTTGCTCTGTAGCTGCCGTTGTAGACAGGCGCCGATTTCTCCTAGACCTAATAATATTGGTGTTTCTCAGTGTTCCGTCCTTTCACGAACTCTCTTCCATCTATTCCTCAACGATTTTCTAAGATATTTATCTAACCCTATCCACTCATACCCTGATGACCCCATCCTTCACCTTTCCATTCGCTTTCCACAGCGTTCATCACAGCAATTACACTACTTCAACATACTCGGGATAAGACTAGGGGACACCTAAATTCTGACCTGGCTCAAATCTTTGATTGGGGTTAAAAACAACTTTTTTTTTTTTTTCCATCAAAACTCAGGTCCTACATCTTTTGACCCGTCAAAATCTTCCATTGGATTATCTGTTGATATTGAACAATATTCAAGTCGTTCATACTGTATATCATCTCTTAGCATATTTGAGGCTTCTTTCTATCGGCATTAATCATGGAAAGATCAAATTCTCTCTCTCTCTCTCTCTCTCTCTCTCTCTCTCTCTCTCTCTCTCTCTCTCTCTCTCTCTCTCCCTGTATATATATATATATATATATATATATGGATATAGATATATATGAATGTTATCTATCTATCTATCTACAGTATATCTATCTATCTATCTATCTATCTATATATATATATATATATATGGATATAGATATATATGAATGTTATCTATCTATCTATCTATCTATATATATATATCTATATATATCTATCTATCTATCTATATATATATATATATATTTTTATATATGTATATATATATATATATATATATATCTATCCTGCATTGTTTGTTTGTCCTTCAATCACTCCCAAACCAAGGGCCAGAGACCCACTGATCCATGTGTATTCTGAATCAGAGTGACTCAAGGATGGTATAAAACGGTGCAAAATTCAGATCTAGATCATTTGAGGTCACTGGTAGAGTGTTCGCCTTTTTTGGCCCGGGCAAAGACGGATACCCCTGCAGCCTAATTTTTGGCATGGATACTCACATGACCTTCATTTCGGACACAGGCTATGTGAGGTTGATCTTCGGGGTCATTTGAGGTCACTGGTAATTGTAAACAAGTGCCCACAAATAATGTGCGTTAGTCTGCGAAAGCTGAAATAAAAATAGGAGAAATGGAGTTCCCCCGAGCTAAGCCCTGTATTGGACTATATAGCCCCGCTAGGGTTACAGGAGCGAGCTACCACTCCCAGCACGGCAGCCCGGGCGAGGCTCGAACTCGCAATCCCCCGATTACGAGTCCAGCGCGCTACCACTGTGCTACCGCGCCCCCCAAAAGCTGAAATAGAAAGTTCCTGTATCTCTTATAATCCCTGTTCAAAAGCACTAGAGGTACATGGTCTTTCTGGAGTAGAAAGAAAGACTGAACTAGAAAAAATAGGATTAGAATGATCGCCTTTTTGGCCTGGCAACGCGGGGTACCCGTGCTTGTCTACTTATAAGAAACTAGTGTGCTAAGCCGACTCCCCGCCCTCTTTACCCCTGCCCAGCTGTTAGCTTTATACAGATGTTATATTTGCTCCTGTGTTGAGTACTGCTCTCACATGTGGGGAGGCTCCTCACACTGGCTCCCCACATACCATTCGTCTCAACAAGGTGGAGTCGAAGGCTTTTTGTCTCATTAAGGGCCGTACTTAAACTAAACGCCAGTACTGACGAAAGTGAGCATCTGACGTTCCTGTTTTTCGTACCATAAATTGATTTGTTGTTCACGCCAGGCGTTTGTCACCTGGTTATGGCGTAAAAAACTATTGGAATGTCACAGGAGAATAAACGCCACACGAGACCCCCCTTTCGTGTAACAAATTTAAATATTCTTAAATATGATAACCGGTTTTTCCATTTATAAAAAACTGAATAATTCAGGAATCAAAATTTCCCTAGCAGGTTAAAATATATGAGAAATACAAGGCTGTGCTTAAGATTTTATAAGACTAAACGCTTCCGTAACGAATACGAGTAAACAAAAACTTCTATGGTACGGGTGTGGCGCATAATATTGAGTTAGGATATTAAATCATGCTTTCTAGTTTATTTCGGACTACCTGTGTACATTCTGAATAGATTTTTGAAGCGGCATCTATTTGATAGTTTGTGTGTTAGCCAGCTCAGTGTTTTAGTTAGCACACTTGAGGGCAAGCCAGTAAGCTTCTGCCTCTAGTCCAATATCATTGTGCGCCAGTTCTTGCCTATGAAAAACCATGAATAAATGACGTGTAAGAAGTGCATATACGATATTATATTACATGGCAGAAATTACACATATCAGAGTTAGGTCAACATTGGTAAATGGTTGGTTTGTATTTTTCACCTGTTTTAGTGTTCTCTTTTACAGTTAAGTTTCAGAAATTGATAATAAAACAAAAATTTTTAATCAGTACCGACAAGTATGTGCAATCACTTAAGTTCTTTCTTGAAAAATGTGATTCGTTTTTGGACCACAATAAATTGATAAGTGATGTAGTTAAGATAGTTGGGTAAGGTTACCAGATACCGGTGAGTGAATTGGTTGGTTAGGATGCTGGCTGAATTATTACCTGTTTCAATCAAGCACTCAGATTTGAGCATAGGTGTGTTGGCTCTAAAACAAATCTTGTTAGTAAATGCAGATTTTTTTCATGAGAATTGCCAAAAAAGAAAAAAAAAAACTTAGGCATCTTTCTATCCCAAGAGCTTTTCTTAATTACAAATAGCTACAGGCCTGAGGAAATGGCCTGTGCCATGCATATATAATAATGATAAAAACTAGTTAATTGGATAGAAATGACGGCTATTGTAATGGGGGAGTAGATAGGTGTAGGAAAGTCATGGAATATTGGTTAGGGTGGAAGGGTTATACAAAAGCATGAAAGGTGCAGTTAAGCAATGACTAACAAACGAAGTAATGAGAAATATTTAGTGAAGGAGACAATCATCAAGCATATAACCAGAGAAGGAGTCAGAAATAAAACAGAACTGGATGAAAGTACTATAGAAGTGGAATGATTTCTGGGAAACAAAAAGGAATGCTTGTCTAGCGGGCTGGGACAGAAATAATTAGCTACTGTATATACAATGTGGTTAGTACTTGGATGGGTGACCGCCTGGAAACACCAGATGCTGTTGGCATCCCTACGTGTCAAGTGGGGTTGGTGGAGGATTAGTGCCCCTCCCTGTAAAACAATTAACTCTAAGCCCTTGGCCACCCCGTGTGGAATACATGGCGTCTGGCAATGAATGAATGAATATACAATGTTAGTGGTAGGTGATGGCGACCATCATCCACTCACTTGATGTAGTGCTGCCTACTTCTTCCTTAGCCTTTATCAATCTTTTTCTGTGCCTGCCCTCCTCTCTTCCTATTTCTCCCATCTTTTCTGTCGCTACTTATTGCCTTTCTTTCCATTACAGGTGGCTTTGCATTGAGTGACTAGCCAAATGGTTTCCTGTAAGCCAAGAAACCATTTACAGTGCTGGGTGGTAACCATATAACCAAACCATACGTGCTCCCTACGTGTCAAGTGGGTTGGTGGAGGTTTAGTGCCCCTCCCCGTAAAACAAATAACTCAGAGTCAAATGGCCACCCCGTAAGGGATTACGGCGTATGGCAATAGACAGATAGATAGATATACCATGTAACTTAGGAAATCATTGCATACTGCTTGAAGGGAAAGGTAATGATAAAGAATGTGAATCTCGGAGTAGTATAATTACTGAGCTAAACTGGAAATTTGCTAGTAATACCTCAAACAGGGAAGGTGACAATAATGTAGGGGAAGAACTATAGATATATACTGTAGAGAGTGAAAGAACAACTGTTATAGTACACACATCTTATAACCCATATTTTCCTATATGGTCTCCTGGTCAAGGCTGGATGACAGGTGTGGAAAGAGGCTGCTGAAAAAGAATGGAGTGTTACTGCATCCCTCTTGTGTTGGTACTGCAATGAATGTCACCATTCAACCAGCTTAGTAAAGAAGTAAATTAGTCTCGATGCTAAAAATAATTCTGCAGTAACTCTGTATTTACATTGTGCAATATAAATTTAGGAACACATGATGTACTGCTGCATGAGTGAAAGTGCACATAACCTGGATAAACTGCTATATAATTCATGACTGGTGAGTTGGCCAGGAACAACATGGAAATCTATGAAGAATGCAATAATACATTCACTTTGCTCGTATGAAATCTTCTGGATAATCTCAATAATTATTTTCATGCAAATAACTGCAAAAGGAGGATAAATCACAGTTCAGTCTAGGCTATAGCCTACTGTACATTACACTGTATCTTGCTTGTAAATGCATCTTCTTTATGCGGTCTACCATCATCTGATACCAATTCTAACACAAATATACTTATTTCCTATATAAAAATAACAGTTTAGAATGGGTTAGCCAAGTGTCTGGTTAATTAAACAGAAGAAACATTCAAAATTTGCGCGCTTCTAGTGCACATGCAGCGCATTCTCGCCCAGTCTAGCGACTGTCATGGCATTCAAATGCCAGAACTGGGTTTCGCCAAGACTGACGGTCCAGATTTTTTATAGTAAGGATGACTGACGCTCAGGAACATCTGACGACTGAACGACGCCGTTGGACCGCCTAAGCTCTGGGTTTTTACAGTACGTCCCTAAGTCTACTCCTCTTACTGATTCCGTTCAACCTGTCTGTTTGCCGCACTGCTGCATCTTTATTTGTTTTCTATCGCTGCTTCAATGGTCACTGTTTTTCTGAACTGTCTACTTGCACCCCTCCTCCATTGTGGCCGGTGTGTAGCACCTGTCGGGCAACATACTCTCACTCTTTTATTGTTCAGCTCTCTAGTACAAGAGTTAACCGATGCTCCCAGTTGTTCATTTATGCAACAGTTCAGTTCCGGATCTATCTTCCTCTGTATGTATTTTTCTGCCTATGACCTCTAGTCTTTTAAACGCAATGTGTCCTGGCATCTCGAAACGAACAGACCTTTAATTTGGCTTATCTTTTTCTTGGAGGGAACTCCCTTTCCGGGCTGCTAGTTTTTCGTTCCTTCTTCATTGCATAAAAAAATCATTGGCCATGAAGCTTATGGCGTAGTTGTATTACTAACCAGCATTTTCACAGACTGATTTCTTGGAAACTTCGTGGCCGTTACCCAGGGAGGCCCCGTCCCCTCTCCCCTGCCGAAGGCGACTTCTCGATGAGAGAGAGAGAGAGAGAGAGAGAGAGAGAGAAAATAAAAGTGGTCACTTCGTCTGATATAAGAAGAGGATGAAGTTTGTATTACCGTTTAGGAAGACAATAATAAAAGCCATTGTATTTCTGAACAAACCAACGGAAGGACCGTTTATTATTATTATTATTATTATTATTATTATTACTACTACTACTACTACTACTACTACTACTACTACTATATTTCAAGATGTTCAGATACCCTTATATTCTATAACATAACAGCATTGCCAAATTAATGTTTGCCAGTTTAACGAGTGCAACCTTCTGGACATAATTTTATCAAGGCATGTATAGTCTATTTGATTGACCTGTGCAACTGAGATTATGTGACAAGTACGGTGTGTTAGTTAGGCGGCTGTTGATTGGCCACCGATGATGTCACTGAATTTGTTTTTGTTTGTTTGTTGATATTTGCCCACACTTGGTGGGACAAGGGCAAACTGAGAGCCCGTCAGAGATAGGCAGATAAAATAAAAAGTCTTAAGACAATAAAAAAGTGGAAGGCAGTTAGCGAGGAGGGGGATAATCCCGAACTGTGTGTAAAAGCCTCTGGTAGGGCGCACTGCTAACAACCCAAGCTGCATCAAGGAGATCATCACCAGTGCGAGGAAAGTCTCCGTCAGTCGTCACACGAAGTTGGGCTGTTGCCGGGCAGTTGAGCAGATAGTGTCAGAGTGGTTCAGCAGACCGCTCATAGCAATGGGTGCACGGTTCTGGGTCCATGCCTGCAATCTGGTGATAGCACAGGAAGCCCAGGCGGAGTTGCTGGATTCTGACTAGGATGTAGTTGGGCAGACCATTCGGTATGGAAAGAGGAGACTATGAAGTGGCCGTTGCATACCAGGCAGCCGAGCGCGAGCCCTCAGCAATGCAAAGTTGATGGTCATCTTTAGTATGCCTGGAGATAGTGCTAGCCACTAATGAGAGAACCCAGGAGGCACAAGGGCAAAGCGGAAACGTGACCTCAGTGCGGGAGCTAGCCACACTTGCGGTTCTGTCCGCCAGTTCATTTCCCCCAATCCCAACATGCCCCGGGACCCAGTGAAAAATCACTGAGCCACCTTGCTGTTGGATGAGGGAAGAGACCATATAGACAGTGGTGAGTAAGAACCGATGGGATACTAAAGAGAGAGACTCCAGGCACTGAAGGGAGGAGAGTGAGTCAGTGAGTAAAACGACACGCTGATGTCGTTGTCGGTAGGCATGGCGCAATGAACCGAAAAGTGCCACCAGCTCAGCCTGAAAGGCAGAGACCCCCAAAGAGATGCGCCAGGATTCTATATTTGTTCCAGAAACTAAAGCTGCTCCCGATGAACCATCAGACATGACTGAGCCGTCTGTGTAGCAGATTGCTGAGGCCATAGAGGTAAGAGTAGTGATGCTGCTGAGACACTCCTGTCGGAGGATGGCCAGAATGGAGTGGCAAGGCTTAGACACTGAGGGATAGATGACGGTGAAAGGGGGAGGCGACCAGGGAGAAGGAGGTGAGTACCTTGAACAATCGAGATCAGGGTCACTGCACACCTCCGAAGCCACACCCAAGTCGTGGAGTACAGCCGTAGTGGCACGAGCCCAGTCATGATGAGGGAGTGGGTCAGGGGACCTGCTTGCTAGACGTCGCAGTAGAACAGAGGCAGGGAGGTGCGGATGGCGATGCACTAGCTTGAGCATCTCAGCTGTCGCACGCAAAGCAATTCTGTGAGCAAGGGATGGAAACCCACTCTCTAGCCTCAGGTTAACTAACCTGGTCCAGCATGGAGCTTGCAGCATAACTCGGAGGCCTTCATTCTGAACCTCCAAGGACTGGGAGATGTGTGGAGCAAGACCAGTGAGGCATATGGCACTATAATCTACAATGGAGCAGATGGCATGAATGTAGAAAGTGCATAATACAGAATAAGACGCCCCAAGGCTGCGGCGAGAGAGGTAGCGGAGAGCAGAAGTGTGGGTGGCGGCCCGCTCTCATAGGTACTTGTTGTGCTTGGCAAGCATAAGGCCAGTGTCCAAATATACCCCCAAGTAGTGGTGGAGTGTGACAAGCTCGATGCTGCAGCCACCAAGCAAGAGAGGACGGTCCAGAGGACGGAAACCAAAAGGTAGGCACTTGGTCTTCTCGAGGTTGACCTTCAGTCCAAGTTCGCTGCATTTGGCATGCAGCCGGGAAAGAGCAGCTGGTGCATGGGTGAAGCAGTCCCCCCTAGAGAAGACAAGTGCCAAATCATCCGCATAAACAAGCAGTGTCACACCGGGGCCATAGTCTACCACCAGTAGCCCCTCCACTAGGACTTTGAAGAGCAAGGGGCTGAGTACACTCCCCTGGGGTGTGCCGTTATGATGGTGGTAAAACGGGGAGGTCTGCCTCTGAAATCTAACCCCCACCATCCAGTGCATTAAAAAGTCCCCCACCCACGATAGGAGTCTACCCCCGACTCCCCGGTCTGCAAGGGCTGCCTGGATGACAAGGAGGCTCACCAGCTCGAATGCTTTCTCGAGGTCGAGGAAGACAGCCATCCCCCATCCGCCTCAAAGCTCCCCAGCAGGGTCAGGGTGTGACGGTGGGTGAAGAGGACGTGGATCAGAGATGGACTGGATTCTCCTCCACATCTCTCGGAGAGTGGAGTAAGTCTCAAAAGTACGACACCATCTAATCCATGACCCCTCCTTAATGCAGCGCTTTTCTGACGTCACATGGCATGTGACAGCAGCCAGATACTGACGGTGCGGGGATGTACGGTGCCGCCAGTACTGCCTGTGCGCAGCATTCAGCCTGTTATTCAACTCTCTGACCCTGTCGCAGTAAATCCAGCCATCTCGATAACACTGCATGGTTTGTCGTTGCAGTGGAATAGTGAGAGAGGCAGCCTGGGAAAAAGCGCAGGCTACTTGGTCTGCTCGACCCTCGAGGTCCGGGGCAGGAGGAGATGCCTCAAAGGCCGCAGTCAATGCACGGCCAAAGGCCGGCCAGTCAGCCCTGCAGAGATCCCACCTAGGCAGGGGGAGAGGTGGAGGCAGGAGTGGAGTCATAGGTAAAGTGACCAGGACGGCGAAGTGGTCACTAGAGAGATGGGGGTGAAGTGACCACTTTGCTGAGCCTGCTAGGAGGGACGACACAAAAGACAGACTGAGACGGCCCCCACCAATGTGAGTGGCAACTCCAATATCATTCAGAAGGATACACCATCCATTTCCTCCAGCATCAGAGAGATGTGCCGCTCTGCATCATTGGATGGAAGAGGCGATGAAAGAAGAGCATGGTGGGCATTAAAGTCACCCCTGACGTAGACAGTGCCCCTGGCAGCCTGGGAGAACAAGTCTCTCATTTCCAAGAAGCCCCTGTGGTTTTGATATACATTGTATACCATCAGGGACGCCACCGCCAGGTGGGAAACCACACCCTGGACCTCCACATCAGATCCATAGAAAGGAGAAGGGTCACAATCCGTGCATGTGATGTGGTCCTGGACCAGAACGGCACATCCTCGTGTGACGCCACGAACATAGGGGAGGAGATGGGTGGTGTAACCCAAGAAACGTAAAGTGGAACTATCTGGGAGCAGGATCTCCTACATTAGGATGGCATGAGGGCGGTCCCTAATGGCTGCCTCCTGCAAAAGTGGGAGCTTATGCTATGCTCCTAGACAGTTCCACTGAAGGAGTCTAAGGGGGGAGCTGTCCCGCCGTCTGGAGAGAGACAGAGATGGTCGTCCTCGGTCTTCTGAAGTAAGGTCATGTCTGCTGAGGTTACCACCGAGGGCATCAGCTCCTGCCCTTGAAGGGGGCGACTCTGCTGAGGGGTAGATGATAGGGCAGCAGCATTCTAAGGCTTGGCTCGCTTGAAAGAGTGATCTGGCCTGCGTGGGGGAGTCCATGGACCCCCTGTAGAGCAAGCAGGGCGGCGAGGGGTAGGATGGGCACTGAGACCTTGCAGCTTCATGTCGATCACGTGATTGATGATGCGATCAGCAGCAGAGGCGATCGAGGCCACCTTCAGAGTAATCCCCAGTGTGAGGGAGACGGCTTTGGTAATGGCCACCGCAATCTGTGAATCCAGGTCCCGCAGATCCTCTGCCGTAAAAGCGAGGACCGGTGAAGCAGGAGTGGTGGGTGGGCAGGGCGTGGAGCTGGGTGGTGGTGACAAAACGGTCGGTGGCTGACTGGGTGCCGTGGTGGGTGGTGGTGGCGAGACAGACGGCGGTGGGCGGTAGACCTTGGCGGTTGTCTGGCCCACAGTGAGAGCTGAGGGCAAGGGAGGGAAATCCTGGTTGCTTAGGGCTGGTGGGCATTGAGCAAGAGGGCGGAGCTGCTGTCCCCATATGAAAGTGCCTGGGGGAGGTGGATGGCGCTGGTGGCCTGGTGCTCTTGCACAAAAGCAACTTGCCTTTCTCGACCTTGGTTCACACGCTGAACCCTCGAGGGGTAACTGCGGTGCCAGGCGTGGTGTCGTCCTCAGCAATTGGGGCACTTGGCGGCAATTGGTTCCTTTGCCTTGAACCGCTGCAGGCAATGTTCTGTGTCGTGTGTGCCACTGCACATACCACAAATGACGGGGCGGTTGCAGGTGGCATTGGGGTGCCCGTAACGGTGGCACCGGTAGCAGCACAGTGGTTCCGACGTGAAGGGGCGGAGATAGAAAGTTCCTCAATTGCCCAAGTCGAGGGACAGCACGAGAGGTCCCTGCAGGGTCACACAGACCTGCAATGTTTCTTCCCTCGTACACTGATTTTGACAGCGCTTCGCTGCCTCCACAAGAGGGTGCCATAAGAGGACATCCATCGGCAAGCACCGGGGATATCCCATGACCGTCGCCTTCATAGTGTGTGCACCATGAGGGAGCTCCACGAGCCTGACAATTGGGACATCCTCCTCTGCCACTGCCTTCAGGTGTAGGTACGACTCCTCCTCGGTGGGGATCACCATGCAGCTGTTGTTGAGGTCGTAACGATTCATGACTGCGAGGTCCGGAAGATGTTGTTCCAGGGCCGCTACTGCATCGTAGCTCATGCTGTAACCCTCCTGGAGAGGATCGCGAAAGGCCGGGAAGGATGAGCGAGGAGGCGGAGGAGGCACAACCGAGACTGAGGGGCGATGAGCAGAGGGAGGCTGCTGTGGCACCAAAGTCATGGATGCAGTAGGAGTGGCGTTACCTTGTGGTGCTCGCCGTGGTTTTCGCGCCACAGTGATAAGTCCATCAGCATCAGGAGAGGCAGCAGACATAGCAGAAGGGGCAGCTCCAGCAGGAGAACGGACAGCCATGGGTGGCTGTGCAGCGCAGACTCCATTGTGTGAAGCCAAAGCAACAGGTGGAAATGGCTTGGCAGTGGTAGGTGCCTGCCGGCGTGGGTGCTCAGCGTGAGAGGCAGCTGTACGGGCAGCACCAGTGGGCGAGTTGCCAGAGATGGGAAGAGGAGCCGAAGCAGCTTCCTTCATCACCTCATGGAAACGTGCAACCTTGGTTGCACTTGCCAAAGTGGTGTGGGGGGCTGAGGCGACAGCCCACGTGTGGGGAACAGGCCCTGTGGGCCCAGGAGGAGCGGAGGCAGAGACGTCACCAGACGTCGACGAGTGGGAGCTTGCATCCGAGAAATGCCGCTCCTGCTTCGTGCCTGGCATGGCAGCAGGCCGAGACGTCCTCTCCTTAGAAGGGGATTGGCGGGCCGGCCCTGTGGGCCTGGGGATCTGGGTCCTCATGTTCCTGAGGGACAGACACACAGACAAATATACACAGACATCACGCACAGAGACACCCAAACAGAGGCACCAACACTCACTTTCAACACAGAAAAAAACAATAAACCAAAAAATCCGGCAGGTCCCTACAGTGACAGGCTACCTATGCTCCCCGCCCTCTAAAGGGCGACGTAGGAGGCCCCGCCACTGCCCTTTTTGGGTCTTCCGTAATCTATAAGAGCCGCTCTCTGTGCTTCCTATAAGCAGGCCCTAATGGCCCCCCCTCATGGAAATGCCCTAACGGCACCCCTCCAGGGTTCGGCTTCATACCACACAGACACTAACTGCAGCCGGGGAAAAAAAACACCCACAAACACACACACAATCACACCCAAACACACACACAGAGGGAGTCATCAGAGGTAGACGTCCGACATCGGCGCTCTGTACGGAACCAACACTGCCAGTGGCATTACCTAAATTAGTATCTTTGAATGAGTCAAGCTCTGTACCAGGTTAGACTAAATGATTTTTCATTATTAAAAGGAAAAAAAAAAAAAGTTTAAACAAGAACCACGAGGAAAAAAATGCGCTGAGTCAGCTGGGTTTGTTTAGACTACAGCAACACGGGGAAAGTGTACATATTCTGTAAGTACATACTCTGTTCTTTTAGTAATGCAAAATGGATACATACTTCAGTAAAACAAATTTGGAAAAGAAAAGGGATAAAAGTAAAAAGCAAAATGATGATTTCTACCAAGAACTGGTTGAAGTGGAGACTCACAATAGACTGGTTGAACGTGTACACAAACTAGAAATGGCTTTCAAAAATGAAATTGATGAAATAAAGAAGCAAATGCACTTGCAAAAGGAAGAGATAGAAAAACTAGGAAGAGAGGCCAATAAGAAAGACACAACCATCAGTGAACTAACAGTGGAAATGAGTACGCTTAGGAAGAAAGTGAGTGAAATGGGAAGTACAGTAGTCAATCACGAGAGTGTTATGGAAGAGTTCAAAAATGACACAGAGACAATAATAATTAGGCAAGCAAGCAGTCTTATGGACCAGAGCAGTGATATTGAGGAGAAGATAACACAGGTGAATGAAGCTGTGCAAAGCTACAAAAATGATGTAGAAACCACGTATGCTGAAATGGTGAAAGTAAAGAAAGACTTAGAAACAAGGGTGGAGGAAAAAAGCATTAAAAAGGAAGTGAAAAGAATAATCCAAAACAATCCAAAGTTAGTCAGAGATTCAATAGAGATAAACAAATGTATAGTAATCACTGGTATAGAAGAGGAAGAAGTAAAAAACAAGATCACAAGAGACAAAAAGGAGATGGCAAATGTAATGAGCTTACTGAAAGAAGTATCAGAGGAAATCTGTAGTAAAGACATAGAGGAACACAAAAGGTTAGGGAAATACGAGAAAAGCAAGACAAAACCTCTAAAGGTGACTTTCCAGAGTGTAAACACTGTGGAAGAGATACCAAAAAATGCAAAGAATCTTATGGAAAAAGAGGAGTTCAAAAATGTATGGATAAAAAGATGCCTAACACAAGAGGAACTCGAATTACTGAAAGAGAAAAGGGAGGAAGCAAAAACAAAAAATGAGGGAAGATCAGAAGAGGAGAAGAAGAATTTTTTTTTTTACAAAGTAATAGGATTACAGGTACGAAAGTGGTACACAAACAGAATGGAAGAAAAAGGAGGAAGGTAGTAGAACCATGTCATGACAAGTATATAAACAAGATGATAAAGTTGATGTACTCAAATGTGGATGGAATGGTATCTAAATTACTAGAGATGAATGATTGTCAGAGAAAATGAACCACAAATAATATGCCTAACTGAAACAAAATTAACACCAAGGATATCCAATGACATACTAAACTTAGAGGAATACCATATATGGAGAAGAGACAGAAATTTTAAAAAAGGAGGAGGAATTATAATATTAACTAAGAAAAATCTAAAAGTCAAGGAAATAAAACTAGACATACCATCACAAGTAGAACTGATTGCCGTAGAGATCGACACATCTGAAGGTAAAGTAATTGTAGCCAATTTGTACATACCACCCAGATCAAACACATGAGAAAGAGACGAATATGAGGACCTGGCAGAGAGTACAATTCAGAGTATAAGATCATTACTACATAAAATGGAAGAGAAATCGGAAAGAATTATACTAACTGGGGACTTCAATACAAATATAAATTGGAATACTTTAGATATAAATAGCCAAGAAAGCTGTTGGGGCCAAAAGCTCCTGGATCTCGTACAAGAGGTTTTCTTAACGCAACATGTGAGGGAAACCACCAGAAAAAGAGGGCTTGATGTACCTTCAGTGCTAGATCTAATATTTACTAGGCAAGAAAATGATATTGACAGTTTAATATATCACCCTCCACTCGGCAAAAGCGATGATGCAGTACTAAATAATAACTTCAGGATAGCATATGACATAGTAAACAGCAATGACAGTTACAAAATGAGCCTAAACTATAAAAAGGGAAATTATCAAGACCTAAAGAAGTATATCTTAGAAGTTGATTGGGAAAATGAGCTTAGAGGACAAGATTTAAATGCTGTATATAAAGAATTCTGTGAATTTTATGAAATAGGAGTCCAGAAGTACATCCCACAGCACAAAGAAGCAGATAAGAAAATACAGAAATGGTTCAATACAGAATGTAAAAAATCAAAAGAAAGAAGAGATTTGTTGTGGAATAGATACAGAAGACATAATAGTGAAAGGGCGTATAATAATTACAAACAGGCAAGAAACGACTATACAAGAATAAGGAGAGAAGCCCAAAAACAGTTTGAGGGGGATATAATAAATAAAAGTAGTGATCAACCAAAGCTGTTTTACAGCTATATCAGAAGCAAAACCAAAGTAAAAGATATAATACAATCCATTACGGACGAGGGAATCACTTATACACAAGAGAAAGATATTTGTGAAGCATTAAATAAGAATTTCCAATTAGTTTTTACAGAAGAAAAAATTTTTGAGAGGGACTATGTGGATCACGCATGTCCACACATACTACCAGATATACAAATAGCAGAAAAAGTAATACAGGAGTTAAGTAGATTAGACAGAGGAAAAGCAAGTGGTCCTGATGAAATTTCATGTTGGGTATTACGAGAATGTGCAAAGGAGTTAAGTAAACCATTATTTTTAATTTTCAAGAAATCCTTGAGTCAAGGTAAACTACCTGATATTTGGAAAAATGCAAACATTGTCCCCTTATTCAAGAAAGGAAATAGACAAAATCCACTCAACTACCGACCAGTATGACTGACCAGTGTTGTAAGCAAGGTATTAGAAAAACTTACAAGAAAAGCTTGGGTAAATCATCTAGAAGAACACAGTATGATAACAGAAAGACAGTTTGGTTTCAGAAAAGGAAAATCATGTGTTACTAATCTGTTGAGCTACTATGACAGAGTAACAAACACAATACAGGAAAGGGAAGGATGGGTGGACAGTATCTATTTAGATTTCAAGAAAGCTTTTGACACAGTACCACACCAAAGACTTTTATGGAAACTGTACCATCAAGGAGGAATTCAAGGCAAACTATTTTGTTGGATGCAAGACTTTCTCATAAAAAGAGAAATGAGGACAGTACTAAGAGGAAACTACTCATCATGGAAAGAAGTGACTAGTGGAGTACCACAGGGTTCAGTGCTGGCACCAATCATGTTTTTAGTGTATATAAATGATATAAACAGTAACACTGGAAATGAGAGCTATCTGAATATGTTTGCAGATGATGCAAAAATACAAAGGAGAATTACCAACACAGACTCTTGTAAAGAGCTACAAGAAGAATTAAATAAACTTCATGAATGGAGTAGTACATGGCAAATGGAATGCAATGTGGACAAGTGTCATGTAATCAAGTTTGGTAAAAGTGGAAAAAGACCTGATTGGGATTATAAGTTAGGAAATAAAACTCTATGCACATCAGAAAGAGAGAAAGACCTAGGTGTGACTATGAATAACAGACTATCTCCGGCTGACCACATCAGCGAGAAGGTACGGAACATGTATACACTGCTTGCAAATATGAGAATAGCATTCACATACATAAATGAAGACATGCTAAGAAGGATAATAACATCATTCATTAGACCAACCCTGGAATATGCATCAGTAGTCTGGAGTCCTCATCTCAAAAAGTACATAGACAAGATTGAAAAAGTTCAAAGGGCTGCTAGAAGATGGATACCAAGCTTAAGGGACCTAAGCTACGAAGAAAGACTAAATAAACTGAATCTACCAACACTACAGGAGCGAAGGAAAAGAGGTGACATGATAATGCTATATAAGTGCATATCAGGAAAGGAGAAAATAGACATAAATGATTACTTAACATATGGAGAAGCATCAGCAAGAGGACACTGCAAAAAACTGCATAAGAAGAGAGGTGATAAAGACGTAAGGAAATTCAGTTTCCCAAACAGAGCAATTGATCAATGGAATGCACTACCGAATGAAATAGTGTGTGCCAAAACAATTCACAAATTTAAGGATATGTACGATAAATATGGTTTAAGACACGGGACAGTACGAGCTTGACTCATTCCTGTAAAGATACAATTAGGTAAGAACAATTAGGTAAGAACACAAGCAGTCAGGGTCTATCTGTCAGGGACAGAGTCTCGCCAAAAAACGAAAAAAAAAAAAAAATCACCCTCAGTAAATGAGGTAAAGTCTTGCTAAGCAAAAAGCATGAAAAACTCCAGAAAATCTTTCTCAGTAAATGAGACAGAGTCCAGAGCTCTAGAGAGACTGGCCGGAGGTCAGTTCACGTCGAGAGCTAGGCAGGGAGTCTGCTGTCATTGAAGTAAATGCAGGGATGTTCTGTTGTGCAACATGCGGACGTAGATGTACACCGTCGGTGGATATTATAGTGCAACATGCGGACGTAGGTGTACGCGCATGGTTGTAGTGCAACATGCGGACGTGGATGTACACCGTGGGTGGATAATTTATTTTAAACGTCACTCATCGTTTTATGAAATTTCATAATCAACTTTAATTTTCTTTGATAACAGTAAACTTTTAAAGCTAATTTTGATTTCTTTAGCTTCGGAAATTATTCCATATTTAATCTGGCAGCTTGTATTGAAGGCAGTTTTAAAAAATATGTTAAAATAAGAAGAGGTGTACATTCAAATCATCGGCGGCCAATCAGCACCCGCGATTCAAACACATCCTACTCAGCCCATGCATCTCGGCTGCACAGGTCAGTCAAATAGACTATAGTATAATCTAACATTTACTCATACTGGTATAGAAGTTCATCCTTTGGCAGTGTACGTTCAACCATAATGTCATCGAGAAGTCCAAAATTTGGATAGCCATGTGTGTTTGCCATACTCTCGTTTTCAGTCTAAGGAAGCAACCAGTTATTAACAGGCCAACAGTCTGAAAATCTATTAGTAAAGGACATTGCTTACCAAATATGTAATGTAAAATAGCTTGACCACCCCAAATTGTAAATGTAATGCGAAGAAACGAAGTTTGTCACCAACAATAATCTTTCCAACATGCATTTCCTTTTTATTACTTGGAATTTAGCTAAATGCTGATCACACGGAATAGATAATATTATGTATCTGTAAATGCTGTATAAATCGATGTGCGATGGAGAATCAAATATAGAAAAAAAAAATGCAGAAATCCCTTTTAATAATTATTACCAAAATGTTCAGGAAGCAAAAGACAACATCAACAATAAAAAATAGAAATTAATAGTTTTTGAATCAGAAAATTGGTACAGGAGCTGTTTGGATATCCTAGGTGGCTGGTCAGGGTTTCAGGCAGTGAACTCTGCTGTTACATCATCCCATGCCTGTCTGTTCTTTTCCAGGACATTACTTTCTTTCGACCTGCCCTGTATTATTTTTTTCTGTTCCTTAATCAATTTTAGGAGCTGTATTCTCTGAGCTGCTAACAATGGGGATGCTCTACCATCCTTCATCTTGCTGTTTCTATGTCTGCATTGGCAGCCGTATATAAGTTGCTGCCTCTGCTATAACATTTTTCTTCTACATAAAGGAGAAGTATTGGAATTAATTATTATGTGAAAGAAAATAACAGTAAGTAGTTTTTAATAAGGACAAGTAAAACAACTTCAAGTCGTTTTTATTAACTTTATCACAATATTGCATTGGTTCGTACACAACAATTGCTCATCAGGATGGCGGGTGTTTCCATTTGTGTTGAGATGAATCTGTAATGTCACTTCTATCACTACGAGCAACATTCACGATTACGATCGTCTTCGGGCCGGAAAGCGATCAGATCAGATTTGTAGTAAGGGAGTTTGTCCGAGACCACCAGGGGCAGCTGTCCCTCTGGAGGCTCGCCCTAGGGAGTCCAACCCTGCCTGAAGCCTGGACCGGGATTGGTATACCACTGTGCAGTATCTGGTTTCCTAACACTCCCCCTATAATACTTGGACCCCATTCTTCAAGAAAGTAAAATAATTCATTGACTAAGTGATTAAGTGAGACAATTAGGGACAAGCACCGGATCTAGCCACCATTGTTGGTGCCTCAAAAATTTGATCATAGTCAGGGGGATAACTACGCAACAACATCGAAACTAGCATTAACTGAGGAACTAGAAGAAAATGACACTGTAGTAATCCGATCACTGGTATCTGATCTCACAAGTAATTGTGGCAGTGTTAAACCTCATAAGCTTTAACCCGCCCCGTCCCGGAGACGTGAATTCACGTCCTCACATGATGTGCACTCATATCCTGGAGACATAAATTAACGAGGCAACATTGCAAGGTCCCCAATTTGCACAATTTTCAATTTAATTTGCACAATATTCAATCTTCACGAGTGATTTTTGGCACATATACATGGGACACCTTCCTCTACAAAATGCCAGGCAGGGACAATGCCTTACCCAGCATGACCTCCTCCTCCCCCTGCATGCCCTTTTCTCAGCACTTCACCTGTTATCGGCCAGTAAAGCCATGTCATGCCACGGTACGAAATTCAGGGCCAGAGTGATTCTCCAATCGATGACAATGTGGAGGACAAACATTAGAGGAAGAAACAGTCAGAAATGATGATCAAGTAATGTGGCAAAAAAAGGTCAGGAATGGTGATGAGTTAGTGAGTGAAACAATGCTTATAATGCCTATATTACCGTTTGAAAACCAATATTCCCTCGTACTACGTATAAATTCGTACCAAATAAATAAATAAATACCGTTTATGAGTGGTGTGGAATAGTTATCCTCCCATAGAACTCGTTTTCTTTGCAGCCAGCCTGATAGAAAACCCTGTAAGGTAAGAAGGTACTCCTACCTGGATCGAGTATTTTAAACCTCAGGTGAGCGATTTCTCTATGAATTTTCAATGTTTCTCACCAAAAGCAGATGTTTGAGCCAAAAGAAAAAAAAGGTCCAAAAATGTCGGGTCTGGGGCGTACCACTGCCCAGAAAACGTTGGGATGGGGGGGGGGGTAAAAAAATCATATCATTAGGTGTATCAGATTGCCGAGGAGGAGGTGCTGCAAAATTTTCTGAGCCAGTGAAAATACTACTAATTCTGGTTACAAGGAACTAGGGATTACCTTTCAGCTTCCCTCATACTTATTTACCACTTCAAGCCATCATGAAACTATAAGGACAGTTACGTGATATTCTCAGATTTTCTGTTTGCATGAAGTATTGACATGAGTCTTTTCTGTTTCACATAGATTAGCGTACAAAGCGTGTTTTTCCTAAACGCCTGATTTGCAAATGTATGCACAGGAGGTTTAATTGCTGTACAGTGTTTGATAGTGTGTATTTCACTGATTTTACGGAATATTATATGTCTCAATATGTTCTCCGATCGGTATTTCACTGATTTGTTTTATTTCTGTATGGATGACTTGTCAGCGATGTTCATAAACATTTGGTTTATGATCACACATAGCTTGACCTGCGTCACTGAAAAGTTGTGTGATTACTGGCGAACGCTTGAGTACTGCCGAACGCTCTTTATGCGCGTATCAGTTTTAGCGCATTTTACACATGGCGTGTGCAGTATGTCATATTACCCTGTTCGAATTAGCCTCTATTTGAGGCTGTTACAAAAAACTACCTCCCCTACAAGTAAGAGGGAATGTTGCCTTCCTTGCATTATTTTACAGATACTTTTATGCCAAATGCTTCGACGAAGTTGCATCCATTGTGTCACCTGTCCATGCCGTCTCCCTTACTACGCAGGCATCTGGTAGTGCTCATGACTGGAGTGTCACATAGCCATATTGCAGAACTTATGCCTATCAGAATTCTTTTATGCTCCGAACTGTATCTCTTTGGAACTCGCCTTCCCGGAGTTATTTCCCCCCAAACTTCAACCTACAGCTTTTCAAATCTAACTGTTACAGATTTTTTATGAATGTAGGACACCAGTAATCTGGTGTACGGATTATCTTTTTTTAATTCATTTGTGTTTCCTTCCTCCGTTCTGTTATTGAAAAAAAAAAAAATAGAAGCTGCTGGCCCCTTTGCAAAGCCATTTAGTGATTAAGGATAGAATGATCTGTTGCAAATGCCAAAGTGCATTTACTTTAAAAATTGGGAACATGCTGCCAGGACACAGAAGTAGGTACAAGCGTCATGCTAAGGTGCAGATACATGAAAAGTGAGAGATCAGGAACACTCTTTGGGAAATCAGGGTATTTAGGGGATTTAAGGAAATTCTAGTTTTATATTATTTCTGTCGTTCTCCATCAAGGTATATTTCGTTTGTGAGCAGGCAAACTGCATTATGTTTAGAAACTGTGGACGGGTCGTTTAGTTTCTGCCATGAAGTGTATGTTTATTCCTGTGAGTCAACAAAACATCCCATTAGTGTAGAAGACATTGTTGTGGAAAATAGATGAAGGAGAGTTTGGCAGACGGAAAAATACTAGTGGCCGAAGAATAACACGACAATGGTTTATTGGTATGAAAGACATAACAAGAACCTTTCCTTGTCCCAGTGGAGGATCGAAGTGAAATACTACTTAGAGCAATTAGGCAGAACGTCTTACCTGGTGCCATAATTAACACAGACTGCTGGTCATCCTACTGTAACCTGTCAAACCTGGGATACTCGTATGAACACGAAACAATAAACCATTCCCTTCATATTATTGACACAATGACCGGAGCATATATTCAGCACATCGAACGGACATGGGGGGATGTTCGAGAGGGTATATACTTACCAACATACGGTCTGGCAGATGTTCTCCCAGACCAGCCCCAATCATTCCACGAGTTCCTTGTGGCTGCAGCTGCTCTTTATCTTCCTGCTTGGTAAGGTAACTATCACATCATTATATTGTTAGGTACAGTTATGCCAGATATTATGGATTAAAACAGGTTAAACTGTATTACCGCAGAGACAGTACTTTACCTCATATACACTTAAATTCTCTAGAGTCTAGACAGATTAACGCTGATATTTATTGCGTTAATATTACGCACGATGTGAGCTGGTTATAATAAATTGGGTGTCTGGGATGGGAAAGTTCCCAGTTATGAATCACGTTTCGATAATTAGGTTTCTGTCGAAATGTCATTTGAATTATGCACAACGTGAGGTGGTTAAAATTATAAGGAAGCGGTTATAATTATTAGGTGATCTTAGGGGCAAAGCCTCCCAACCCATCCCCAGTTAGTATTCCGCCGAAATGTGTGGTATTTAAATTATGTGCTTGTATGTTTGGTTTGCTGACGCGTCCAGTTGGCAGGATCGGCAGTAAAAACGCTGTCGTGGACGTTCAGGCAGCTTTCTTTAGTGTCGTAAAGTAGGTACATTTTGTTTAATTCCTTCATATTTTCTAAGAATAAATGTTAATTACATGTAATGAATCTCGCACAAAAATTCTTTTCCTTAAGACCTTGGATTTGTAAGAAAACGGCTTGACTTGCTGCATCATTGTCCTTATATTTTATCAAGCACTGTCTTTCATACCTCTTTACTACCCACATGCTTACATACGCCCTCTTCACCACTTCAGTTATGTCCATTCTTCCTATCTAGCCATGCCATTTTAAACCATCTCTGTGTTCCACTCGCTTAAAGCCTGCTTCCTAATCCTCAGTCATCTGTGACCTTCCTGGTATCACGTCAAGCTAAACCTTTCCTCACCTCTTTCCACTCCCTGCCTTTATTCTCTTCCTTTCTCCCCCCCCCCCAACACACACACACAATCCCACTAGTCCCATCCTTTCTCCTCCCCTTCCCTTCCTTTCCCCTTCATATTTTCGCTTCTCCCTCGCTTTGTAACTCCTTATGTGTACCTCATCCTACCTTTCCTCATCACTTCTCTCCCCTCCTCTTCCACTTCCATCTGCCACTATCCTACGCTTCTTTTACCTTCCTAGCATCACCTCAACATTACTTCTTCCTCGCCTCTCTCATCTTGCTTCATTCCATCACTTCTTACGTTTTTCTTCCCTACAATCTGCCATTTCTCTTCCTTTCCTCTTCCTTCCTATCATCTGTTTCTCCTCCCCTCCTCTTTCCTTTCTTTTTCCCGTTTCCCTTATCTTTTCCTCCTACTTCTCAGTCTTTCTTCCACTGATACCCTTCAGCCCACTCTTTCTTTCACCTTTCGCCCCTTCCCTTCCCTACGCCTTTTGACCATTTCCTACCCTTTCCCTACCACTCCTCATTCACTCACCTCTCATTGTCTCTTTCCTCCACCTCCTCCTCTTCCCATCCTCCTCCTTCTCCTCCTCTTCTTTCCAATCCTCCCCCTTCTCCTCCTCATCTTCCTCTCCACCACCTCCTTCTCCTCCTCCTCCTCCTCCTCTTTCTCAAACCCTCTTACTTCTTCTCCTCCTCCCCCTCCATCACCTCCTCCTCCTCCTCCTTTTCTAGCGAGCGTTTCCTGCATATTAATTACCCTCCACCAACACTTCTCCTTTTTTCATTAATCCTTTTTCTTCTCTTTTTCCTTTTCCACCTTCCATCCTTCCTTCTGCTTTTCTGTTTCTTTCCTATTTCTCCTTCCTTCCTTCCTTCATTTCTTCCATCCTGTTCTTTTTTTTCTCTCCTGTATGCTACCCAATCTTTCGTCCCTTGCTTCCTTCCTTCCATCCATTCTTCCATGTCTTCTGATTCACTGTCATTACCTGTCCTTTTCCCTTTTACCTTCATTTTTCTTCCTCCTTTTCTTCATTTTCTTCATCTTCACTTTCAGTTTTAGCTTAATCTTCTTCATCTTCTTCATCTACTTCATGTTCTTTATCACTCTCATCTTCCTCACCTTACAGTACTGTTCATTTTACTCCTCATTTTCTTCTTCATCTTCATCCTCCTCCTCAACTTCATCTTCATCATTATCTTCATCATCATCATCATTATCATCATTACCTTCTTTTTCTTCTTCTTCTTCTTCTTCTTTTTCTTCTTCTTCTTCCTCTTTTTCATTTTCTTGTTCTTCTCCTTTCAACTTTCTATGCTTGTAATAATACCTGACTTCCTGCTCTTGTGTTAACATGCAAACAGATAACACCAGCAACTTCCTATGAAAATGCATGCTAAGAATAGGAGCACCTGACATCATAATCGAAGTCCAGGTCACATTACGCTTAAGTAGATGATGGATGCATTATTTACGGGAACACGACCCCCTGAGAGAGAGAGAGAGAGAGAGAGAGAGAGAGAGAGAGAGAGTTGACACCGTCACACCAAACACTGTTGCATCGCATACTGCTATGTATTCGACCGTCACACAGTACACTGCCACACTTCATAGAGCCATACCCCGCACTACCACATCCTTCACTGCCTACAAACTGCTAAGTTTCACAAGGACACACCACACACAACATTTCGCACTGGCACACAACACACTGCTGCACCTAACAGTGTCACAGCTCAGAGTGCCACACTTCACACTGTCAAAAACTCACACAATACACAGTGGCATACTTCACTTTGCCTTACCACACACTGCACATTTCTCGACTCCTGTTACCAAGAATCTTTTATAGCACTCCACTCAAAACCGTAATGGACGGGAAGGGGACTGCAGGAACACACAAACTTTTCCAAAAGCTGGAAGTTGTTTTTTATAGCCAGGAATATGAGTAAACTGGATTTTAATTGCTTCCTCGGACTGTATATTTCGCTAATATATTTACAAAAGGTCATGTTTTCGTGGGATTAGGAGGTTCTCCCAGCACCTCTTCCTAACCTAGTTATAGTACATCTGTTTACGGCTAATTAACATTCCCTTACAAATTATCTAACCATTATTAAGCATATGAAACTTTAGTACGTGCAATACAACATCTAGGTAAGAGATCTGGGGCAGCTTCAGATCCCTAAATCTTACTTAACGGCAAGTCAGATGTAGAAGGAGGATCGCTGTTGTATCTGCATGTGCTCTAGGTCAGAACTCTAGCCCAAGATTATTTGGACCTTATCTTTTGCAGAGTCTAGTTGATATTATTGAAAATGTCACGTTTTAGCAACAGATCGACCATAAAGGTTTTAATTTTTAGTCAAAGAAATGTAACCCTAAAAAAACTGTACACAGAAATGTAACGAACATGTTGGGTAGTTTTCCTTCTGTAGCTTCTCTTTGTTTCTGCATCCTACATCACCATCTCATTTACATGGGCACTAAGAGAGGGACAGGGCTGCTGCTGCTGCTGCTGATGATGTAAGCGAGTAGTTTGAGGACACGGCAAAGTATCACCCCAAGCGGCGAGTTTCAGCATCACCTCAAAGTTGGGGTGTGTATCTGGGTATATATGCTGCGAGGAGACACAAGACGACACAAAATGTACACACATCCTCACCCTTTGTTTAGCCTTTCTCAGCTCCAAATATCATCAAGCCTCTCTCTTCGCTTGTAAGTATATCATCATCATCATCATTATCATCATCATCATCATCCCTACCTCTCTCCCCACCTCGTAATGAAAGGATCTTGAATTTGGCTCTCTGTTATCTTGTTTTTGTTTTTCCTTGGAGGAACAGTCTCATGGGATCCTGGCCGTTGGTTCCTTCTTTCTTGAAAAAAAAAAAATAAGGATTGGGTGAACTAGGGACCAGAGAACACCTATACTCAGTAAAACCTGTCACGCACTCATTCACCCACCAATCAAGCCCCTAGAATCCTGACCCTACCTCACAAGCATGAGCAACCGCATATAATTTTTGGGTTTTTTTCTTCACCTCATATTCCCTTGATATTTCCTTCATGTTCCCTTATGTCCGCCAAAGCAGTACGTGGCCGGGTGAACACTCCCAAAGTTTATTTCCTTGGCGGGGCCCGAACGCTGATTCTTCCGTGTAAAATCATAAAAGTTTATCAGTTTTGCTTACCTGTTTCATGAAATAAAAGGACAATATAAAATACAAATATCCAACACCTTTGGTTGAGCCTATCTCTGAGATCCGAGGACCATGAAGTCTCTCCTGTGACTGAGAAGTGATATTTGATGATAGCACAAAATAGACACACACACACACACACACACACACACACACACATTACATATATATATATATATATATATATATATATATATATATATATATATATATATATATATATATGAAACCTCCCCCCTTTGGTCAATCTCTCTTAGCAGCTCCGAGTATGACTGAGCTTTTTTCTTTGCTTGCAAGTTCTAGGATTCACTACTCTGAGGCCCTAGAATGATGTCAATGTATTAGGTATTAATGAACATATGCATCTGATGTTCGTAACTCACAACCTAACAATTTATCCACACTGATATCATATACTGAAAGTAGTTTTGTTCACTATTTAAGCTCAAATTGATATTCTATACTAGCGAATGTTCCCTTTTGCTTAGGGATAGTTTCAGCATCCCAGACATTGTTGTGACTTTGTTCGTGGACAGTGCGAGGCTTGTTGGTAGGTACTGAACATTTTTTTTGTTTTAATGTGGTCCCAAAGAGAGAAGTCAAGTGAATCTAAATGATTAAGTCAGGCTGTGTATGTTTTTACCTGTCTGTGTGTTTGTTCGTTTCTTTCACGAGAACAGTAATAAATATCAACCTAATTATTTTTGCATTAGGTCGGGGTAAGTCCAGGGAGTGTCAGGAAAAATTGGCGATCGCGGGCAACGTGACTGCGCGAAATCGTCGAAAACACCGACAAGCAACAACAAAAATGTTAGATAAAATTTTTCTACTTTTTTGGTCAGAATTGGTCAGTGCTGACTCAATAACTGTATGGAAACAAAGGTAATTGTATTTGGAAACATACTGTGATGGAAAACCTATTAGTTAGTCCCGCAGTTTTTTGTGGACAAGCACTAGTTATGAATTAGTGCTTAGCCAAAGAGTACGCCATCGTCACTTGATCAAAAACAGGATGCTCGAATGGATTTACATTAACATGTCTCCCCAGGTTCCATGAAACCAATATACACATAATGTAAATTTGTTCTCGAAACATGGAGGTTATCATAATTATATGTAACTATCAGCTGTAAGTTACACTGAGTTCTTACAACCCAAACTCAAACCATGAGCACCGCCATATTAGCTCGTAACTCATGACTGCAACTTCCCGCAGGGTCGGAGGTGCTGTGAGTTCACTTATGTGAAGGATCTGAGTCCATCTTCGGCATTATTTAAGCAATTCAACAATTAATAAAGGGAACAGTACAACATATACACTTGGAAGCTAAATTTCAAAGCAGCAAGACAGATCATAGTGCAAAAATACGTTAAGAAAGTGCCTAATACATACCAATTACGTGACACCAGCAGCTTCAACATTAGTGTGCTCTCGCGTTTACTGGCGAAAATAGTAAGACAAATGCTCATAGGATGAAGGCTCCCTAGGACAAAAGCTCCATAAAGTAGCCTTCTTTATCCCACCCAGCCCTAGCCTAACCTTACCCTGACCTAACCTGCCCTGTAACCTGCCCTACCTACCTTACCCTGACTTAACCTACCCTGACCTGACCTATTCTAATCTCGCCCATCCTGACCTAACCTATATGTCCGGGGAGTTTTCTCCTGATCATAGAGTGTAAACTTTCAATTCATTTTACCGCTTTAATTTCAACTGGCGTTCTAGTACGTTTTTTACGGGTTAGGATAATTTCTTTACTCATAATTATGAGCGAGGGTGAAGCCCTCGCGAGTCTTTCGTCAAGTATTGACATTTTCTCACATGAGCGGCCCAATTGGCCTGGCCTATCCCAACCTGGCCCGACTGTAATGCTTTTGAGAAGTTTATATCTCAGCATCCACAGGGCTAATCACTGCATGGTGTACACAATATGAGACACATTCTTTAAGATTTGTTTTTGACGGGTTTCATGAAACTCAGGCAGTGCATGTGGCACGTGACACGCTCCAAGTGTAGCACGTCGTAAATCTTCAAAAGAGGGCCACAGGCCAGACAGTTTGTCGTAAATGCATGGAACTTGGAGGGCAGATAGCCATCAATGGACTGTAGGCATCCTCGGCGTGTAAGGTGACATTTCAGTGCTTTCAAATTTAATGGCCTCGCTCGTACCTCGCCGACAAAGACGATTTACCGGTGAATGTGTATCTTCCACAATTTTGTGTCAACAGATTCTTTAATGAAATGTGCTTTCAAGCCTGCACATTTTACTATTCTTTAAAGTTTTGCATGTCATGTCTCGACTGAGGAAGGAAGCTTATGGCAAAAGAAAAAAAGGTGAAAATAAAGACAAAACCTCAGTAGTAGTAGTAGTTGTTGTTCCCTAGGCAGTCTGGCCGAACAGCCCCGAGCCCCTTAGGAAGGCCATGGCCGAGACCGGGCTTTCCCACAGAGCTCTCAAATAGTGTATGTTGTGTTGTTGGCATAGGTGATTGTGCGCAATGCAGTCTTCCATAATGTGCTTAATAGTATGGGGTGCTGTGTTGCATCCTGGACAGACATCAGCGACGGAGGCATCCAGCCTCTTCTGGTAGCTTAAGAGGGCTGGATGGTGCCCACATCTCAGCCTGGCCAGGTGGACCCTGTCCTCACGAGGAAGATAGGATTCAGAAGGGTGGATGTCAGGAGGCTGTGCATGCAGCTGTGTGTTGTCTTTAAGTGACTGAATGGAGTGGCGAGTGATCTGAGTGTGGATATGCTTCTGGAAGCTGGTCTGAGGTGGGCGAGGGGGTAGAGATGACAGTATTTGTGTATGGTATCGTGTGCTGGTTGTTATTTTGATGTTCCTTGGTGTGGGTGGATGTGCTGCCATGTACTCTAGTGGATGTTGTGGGTTTGTGGAGGCTGCAGCAAGAAACTGGGTGCCTCACATGTCTAGGTGATCCTTGACTCTGAGGACTTTGGTTTCTTGATGTAGGTGGTCTGTGGGTGTAGTAGCTGTGCAGCCTGTGATTATTATTAGGGCCTTGTTCTGTATGGTCTGTAGTGTGTTGTAGTGTGTTTTGATGAGGTTAGAAGCCCAGGCAGGGCTTGCATAATTCATCACTGAACATATGTATTGTTTGTATACTGTGGTGGTGGTTTCTTTGTTGTGTCCGAATGTTGTATGGGCAAGTGACCTCAAAGCATTGAGTCTTGGTGTTATTTTATGTTTAATGTTTGTGATGTGTTGTTTAAATGACATTGATGTACTGTATGTTACACCAAGGATTTTGGGTGTGTGTGTGTGTGTGGTAGGGGAGTGTTGTTTATGGTGAGGTGTGGGATGTGACTGTGTTCTGCTGTCCAGTTTGTGAGAAGAGTCACTGTAGATTTGGCTGGGGCTATTTTGAGTCTGTTTGTGGTGAACCATTCATGTAGTGTATTGAGGTAAGGTTGAATGATGTGTGCAGCTGTGTTTGCGTTTTGGTGCGTAAAGTGTTATATCATCTGCATAGGAAGCTATGTGTATCTGTGGTGTGTGGGGTGTGGGTACGTCGTGCATTACAAAACCTCAGTAATCACTGTTGGTATTACGGTGTTCATGCAGTAACAGAAATACTGAATTTAGCTGGTGTTTGGCAACTTCGTGCAACAGTAGTATTAACAGATAGTCTAAAAAAGAAAGTCATAGATCACCATTGGCTTTGGTTGGTGCCAAGATCCTTCTCTTATACGTGTATTTATGGATAAAGTCGAAGATGGATTGTTATGTATCACCATGGAGTTTAGGTGGAGCCAATATACTCTATTTAATATGATTACAACCAAGCGTAGTGAACCAATGTTCATTCTAAGTTCGACAGAGAAATAAGTGGCTTGACACAACCCTGCCTGACCCGACACAACATGGCCTGACCGTGATGGTTTTCAGAGGTTAAAAACTTTTCTGCTATGTAAGATAGAGAAGAGATTCTTTCAGCACGTAGTAGATGCATTCAACAAATTTTGTTTTTAGCTGTATATTTACTCATGAGACCAGACCCCCTTGGAATTCCAGCTTTCTAAGGGAATGCACCGAGGGTTTCAATTGGCATGCTCCACTGTAAAATCGAATTAAAGCACTATGAAAGTGACACACACACGCAAGCGCGCGCGCTTTTGTGTGTGTGTGTGTGTGTGTGTGTGTGTGTGTGTGTGTGTGTGTGTGTGTGTGTGTGTGTGTGTGTGTGTGCGTGCGTGTGTGAGCGCGCGAAAGAGAGAGAGAGAGAGAAACAATAGAAAGAAAATATTTTAGTTCAATAATTCTTCAGTTATTGTTCAACTACCCCGCCAAATATGTTGAAAGTTTACACCGAGATGAAATTATGATGACAGGAGTATGTGCAAAACGCTCGCTGTCTCGTCATGGCTCACAAAACGCACTTTACTGGTATTTATTGAGAGACTGTAAAAGTTTCTCATAGAATATCGTCAGTAAATTTATTTGGTGCAAGGATCATCAACCTACGCCTGTCTTTAAGCAAGAAGTGTAGTAAAGCATTTCATTGATCATTAGCAATGAATTTAGGTAGTCCCATTCTCATTCACTTATACTGGTATTTTCTGAGGAGGTATTTATTTCTAGGAGTGTCTAAAAATCATTATTTTTTTTCCCCCGGTGTAACACACACGTTTTTTCTTAATTCCTTGGAACCAATTGCATCTTTTATTGCTTTATTCCAATCTCCTTAAGAGCATTTTATTAATATTGTTTTAGTTTATCAGGTCGCACGGACCGAACTGGTTATCAAAAGCCTTAGAAAGTTTCTTTTCTCATAAAATTACTTAAACTTAAGAAAATTGTCGGGATATAGTAAGAAAAAAAAAAGTAAATATATGTCATCGATGTGAAGAGGTTATTCTGGGCCCTGTACATTACTAAAGGTTTATTGCTGATGACTTGATTATATAAGAATGTGTGCAATGTATGCAGTTTTCTCTTCCGTCTGTGGAAGAATTAAGCACTCATTTGTGACTGGTTTGTGTAAAGAATGGTTATTACTGCGTTAGGATAAACCTTTACTTCATCACAAAAGCTATTGTATCTTTACAAGAGATGTGTAGCGCATACTACAGTAGCTTCCCTCCACCTCTCTCACACACACACACACACACACACACACACACACACACACACACACACACACACACACACACACACACACACACACGCACACACACATACAGAGAGAGAGAGAGAGAGAGAAGAGTACTGGAGGCAGGGAGTGTTCCCGTAAGATTCGCTCCTTTACTTATTACATCTCTACAAAAGGCTGGCAGCTATGGATGGTAGTGGGAGCCGGGGCTGGCAGACGACTTGTTAAGATATATCACATTCTTTAAGAGAGCCAGCGGACGATTGGTTATTGCGTAGTAACCCCCAACCAGTTCTTAGTTTTACGTACTAGTATATTATTACCCCTATCACCCATAGGAGTAGACTGTAGCACCAGTCGAGCAGGGCAGTACGCCCGAGGTGGATGGAAAGCTGATGACAGGGAGTGCTGGAGCTCCCGTTTCATCAGCTCTCAGGACTAGTTCCTGACCATCCCCCTTTGCTGAACTTTTTCAGTGTCTCAGTTACACAGAGAGTAGGCCAGCATGCTCTCCAACACAAATTTCTCTGTCTACACCAAACTATATGCACAGTACACACTACACTTCCTTTTCCAAAATTTAAAAAAAATCATGGCGTTTCATCACCCAGCCTCGGAGTCCCCGGGGGGGGGGGGACCATAAATGCCCCCACCTTCCGCCCCTCTCCCGGTGACGACTCAAGGTGCCTGGAATCACTGTCTCACTGTCTTCTTCTGCAACATTCGCGGCCTTTCCTCTGACTTTCGCTCTGTTGAGCACCACCTCTCCTCCTCTAAGCCTCAGCTTCTTTTTCTAACTGAGACTCAGCTGTCTGAGGCAACTGACAACAAACCCTTTTCTGTATCCTCCTACTTTCTCTCTACTCATTTCAAAGCCAAAGGTGGCTGTTGTGTATATATAAGCAACGATTTATCTTGCTCTCGTGTTCCTGAACTCGATTCTTCTGACTTCTCTACACTCTGGCTTCGGCTTTCATGTCATTCTCTGACTAAATATATCTGTGCTGTTTACTTATCCCCTAATTCTACTGACTATCAAAAATTCTTCGACTATCTTACTTCTACGATGGAACACATTCTATCCATTTCTCCTTTCTCTGAAATCTCCATTCTAGGAGATTTCAATGTTCACCACCACCTTTGGCTCTCCTCTCCTTTCACTGATCCACCTGGTGAACAAGCCTACATCTTTTCTATCCTCAATGACCTAGAGCAGCTTGTACAGCACCCTACCCGTATCCCAGACCGCCTTGGAGAGAGCTCCAACATACTTGACCTCTTCCTTACAACTAATCCATCTGCTTACATTGTTAATCTTTTCTCTCCGTTGTGCTCCTCCGATCACAACCTTATCACCTTAACCTGTCCTATCACTCCGGTATGGCCTGTGGACCCTGCATGGAAACGTCGTCAGTGGCATTTTGGAGCCGTAGATTGGGAGGCCCTCAGGCAGTACTTCTTTGATTTTCCCTGGAATGAGTATTGTTTCCATGGCCGGAAGCCATCTGAGTGTGCCTTGCGCATTACGGAGGTTATTCTTTCGGGCAAGGAAGCATACATTCCTTTCTCATATCCTTTGACTAACGCAAGAAAGCCATGGTTTAATCATGCTTGTTCTAATGCTGTCCGCAACAAGGAGAGGGCCTACAAAAGGTACCAGAGCCAACCCACCCCTGAATCACATCATATTTATGTTTCTGCCCGGAATCGTGTTAAGTCTGTTCTTCTCTCTGCTAAAAATAATTTCATCCGTACTAAATGCTCTCAACTCTCCAACTCGAATTCTTCCCACTCCTTCTGGCACCTTGCCAAAAGCTTTCTAACAACTTTACCTCATCATCCTTCCCTCCTCTTTTCTACTCTGATGGTTCTGTAGCTATTTCTTCTACTGATAAAGCAGGTCTCTTCACACAGACTTTCTCCTCCAATTCCACCTTAGATGATTCCGGTGCTGTTCCTCCATCACGTCCCGCCTCTGACTTCCTCATGGCTGACATTAAAATTTCTTCAGCTGATGTATTTTCTGCCATCACTGGCCTTAATACTAACAAGGCATATGGGCCTGATGGGTCCCTCCTGTTGTTCTCAAGAACTGTGCTTCTGTGCTTACACCCTGCCTAGGTAAACTCTTTCGCCTTTGTCTGTCAACCTGTACCTTTCCTTCTTGCTGGAAGTTTGCTCTCATTCAGCCAGTCCCAAAGAAGGGTGACCACTCCCAACCCTCCAACTATCGTCCAATTGCTTCAACGTCCTGTATTTCAAAAGTTTTCGAGTCAATTCTAAATAGAAAAATTTTAAGGCATCTTTCCTATCACAACCTTCTTTCTGATCGTCAGTACGGGTTCCGTCAGGGACACTCCACTGGCGATCTTTTCACCTACCTTTCAGACTCCTGGTCATCCTCTTTCGGGACTTTGGCGAAAGCTTTGCCATTGCACGTGACATTTCAAAAGCTTTCGATTGAGTCTGGCATAGATCTTTAATTTCCAAACTGCCCTCTTACGGTTTCTATCCTTCTATCTGTGCCTTCATCGCTAGCTTCCTTTCTGGTCGTTCTATAGCTGCTGTTGTAGACGGCCATCGTTCTTTTCCTAGATCTGTCAACAGTGGTGTTCCTCAGGGCTCTGTCCTATCACCAACTCTCTTCCTTTTATTCATCAATGACCTTCTAAGCTGTGCATCTAACCCTATCCACTCATACGCTGATGACTCCATCCTTCACCTTTCCATTCGGATCCCACAACGCCCATCTCAGCAGTTACTTCACCAAACAAGGGATGAGGCTATGGCGCACCTAATGTCTGACTTGGCTCGTATCTCTGACTGGGGTAAAAATAATCTTGTTTTTAATGCAACTAAGACTCAGTTCTTACACCTATCAACCCGTCAAAATCTTCCACAGGTATACCCACTAATGTTTAATAATATTCAGCTTAATCCTGCATTATCCTTGAACATGCTTTTGGAGTTTCATTTACTCGGGACTTATCTTGGAAAGATCATATTACATCTCTTGTAAAATCTGCTTCCAAGAGATTGGGTGTGCTAAGCCGACTCCGTTCTTTCTTTACCCCTGCACAATTGTTGACTCTATACAGGGGTTTTCTCTGCCCTTGTGTGGAGTACAACTCTCATGTGTGGGGAGGCTCCCCACATACAGTTCTTCTCAATAGGGTGGAGTCAATGGCTTTTCATCTCATTAACTCTCCTTCTCTTACTGACTCCCTTCAATCTCTGTCTCTTCTCCACACTGTTGCATCTTTATCTCTTCTCTGTCACTACTTGAATGGTCACTGCTCCTCTGAACTGTCTGTATGCATTCCTCCACCTCTGTGACGGGCGCGTAGCACCCGTCTAGCAGCAAACTCTCATCCCTTTTCTGTCCATCTCTCTAATCCAAGAGTTAACTGTTAATCCCAGTCCTTCATTTATGCAACAGGTCAACTCTGGAACTGTCTCCCTCTGTCTGTATTTCCTGCTGCCTATGATCTCCAGTCTTTCAAACGCAGTTTATCCAGGCATCTCGAAATGAATGGATCTTGAATTTGGCCCTCTCTTGAATTTTGTTTTTCTCTTGGAGGGAACTGTTATTGCGGGCTTATAGCCTTTGTTTTTTTCTTCCTCGCATAATATATATATATATATATATATATATATATATATATATATATATATATATATATATATATATATATATATATATATATATATAATTTGGCAGTCTTATATCTGAGCCTGGCTTTGCTGTACTTTCCAACTTTAAAGATCGTACTGCTCTTATTGGTGGCATCTCATGTTGTTTTGCCTCTTCAGTTAATCCTCAACGTCGATCCTGTGACTGGTTACAAAACTGGCAGCACCTCTTTACAACAAGGAAACGTGTGCACTATAATTACTGCATAAACAGAAGCTGACACGCAGTTTACGGAAGGATATAATGGACGGGAGATCCTTTCACGTACATAAGTTTAGAGTTGAGCCCTTAATGAGAATTGCCGTCACACCGGAAATTCCATTAACGTAAGCCAGTTTCATGTCCCTTCTCTCACGAAATTACATGATGCTTCTAGTAGCCGGGCCTAGGGAGGCAGTTCACATCTACAGTCGCTCTACAAAACGCTGGCGGGAGAGTGGCATGCAATTTCCGAAGGATGTCTGTGACTTAAAAATTTGGTGAATTTCTTAGATACATTTATGTAACTCAAACAGAATGAAGTGTAAAAGGTCGGAGTTTCGTTGAGATTCGTTTATTAACAACGGCTATTTTGACGTTATTCTAGGTCAGTGGTTCTTAACCTAATTTGAGTCACGGACCCCTTCGAGAATCTGGTGAACGCTATGAACCCCTTCCCTACAAAAATGCACATAAGCACAAACGCAGCATTTTGCATGCAATGAATATACATTATTTTATTGAAAACTACCTCACGCAGCTTATCACAAAGTATAAATCAGTCTTTACAAAGAATTATGTTTCTCACTCTTTTTCATGCAAAAACTAATGGCCACTTGAAAAAATAAAATTCATCCAACTTGAGCAAATTAAACAAAACAAAACTCTAAGTCTGCTCCAAAGTTCATTTCAGTGAGAGTTGCTGTTGCAGTTTGGCTTGAATGCGATGAAATTGTGGAATGTTCTTTGACAAGGCAACACGCATGTCATCGTTGACATCCAGTTGATTTCGACTTTTCATTTTGATAGAAACAAGCGCTGAAATCCCTGACTCACAAAGATATGTAGTTGCAAACGGAATCAGAGCACCCATAGCTCGCTTTGCCAGACGAGGGAAGGCTTGTGTCAACGAACACCAGAATTCTTAAAGACTTCAAGTTTGTTTGTTCGTTTGTTTTTAGTTAATGATGCCAACCGGCATCACGCAATCTCGCTAAATTGTTCTCAATTTTTCTGACCTTCACGGATCCCCTGTATCCCATCCATGGACCCCTTGGGGGTTCATGGATCCCAGGTTAAGAACCTCTGTTCTAGGTCCTCAGAGTAGTGAATCACTCTGTATAATCGATGAGAATTTGGACGGTGTTCTGTGTCTTTGCAATTTATATTGCAAATCACAAGTGATCATTTTTTCAGGTAATGTCTACTTACTTTTAATGATTTGTATCTGTAGCATACAAGGTCATATCGAGGAATAAGAGATAAAATAAACCGTTAAGGAAGAAGCACTACGAAGTCTCCTAGAGAAGCTAGAAGTAAGAGACTTGTAGTTGTGTTTATCTGTTTCATGAGACAGAAGGACCACACAAAGCACATTCACCCTCCTCCGTTTGTTCACTGTCTCAGCCCCGAGCATCATTAACGGTAGACCATGAGAGTTATGAGCATTTTGTGTTTACCTGTTTCGTGAAACTCGTGCTTAATTCCTTCTCCTTCCTCTTCTTGTTCTGTTGCGAGAAATCTTTGAATTAAACCGCGTCCACTCTCATGCCATCCAACATATTTTTATCTTAACAAAGAACACAAATCAGTGGCTCTTAATCATATAATTTCAATGTTTCCTTCATGAGCCTTGAAGTTACTATGATTCTATAATGTTATCTCTCTTGAAAAACACTACTGATAGTGCAAGAATATGAAAACTTCCCTAAAAATAAAGTACATAAAATAAAATAAAGTGGTCTTGGGCACAAAAACAGCAGTTATTTTAGTGCTGTTAGATACCGATTCGATACTGCCAATTTATCAAACAATTAAAGTCGCAACTAACTTCAGTTTCAACATGCCCTGTGAAACTCCTAATTAAAGTCTAAGGTACTGGCGCAGCTAACTTCACATTCACGAACTCGCCCTGTAAAACTTCTTGACCTGGTGTTTCACCTTTCAGATATGAAGACATTACCTCCAGAATGAAATATGTTCCTTTTGGGACCGGTGCCCACATATCCTGAAGGTCTCACGTAATTTCATTCAGCCGTTTTTAAGTGATGTTGCTAACAAAGAAACAAACAATGAAAAAAAACAAAAGACCAAAAACAACACCTCGCCGGAGTCCGTCCCGGGCGAGGTAAAAACATAAAATGACTTAAATGAACCTTACCGAACCGGAATAGTCAGCTGGACTGAATTCCACAAAGTGACCTGGAAGTATCTGATCGGAACGAAGTGGATGTGATAGGGCTGACTGGACCATAGACAGTAATGATGGTTTTGAACTGATGCAGCTGGTCCAGTAGAGACCTAAGTTTTCTTCTCGGCTTTCAGTAAATTGACTCGATTTGATATGGCTGATGCAAAATGAATGTGAAGGACCTGAGTAAATATGAAATGATCTGAGTGTTCCACTCTGGACATAAACGGCCCAGAAGTGACCTTAAAGAACTAACGTTATGGACCTCAACGGACCTGAGTTGATAAAAACGAACGTTGGTTGCTCTGGCTGGGAAACAGCGATAATGAAACAAGCGCCTCATGGCCCGATCGGGTATGTGTCCGTTTTCATGATGTTCTGTTTACAAAGTGAAATCGAGTTAAATATGTACCTCTAAGAGCAACGCTTCGATGCCACTTCCGTCCTGGAGGTCAAAAGATGTGAGGCAGTCATACAGCTGCAATGCTTCATTTTGAATTCCTACATACCAACCTGTAGCAGTGAGATTAAATCAACGTGGCTACGATAGTTGACAAATTTATGAATGGCAAGTTGGAATAAGCCATCCACTTCGTTCAGCACCTCTAAGAGCTAGGTCTCGATGCCACCTATCCACAGCAAGTTAACAGACAAGAGGCTGTCACACAATTATGATGCTTCCTTGCTGATGCCCACGTCCGCAAGAAGCATGACATCGTGATCGCGGTGACTCAGCTCACTGCTACCCCCCTTACATTAGGTCGGGTTGTGGGGATCGAAAGGGAACTTCACAGCTTTGTAATGGTCTCACATCTTTTATAATACGGTGACGAGATGGCATCAAGACCTCGCTGTTAGGAGTGTTTTACTGACCCGAGATACTGCAATTTGACATACTGTATACAGGTCTGCGTAGTCTGTGTTAATGCTTGCTTCCGTCTGTGTATATCTTCATAACTTGTGTATCTCTCTCTCTCTCTCTCTCTCTCTCTCTCTCTCTCTCTCTCTCTCTCTCTCTCTCTCTCTCTCTCTGTGCTGTGTGTCTGTGTGTGTGTGAGTGTGTGTTCTTACCTAATTGTTCTTACCTAATTGTATCTTCATAGCAATGAGTCAAGCTCGTACTGTCCCGTGTCTTAAACCATTTTCATCATACATCTCCTTAAATTTATGAGATGCTTTGGCACACAGTATTTCATTCATTAGTGCATTCCACTGATCAATTGCCCTATTTGGAAAACAAAATTTCCTTAGTCTTTATCGCCTCTCTTTTTATGCAGTTTTTTGCAGTGTCCTCTTGCTAATGCTTCCCCATAGGTTATATATTTAGTTATGTCTATTTATATGGTGTGTGTGTGTGTGTGTGTGTGTGTGTGTGTGTGTGTGTGTGTGTGTGTGTGTGTGTGTGTGTAATAATAATAATAATAATAATAATCTATCTATCTATCTGTCTATTCCCAGACGCCTCAATCCTGTTTGGGGTGGCCACAAACAAATCGCCTCCACGTCGCCCTGTCCCCCGCCATTTCACTGCCCTGCTCCCAACTCACACACCCCTCTCTCGTATACCTCTCCACCCCATCCCTCCATCTCATCCTCGGCCTCACCCCATGAGAAGCGTAGGAACCCGGGGCTAGTCAAGTTGGTCCTGACATTTAAGATGGGAGTGACCAGCTTTTCTCATCCCCAAAAGGCATTACGTGACCAGTAAACCCCAAACCATCCCTTGGATATAAACCTACACAGGCTTAATGCGATTGGAGCACCTTAATTACTCAATAAACCATCAGGCGCCTTAATTTGGGTTTATGGTTACCACCCAACGTAGTAACTGGTTTCCTGGTGTACAGGAAACCATTCGTCTTGTCATTCAGTGTCGAGTTACCCATAGGCAGAAGAAAGAGGAAAGAATGAAGGAAGGAAAGACTGAAAAGGGAGTGTAAAGTCAACCGTAGGTAGAAGAAAGAGGAAAGAGTGAAGGAAAGAAAGACAGAAGGGGAAGGATGGAAAAGGGGAAAGCGCAGACACCCAAAGCACCACTACATCGAGTGATTGGATAGTGAGCGCCTCCATCTACCACAAAATAATAATAATAATAATAATAATAATAATAATAATAATAATGATGATAACAATAATAATCCACCATCCACCATCCGGTCCTATGTCGCCCCATGAGGAACGTAGGAGCCCGGGGCTAGGCAAACTGGCCCTGACATATGAGATGAGAGTGACCAGCCTCATTCATCCCTGAGTGGTATTACGTGAGCAATATACCCCAACCACCCCTCGGATATTAATCTACACAGAACAAATCCGATTGGAGCACCTTAATTATTCACTAAATCACCAGACGCCATAGTCTGGATTTATGTTTACGATCTAGCGTAGTAAATGGTTTCTCAGTGTACAGGAAACCAATTGGTTTGTCACTTAGTGTAGAGACACGCATAGACAGAAGGAAGAGGAAAAAAGGAAGGAAAGAAAGAAGAGATAGTATAATGTTACCCGAAGGCAGAAGGAATAGGAAAGAATGAAGGAAAGACAGAAGAGGAAGGATGGAAGAGAGGAAAGGAAAGACACCCAAAGCAGCATTACATTGAGTGAGTGGATAGTGAGCGCCCACACCTACCACTAATAATAATAATTCATGGTTTATTAAGGCAAGGGAGCCCTAAGGCTGGAAATAAACATAAAAGCATTAAAAAGTACCATCAGCAAAAGGCGAGCACTGCCGTAAATGTATCGGCCAAATTTGCAATAAAAGTGATAATAACAAGGTTGATTCGAAGATGATAAAAAATGATGGAGACGTTGTTTGCTAGTGTTGGTTGATCATTCGGAAGATAGTTGGAATAAGGCTATTCATAAACATTCAGTTCTTGCTCTAACTGGTAGTAACTTGTTCCTGGAACGGATGGCGTGAGGTTGTGTTGGGTCCGGGGTAGGGAGCAAGTTGTGGTGACGAAGGGGGTTCAGGAGTTTGATTCCAAACTGGTGGAGGTATGCTTGACGGGTATCAGAGATGGTTAAGCTGAGAGTCTGAAGTGCGGTGGCATAGTTGACATATGCTAGGCCAAGAATTATCTTTGCAACACGCTTTTGGACACTCTCTAATCTTTGTTTCTGTGTTGCAGTGAGACTCTGTGACCATGCTGGTGAGGCATATGTCAGTTCTGTAGGTATGAAAGAGCGGGAGATGTTGCAGAGTTCCACCGTGGGAAGACCAAAAGACTTGAGTCTTCGCAACATGTAGAGCCTGAAAGAGGAGGATTGAAGGACGGAAGCTGTATGTTGGTCCCGGCGTAGTTTGCTGTCCAAAGTGATGCCAAGAAGCATGATAGTCTGGACTGTTCAAAGGTGTGGTCGTCGAGATTAATGGAGAGGGGAGGGGTGGGGGTAGTGGCCAGGTCAAACTCCAGGATGAGTCTTGTGGAGGTTGATAGTGCCATCATTTTGTTGTGTGCATTCCTGGAGATTGTAACGATTTCGCTGCAAAGTGAGGTAGCCCGGGTCGGGGTTGGTGTGTGTGTGTGTGTGTGTGTGTGTGTGTGTGTGTGTGTGTGTGTGTGTGTGTGTGTGTGTGTGTGTATCAGTGTTTTTGTTTAGTCTCCAGTATTGATACCTCAGTGTCTCTGACCGAAATGTTACCTGAAATCATATTTGTTCCCAACATCCACACCGTATTTCACGTAACGCTTTAGATGACTTGCATTCTCTGTTCACTCTGCCTTCGTCCTTTATGTTCAGCCGACATATCAGGCCATGAGAGTTGCTAACATTTTGTGTTTAATACTTATTTAGATTTCCAGTCTTTTCTATTAACTACCTTTATGTTTCCGTATTGTATTCGGCGATGTGTTCCATCTTTATTCACCATACTCCTGTTTGGATTAAATCTGATCTCCATATTCTGTATATGGGCGTTCATGTTCGTTTTCGTACACAGTCCGTATGTAGTGTTATGTATTTAACCTTCCTTCCTGTCCCGTGTTTAGCTGACAACCAGTATGTAAACCTCCTACCTGCCTTATTTAGCCCCATTATTGATCTGTTTCTGTCACCATCTCGCATGTAACCATCCTACCACCGATCACCACGTACAGTACAAGGTTCACTCCAGCAACGCCAGTAATATGAAGATGAACACCAGCATACAAGCGTCCTTAGTTCATCTACATACATTGGTCTATGGCTTGTATTCTCGTTGGGTAAGGAAGCTCCCTAACATACTTTCCTTTTGCGATTTCTATCTTAATATGGCTAGTTGAAAGCCTTTGGTCCGTTATTTATGCGAAGTATGGAGAAATTGAAAGGTTCAATTTGGCAGACGACAATAAGTGCAGTAAGCAAAATAAATCGCTTAGGAAAATGTGTTAAGGAGCAGTGTTTCATGTTAAACTTGTCCTATTGTTCTGTACTATTATCGGCATATATGTACTATGTTTAGTTCGCATAAAGTGTTTACACATCATACAACCCAATAACATTCTATGTTTCTGTAATAAACTTTCCTTCATCCTTCCTTTTCTGCATTTAAACTGTACTCTGTGTTCTGTGGTTATCTCTCCAACAACCTACCATACATGCACAAAGCACCCCGCAGCGGCACCATTAATAATGCAGGACCCCAGCGAGTAATTAACGAGAGGAGGGTGAAATTCAGGAAATGGAAGAGATTTACTTTAAATGTTCCCGGGGATAAAGGAAATATAAGGGAGACGCAGAGAGAGGAAGGAAGGAAGGGTTGGAAGAGAGAGAGAGAGAGAGAGAGAGAGAGAGAGAGAGAGAGAGAGAGAGAGAGATGATGATGACGTAGGGAATATGGGGGAAAATGAGATAGGATGAAAGAATAACGAGGAGGGGCGGGTGGAGAGAACGACGGAGCAAGAAAATGAACTGGGATAAATGGAGAGACAGGGCAGGGAGAAAAGAGAACAAGAAACAGGTAAGACAAGAGGACGGAAGGAAAAGTAAAACGTAAAAGAATAACAGGAAAGAAATGCATGCATTCAGTACTGCAAAAGGTAAACAAAATGGAACATGAAAAATGGAATACAAAATTATTGGGGAAGGTAAAAAGAAGCAAATTTATCATCACCTTAACCACTTCACTGTGGAGGCGAAGTTTTGTTATATTCTTCCCATCCTCAGTCTATAGTATTCAGCAAAAGATAAGCCTCTTGTAGCAGAGGGCTTAATGGCGAGTATTTCAAGCTCCCTTAGTTATCAGAATCCCTTCCCAAATATAATACAGTATTATGTTCATATCTACAGGGATCTAAATAAGATCTCGAATTTTACGGATTAATCCTGTTTCCACACTAAGTAATGGAAAAAGGAGAAAAACTAAAGCCACCATCATCCCAGCCCTGTTACCACTATTCTGAACGGATTGGGAAGGATTATATATCTCTATCTATCAGTCTATCAGTCAATCTATCTACCTGTCTATCTACATATATCTATATTTATCTATCTGTCTATCTATGTATCTGTCTATCTATATGTATGTGTGTGTGTGTGTGTGTGTGTGTGTGTGTGTGTGTGTGTGTGTGTGTGTGTGTGTGTGTACACCAACTATCAACAAAGTGCCCGGCGGAAATGAGCCAGACCTCCATTCAAGCCTCAGCCAAGCCTCCGGAAACAAACAATTTCACTAAAAAGCCAAAGAAAAGCATTTCTGAGGAAAAGGGAAAGTGATGTCAAAAACCAATTAATTGAGAGGAAATGAGAAAAATTAGAATGATACAGACCTAGAGGGACGGAAAGCAGTGCCAAAACAACTATAAGCTTACCCTAACTAAATTACAGAGGAATAAGGTGTAAATGTGTAGACAATTGCAACAAATAGTAGAGATGAACGTTATACATGCCTAGAATACCTAGAAGGGAGAGGGACTTTGGGAAGATAAATAAGCAGGTATGTTACTGCCAATATTTAGGTGGAAAATCATAACAGTATCGAATGAAACAAAAGCGTTCGGGAGCTGAATGCTAATCGCCCGCCAGAATATGCTGTTGGCCAAATCCAAAATTTTAGCCACATCCTTACGCCCTGAAGATTTCAGTTGGTAGCTCAAGCCGTGCATGAAATATAATGGTGTTAAAGGAAAAAGATAAAAACTAGTTAACCTTTGGCAGCCATTTTGGTGACCTAGTCCTTGACCCAGAGTGCCCATTCTCGAACTCGGCCAAGATTTTCGTCAAATCCTGATACCCTGAACGCTTCATGTTGATAGCTCAAGCCGTTCTTGAGAAACGATGGTGCTAAAGGCAGACGATAAAAACTAGTTGGCTTTTGGCAGCCATTTTGGTGATCTTGACCATGACCCCGAGTTCCCATTTTCGAAGTCGGCTAAGATTTTGGTCATATCTTGATACCCTGAAGGTTTCATGCTGATAACTCAATCCGTTCATGAGATATAATGGGAATACGCGCGCACACACACACACACACACACACACACACACACACACACACACACACACACACACACACACGCACAGAGGCAGGCAAAAACATTATCGCTCCGCCTTTTAAGGGTAAGCGATAATAACAAAGCAAAGGTCAGTGAGAAATCACGATAAATGGAGTAGGGAAGGGAGAGAAACAAGGATCATAATTTACACCATAGAGGGGAGCTGGGCGACACCTAAACAATAATAATATAAAAATAGCAAAACACAATTTCGACAATAAAGGAATAGTGTGTGAAAAATCACTGTAATCTAAGAGGAAGAGGGGTGATATAGTCCTGTATCATTAGTACGAGAGTTTTGATCGGATTAAAACAGTGTGGCAGTAGCAAGTAAAAAAAAAAAAAAAAAAAAAACTCCCAAAGGAACAATGTCGAGGAGTACAGTAGACTACTGTCGAAAATGCAGAAGCGGGGAGCATGGTGTCGAAAAGCTGGACAAATAGAGGGGGAAGCGAAAGGATACTGCCCTACGGGGAAAAGGTGCAGTATCGAAACCAACAGAACCATGATAACAATACTGGGAAATTAACGAAGATGGCTAGTAGTGTATAAACCCACGACAAATAGTATGAAACAATATGTCTGGCAAGGTATTATTCCCTTCAACACAATATTTAGTATATTCTTAATATTTCAGACGATTTTATTCAGGGTACGAGAGATTTCAGAGCTGGAGGAGTTAGATTTAGCCCACAATAACCCCTTTAACACTAGCCGCTCTCCTAAACTAAATGATAATGTCCAACAGCAGCAAGAATAAACTATAAAAATAAGTCAACGTAGGGAATGGATTAAGGGAGAATCGTATTTTCTCAAAACTAGAAAGAGTATAGGAATACCAATAAAAACTAAACTAAGTCAGGGAGTAAAATAGAATAGTGTAGGAAAAATAGGACATATGAAAAGTATAAATTTGGCTCAAACGGGAGAAAAACCATAGAAGGGCAGAAGGGAAAAGAATACCAAGGCCGCTAATAAAAACTGGTGGAAGAGCAGCCTAATATCGAGGTACAAAGCAAACTGCCATTACTGTATAAAATCAAGACAAACTGAGAGGGAAGGTAGGGAAACAAGAGTGGTAACATATTCAGAAGAAGAGGAGCGACATCGAGACAGATAAAGGCATGAGATCAGCATTGCAAAATTAACAGAACGACGAGGAAAAGCTTTAAATATTAAGAAAACAGGATGAAATAAGAATGGCAGAGTTTTAAGTGGGAAAACGTTTATGAGTGAGCAATATGATAATGCACATCACGATAAATGGGGGGGGGGGAATAACCGTGATACAGACCCAACTGCCTTAATATGAACGAGTTCTTCTTAGATAAATTATTTTTCAGGAATAAGCAAAAGACATTTATAAAGAACATCACTGCTTCAGGTGTGAAGAGGAATGAAGTAGAACACGACTTAATATCACCACAAATGGAGAAGGGATGGAAGAGAAACAAGGATAATGTATCTCTAGAAGGGACAGAGGGGATACTACATCCAAGAAACATAAAGGAAGAACAATGAAAACTTAAAGCAGTGCAGAATAGTGCAAAAAATTAGGTAAAATAGAGATACAGCCTAAAACTGGAGGGAGGCCTTACTAAAAACAATAAGAATATAACCATATGTACGAATTAAATCTATCTATCTATCTACCTATTACCAGACGCCTTAATCCAGTAAGGGGTGGCCACAAACAAATCGCCTCCATGTCGTTCGGTCCCCCGCTATTTAACTGCCCGGGTCCCAGCTCACACCCCCTTTCTCATATGCCTGTCCACTCCATCACCTCATCGCATCTTTGGCCTCCCCTCCCTCCCCCCCCATCCGCCTCACTCACATACACTCTCCTCGTTAGTCTCTCGCTCTCCATCCTCTCCACATGACCAAACCACCTCAGTGTCTTTCTTAACGCATCCACATGCACACCACAATCCTCCTTCACATCCAAATTTGCCAGTCTGTCTCTCCATGTAAGTCCATATGCTCCTCACAAAAAACTTATTACCAATGTTTTCACTCTTGACTTGTGTCCCTCCAACAAAGTCCAAGCTCCACTTCCATACGTTAGAGCTGGTATCACAATTCTCTCATACAGCGACTTTTTTTTACTTCCATGCTCACTTCCCTGTTTCTTATCACTGCTTTCAAAGAACCAGCAACCTTTCTTCCTTATTGTACACTTTCAAGCGCTTCATCCTCCAAACTTCCATCCTTACTCATCACACTACCCAAGTACTTCAGTGCACTTACAGTACATTTTCCATTTCCTCATCATCCAACATCATTGCATATCCAGTGACTTCATTTCTCTTGAAGACCGTAACTTTACTTTTCACTACATTCACCATTTGATTCTGCTTCTTGCACTCTCTTCCAAACTCTTTTACCAAGTCTTGCAGTTTCATTTCGTCTTCACTTAACAATACAGTATCATCAACAAACAACAGTACAGGGAGTTTCCAAAAGTTGCCCTCTCTCATTAAAGCCGCCCCAACATCCATTGCCTTACCTTGCATCTCATTCATAACCCCATCCATATACAGATCGAACAGCCATGGAGATATGACATATCTCTGTTTCAATCCAACATTCAAATATAAAAATTCACTCAGCTCTCTATCCATACGCACTGCAGCCGTACTCCCATGATACATACTCTTCATGGCATTCAGCAACTTCCATTTACCCCATATTTGCTTAATATTTTCCACATTCCTTGTTTATCCACCCTGCTCTATGCATTCTCCAGATCCTTGAAGGACGCAAACATCTTTCTCTTCTCCAGAAACTTTTCCACCAAAGAACTAAGAATGAATATCTGATCTACGCAACCTCTTCCCATTCTAAAACCTCCCTATTCTTCATCAACTAATTCCTCTGTATTTCCCTAAATCTGTCAAAAAGTCTATCTATCTATCTATTGCCACACGCCTCAATCCCGTTCGGGGTGGCCACAAACAAATCGCCTCCACGTCGCCCAGTCCCCCGCCATTTCACTGCCCCGCTCCCAACTTACACCCCCCTTCTCTCATACACCTCTCCACCCCATCCCTCAATTTCATCCTAGGCCTCCCCCTCCCTCTTCCTCCCTCCACCTCACTCACATACACTCTCTTCGTCAGTCTCTCACCCTCCATCCTCTCCACATGGCCAAACCACCTCAGTGTATTCCTCCTAACGCTTCCTATCACATCCACATCCACACCACAACGCTCCTTTATATCCTCATTCGTCAGCCTGTCTCTCCATATGACTCTACAGGCTCCTCTTACATAACTCATTTCCACTGCTCTCACTCTTGACTTGTGTCCTTCCAGCAACGTCCAAGCTTCACTTCCATACGTTAGAGTTGGTATCACAATACTGTCATGTAGCAACTTTTTCACTTCCATGCTCACTTCCCTGCTTCTTATCACCGCTTTCAAGGAACCAGCAACCTTTCTTCCCTGCTGTACCCTTTCAAGCACTTCACCCTCCAAACCTCCATCCTTACTCATCGCACTACCCAAGTACTTAAACGTACTCACATTTTCCATTCCTCACCATCCAACCTCGCTGTACATTCACTGACTTTACCTCTCTCAAAGATCATCACTTTACTCTTCCCTACGTTCACCTTTAGATTCCGTTTCTTACACACTCTCCCAAACTCATCCACCAAGCCTTGCAGCTCTCCTTCGTCTTCACTCAACAACACAGTATCATCTGCAAACAACAGTACAGGGAGTTTCCAAACACTACCCTCTCTCACCAGGGCCACTGCAACATCCACTACCCTACCTTGTTCCTCTTTTATTACCCCATCCATATACAGATTGAACAACCATGGAGACATGACACATCCTTGTTTCAACCCAACTTTCAATGAGAAAAATTCACTCAGTTCACCATCCACACGAACTGCAGCCTTAGCACCATCATACATACTCTTCACAGCATTCAATGACTTCCCATCTACTCCATATATTCTTAATACTTTCCACAATCCTTGGCTATCCACCCTGTCATATGCTTTCTCCAAATCCATGAAAGCTGCATACAACTTCTTTCCCTTCTCTAGAAATTTTTCCACTAAAGATCTAAGAATGAATATCTGATCTACACAACCTCTTCCCTTCCTAAAGCCTCCCTGTTCTTCTCCAACTAATTCCTCTGTTCTTTCTCTAACTCTGTCAATAAGTATCCTACCATACACTTTTCCTATTATATTAAGAAGACAAATGCCCCTATGATTACCACACACTTCTTTTTCCCCTTTCCCTTTGTACAAGGGAATAATTATACATGACTTCCAATCCTCCGGGACTCTACCTTCCTCCCAGGCCAATCTGCACATTTTCCACATCCATTCTACTACTATCTCTCCCCCAATGCTTCAGCATTTCACCACACACTCCATCAATTCCTGGAGCTTTCCCCAATTTAACTTTCTTCATTGCTTCCACAACTTCTATCCTACTGATTTCTTCCTGTCTTTTCACCTCCCTCCTTCTTCCAGCCATTCCCCAGCCACTTATACTTACATTACTTCCATCCACTATGTTCAACAATTCCTTAAATTGTTCTCACCATCTGCTAACTTTTTCTCCCTTCTCCACTAGTAATCTACCATTTTATCTTTCACTCCCCTGCTAACTTCATTTCCACCCTGTCTTACTCTTTTCACCTCTTTCCAGAACATTTTCTTACAGTCCCTCCACTTTACACTCAAGTTCCTTCCAAATTCAGAAAGTATCCTACCTTATACTTTTCCTATTACACTACGAAGCCAGATGCCCTTATTATTACCACACATGCCTTTTTCCCCGTTTCCTTTGTACAGAGAATTAATTATATGTGACTTCCAATCCTCCGGAACTCTAACTTCTTCCCATCACCAAAGCAATATATTACCGAGAAACGTGTGGAGTATGATGATAAATGGAAAGGAAGAACGATAATACATGACAATCTATACAACCCACGAAAAGAAATAAAGGTAAATCAATGCAGTAGTATAGAATATAAAACAGAAGAATGTAAGGAATCATGGTAAAGGAGACATATAAAAATAATACAGATTTGAAAGGGGTAAGGGATATGGATGTGCAAATTGTAATGGTGTATTGGCACTTACTAATACTCTCGAGTAATTTATTTACAATCCAGTCCTGCTTTGTCAACCAAGGGCATGAGGACCTCTCGCTAGGTTATTTAGTTACGGTAAGACATTGAGGACCGTATTCTAGGTCGCATGGACGCCTCGTGACACCTCTTCTTTAGCGATATCGAGATGCAATGTGCGGAGTAAACTACAACAGAGATGGAGCTATGAAGCCATCAAATAAGAAGAATATGTCCCTAAAACCTAGGGTGGCGAGATACAACTGTATGGAGTTAACAAAGAACCCCAGCCATCAACTGGAGCTGAACCCTGATGGACCATATTCAGTTTGCAAATCACAAACCGCTAGACAGCAGGTATCAGATATTTGGGTATCATGATTCCTATCAAATGTAATGAATGGTTTCCTAGAGCACAGACTTCTCACTCTGCCAAGTCACCTGTAGATAATACAGTACTACAAGAAGTGAGTCGATGGTTGGCGCCCCCACCTATCACAGTGCCAATCAACACAAAAATAAGGAGAGGTAGAAGAGTGTAGAGACTAACACGAACATCCATCTGTCCATTCACAAAGCTCAACCACTTACTTACGAAGCCACCAACCCACTTAACAAAACCCTCCACACTGAACGTTCATCCCACGCTCCCGCATTACCCGCCTACCCATCTGTGCACCCATCCCTTCCAACCTCCCATTTACCAATCATGTTCGTTCAACCACCCACAACTCATGCACCCACGAAATGCAACCACCCACCCAATCTACTCACTTACCCACCTTACCCAGTCACTCATTCACCACAAACTCACCCAACCGTCCACCTCTTTCTGCCTGCCCACCGACCCACCTGAATCAGCATTCCAACCCACCCACCCAACTCAACCGGCATGTCCACCCACCAACCCACCATCCCACCCAAACACCCAATAACCTCACCCACCCAACCCACCCACCCTCCCACTTCTTCCTCTCTGTCTATCAACACACCCACACACCCACCAAATCATGGTACTCACCTCGTCCATTCATGCACTGACCTATCCATCTGACCACAAAACTTGGATCACACACACACACACACACACACACACACACAGGTAGAGCTTCTTCTGTAATACAGATACAATCGTCCTGAGGTGTCAGCAGCAAAATACATTAATGTTATTGTACTAAAGGTAGTAATGGAGACCCAATTTAAGTCCTTCACTATTCCAGGGCTCCCCTTAACTGACATTATCCTCTGGCGGTATCAAAATAAGTTGTTAGCCCGTACAGTCCGATTACCTGCTTTATATATCTTTCCTAAACCGTTTTTATTTTTGCCTTGAGAGAGACTTTTCGAACTGGAAGAGTTAAATATGGTTTAATTAAACCGTTCACTACCAATCGTCCAGTTGCAACCTAATTAGAATGGAAAAGAGATCACCGCAGGTGGGTTAATGGAAAAAAAAAAAAAAGGTTCTGATCCCTTCAGTATCAAACAACTCCTCTTTCCTGCTAATACTGCCTGATAGTACCAACAGTAAAATATATAAGGCGTCAGTGTGGTGAAATGGTTTCTATTTCTGTCACTGTCATAGATCTCTTAACTTCAGTCTAATCGACAAGCACTGAGGATATAAAGGAATAAAAGGGAAAATACCCAAATATCAAAGTCTCACATATGCAGCATAAATATTGTTTCCTCACAAAACCTTCCTCAGCGACAAAATTATATGAATAAATAAAAGTCCGACGATGCCAAGAATAAGGAAGCGTGAGCATTGACTATGTGGCCTGCGTATCGTCATGAAGCTGTCATATGGAAAGTAAAAGTATCATTGTGGTGAGCAAAAGGATGGGTGGGATGGGCCATAATGTTAGTTGGGGATGAGGCTGGAGCTGGAAAGCACACTACACCCTGTGAAAATGGTTGTTGCAGGGTCAGTGGCTTGAATGAAGTGAAGGTTATTCTGAAATATCTTCCAAAATTTAAAGTGCCGAGGAAGGAGGAAGAGGGGGTAAGGAAGTTGGTGTGGAGTGCAAAGCATTATGTGGGAAGATATGAAAATATTGTAGGAGAGGGAGGGGCCACGACAGTAAATCCTGTGTAAAATTAATGTGTAATAAAGAGTGTGCATATGAGTATGTAGTGGCAGTCTGAAGTAGCTTTGATGTGCTCAGTACTGTTGAGGACCAGTATGCATATGAGTATGCAGTGGCAGTCTGAAATTGGTTTGATGTGATCAGTAACTGTTGAGGACCTTGTTGAATGATGGAATGCCTTTAAGCGAGCTATCCCGGCAGCAGCTGATGAATGTATTGGAGACCATCCGAGATCAAGGAGGGGATTCATCTCTCAGGGGATGCTGACCACAATTGAGGAGAGTCGTGCTGCCAGAGAGGCTGAAGATCGGAAACAGCCCAGACTCCAGTCTCGATTGGCACTGGTTTCACTGAGAAGGGACATAGATAGGTAAGTCAGGGAAACTGTTGAGGAGGTGGATGGCCGTTTTCATGCAAATGACCTTAGATCTGCCTACCAATCCCTGAAGAAGCTCCACTCCAGACCCACCTCACAGGTTAACTCTGTTTGGACTGCAGATGGATGGCTCGTGTTTGGGGCAAGTGAGTATAGAGACCCTTGGGCTGAGTATTTTGAGCAGTTGCACATAGCTGAACCTCCCAGTGAAGCGCTTCCGTTGGCTAGTGAACAACCATTAACTGCTGTCCCACCAGCTGATGAAGTCATGCCTTCTCTAGATGAAATCAAGAAGGCAGTGGCTAGGTTGAAAACTGGTTGAGCAGCTGGTGTTTGTGACATCCCAGCAGAACTGATCAAAGCTGGGGGTGACGCCATGATCAGAGGGTTACATGCAGCCATGGAAACAGTATGGCAGACTGGTATCATTCCTCCTGACTGGACAAAGGGTTTGGTCACCCCATCTGGAAAGGGAAAGAAGACCAGTGTGATTGTGGTAACTACCATGGTGATACAGTGCTCAGTGTGCCAGGCAAAATTCTTGCTCAATTTCTCCTGATGTGTATCTGGGACCATTTGCTAAATTTTCAGAGGCCTGAACAATCCAGATTCACTCCCAGGAATTCTACTGTTGACTGTACTCTAGCTCTTCGAGTTCTTGCGGAATGCTGTCTTGAGTTTCGAGAAGGTTTGCTAGCCGCCTATGTGAATCTCAAGAAGGCGCTTGATTCAGTAAATCAGAAGGTACTATGGGAACTCCTACAAATCCTTTGGATCCCCACAGGGATAATCCGACTGATTGCTGGCTTGTACTCAGACACTGAGAGTGCTGTCAAGTATGGCAGGTGGGGGGGGACATTCAACTTCTTCCCAGAAAGTTCTGGTATAAAACAGGGATGTGTCCTTCCTCCCAAACTTTTCAACACATGCATAGATTGGATGCTGGACCAGGCTGTGAGTCGAACCCACAATGGGGTATCAATTGGCAAATTCAGGGTTACCAACTTTGACTCTGCTGATGATGCAGGCATCTTAATAGAGTCGCTGGAGACACTACTGAGTGCCATCATGGAATTTCACGAGAATGCAAAGCCATTGGGGTTAAAGGTCTTTTGGGCCAAGACGAAGGTCCAGGCATTTGGTGGCTTGTTGGATGAAGCAGTTCAGTCTGTCCAAGCATGTGGTGAGAACATAAAAGTAATGGAAAGATTCACATGCCTTGGTAGTGTGGGCCATAACAATGGTGGATCAGACAGTGAGATCTCACGTCGCACTGGTGTGGCCTACAGCGTTATGGATTCACTCGGGTATTCATTTGGGTATTTAACGCTGTCGTTGTTTCTGGAGAAGGATGAAAATTCACATCTTCAAGGCACTGGTGCTCCCTGTCATACTTTATGGCTGTGAGACATGGAAACTAAATAGTGACTTGAAGTAGCAAATTAACTCCTTTGGTACTAATTGTCTTCACAAGATCATGGGATATCGCTGGTACAACTGGTTGCGTAACAAGCAACTACTTCCTGAGATTGAATTGAGGCCTATTACACAAATAATACGTCAACGTCAATTCCAGCTATGTGGGGAGGTGGCCTGGTTTCCTGAGGCTGCTCCTGTACACAGGGTTATCTCTGAATGAGCTAACCTAGGGTGGAGGAGGTCAAGGGGAAGGCCGCAGAAACTCATGGCTGGAGCAGGTTGATCATTCCTGTCAGGAGACTCTTAGAGGGGGAAGAATCACTGCCTGGACGTTTGCACAAAGGGACTCGTGTGGGTGGAGTCGGGGGATGAATGAGGGACTCTTCTTGTTTGATTGACTGACATGTCATTTCAAAGTTTTCCTCTGCAAGAACATTTTAAACCCTGATTTCTCTCATTAGCCTGGCAACATGCAAAGGATGCAAAGAAATAATAATAATGGTGATGATGATAATCATCATCATCATCATAATCATCCGGACCTCCTTTACCAGCTTAGGGCAGGATGAGGAGTAGCAATGTCCAGACAGCCCAGATTTGCCCAATCCAATGGGTCACGCTTCCATTCGCTCATCATTCAAGCCCCCGGAAGTTTGATATGCCAAAAACATTCACCACGTTCTGTAGCTTCATATAAACATATCCGATAGAGTCAATCCGGACACTGTCATGTTCAAAATAGGTACCAAATCCCTGATCATGCATTTCACACAGTATTCATCCAGCGAGCTCGGTCTCTTGTCAGTTCCCTAGCCTCTCCGACTTCAAAACCTCTCTTCCTTACACACTCATCCACCATAACCCTCCACCTTCTCCTTGGCCTACCTCGCCTCCTCCCTCCTTCAGATTCGCACAGATATACTGTACCTCTTTCACCATTCTACTGTTATCCATTCTCTCCACATGATCATACATATCAGTACACTCACTTCGATTCTGGTGACCTCAGACTTCCTCATTCCACATGTTTCATGAATCATATTACTTCGTATCCTATCCACCCTCTGTACTCCACACACATTCCTCAGCAGTCTCATCTCCACTGCTCTTACCCTCGACTTTTCATTTTCATGCCGCACCATAGTCTCACATCCATATGTTAAACTTGGCACTAACACTCCTTCATATAAGCCTCGTGCAGCTGCAACACTCAAGCCTATGTTTCTCATCAAGGCCTTCATTGCATCAACTACTTTCCTTCCTTGTGTCACTCTGCTTTCCACTTCTTTTGCACATTTTCCCTTCTTTTCAATCACTGTACCCAGGTACTTGAATTCTCTCACCAATTCCAGTCTCTCTCCATTCACTGTAACATCGCACTGGGAGTCACCTGTTTTCTCAATAACCATCACTTTACTCTCTTCTACATTTACTCTCAAGGCCCGATGCTCACAGACATCAGCAAAACTCTGCAGTAGTCTACCAAGTTTTTGTGCAGTATTTGCAAGTAGTCTCTATCTATCTATCTATTGCCAGACGCCTCAATCCCGTTTGGGGTGGCCACAAACAAATCGCCTCCAAGTCGCCCTGTCCCCCGCCATTTCACTCCCCTGCTGCCAACCCACACACCCCTCTCTCATATACCTCTCCACCCCATCTCTCCATCTCATCCTCGGCCTCCCCCTCCCTCTTTCCCCCTCCACCTCACTCACATACACTCTCTTCGTCAGTCTTTCACCCTCCATCCTCTCCACATGGCCAAACCACCTCAGTGTGTTCCTCACAACGCTTCCTATCACATCCACATCAACACCACAACGCTCCTTTATATCCTGATTCGTCAGCCTGTCTCTCCATGTGACTCCACAGGCTCCTCTTAAATAACTTATTTCCACGGCTCTCACTCTTGACTTGTGTCCTTCCAACAACGTCCAAGCTTCACTTCCGTACGTTAGAGTTGGTATCACAATACTGTCATGAAGTAACTTTTTCACTTCCATGCTCACTTCCCTGTTTCTTATCACTGCTTTCAAAGAACCAGCAACCTTTCTTCCCTGCTGTACCCTTTCAAGCACTTCACCCTCCAAACCTCCATCCTTACTCATCATACTACCCAAGTACTTAAACGTACTCACATTTTCCAATTCCTCACCATCCAACCTCGCTGTACATTCACTGACTTCACCTCTCTCAAAGACCATCACTTTACTCTTCCCTACATTCACCTTTAGATTCCGTTTCTTACACACTCTCTCAAACTCATCCACCAAGCCTTGCAGCTCCCCTTCGTCTTCACTCAACAACACGGTATCATCTGCAAACAACAGTACAGGGAGTTTCCAAACACTATCATCTCTCACCAGGGCCACTCCAACATCCACTACCCTACCTTGTACCTCTTTTATTACCCCATCCATGTACAGATTGAACAACCATGGAGACATGACACATCCCTGTTTCAACCCAACTTTCAAAGAGAAAAATTCACTTAGTTCACCATCCACACGCACTGCAGCCTTCGCACCATCGTACATACTCTTCACAGCATTCAACAACTTCCCATCTATTCCATATATTCTTAACACTTTCCACAATCCTAGTCTATACACCCTGTCATATGCTTTCTCCAAATCCATGAAAGCCGCATACAACTTCTTTCCCTTCTCTAGAAACTTTTCCACTAAAGATCTGAGAATGAATATCTGATCTACACAACCTCTTCCCTTCCTAAAGCCTCCCTGTTCTTCTCCAACTAATTTCTCTGTTCTTTCTCTAACTCTGTCAATAAGTATCCTACCATATAGTTTTCCTATTATACTAAGAAGACAAATGCCCCTATGATTACCACACACTTCTTTTTCCCCTTTTCCTTTGTACAAGGGAATAATTATACCTGACTTCCAATCCTCCGGGACTCTACCTTCCTCCCAGGCCAATCTGCACATCTTCCACATCCATTCTACTACTATCTCTCCCTCATGCTTCAGCATTTCACCACACACTCCATCAATTCCTGGGGCTTTCCCTGATTTAACTTTCTTCATTGCTTCCACAACTTCTATCCTACTGATTTCTTCCTGTTTTCTCACCTCCCTCCTTCTTCCAGCCATTCCCCAGCCACTTATACTCGCATTACTTCCATCCTCTACGTTCAACAATTCCTTAAAGTGTTCTCTCCATCTGCTCACTTTTTCTCCCTTCTCCACTAGTAATCTACCATTTTTATCTTTCACTCCCCTGCTAACTCCACTTCCACCCTGTCTTACTCTTTTCACCTCTTTCCAGAACATTTTCTTACAGTCCCTCCACTTTACACTCAAATTCCTTCCAAATTCCTCATCCACTTTCTTCTTACTCTCTCTTACTAATCTTTTCACCTCTCTCTTTCTTTCTACATATAACTCTCTCTTCCGCCTCTCAACTTCTTCCACGCCCCTATTTCTCATCCATTCATTGTATGCTTTCTTCTTTTGTGCCACAGCCCGTTTCACCTCTTCAGTCCACCACGCTGTTCCTTGCACCCCCCTCCGTCTTCTCTTCCTTCCACACACCACATCACATGCTGCACATATTTCTTCTGTAAATATTCTACACACACCTTCCACGTCCCCCATCTGCTCCAACTCATATTTGCCCAATCGTTCCTCCACTTCTCTCTTATACTCTGCCTTTTTCTCATCCTCTTGTAACCTTTCCACTCTCCTTGCAACTACTTCCTCTCGTCTTTCCCTTCTTCTATTCCTCCATCTTACTTGAACTTTAACTCTGGCCACCACCAAGTAGTGGTCAGAAAGTCCACTCCCCCAACCTCTATAAACTCTTGCATCCAATATACATCTTCGCATCCTTTCATCTACACACACATAATCAATCATTGCCTTCCTTTCACTGAATTCACCACCCACCCTTCTCATCACTCGCCATGTATACCTGTGGATCATTTTATGCCTGAAGAGGGTATTGGCTATCACCAACCCCCTCCCAGCACAAATGTCTACTAACACACTCCCATTCTCATCTATTTGCAAGTAGTACTGCATCATTAGCATACTACAAATTTGCAATACTCCATCCATCACCATTCATTACCAGCGCCATCCCCCTCTCCATTACTCGTGTTTTTATTTCTCACATCACCCCATCCATATAATGAACTTCCGATAATCCGGCATCCTATGGTTCGGGAAACCTGATGATTTGGAATTTTCAGCTCAGGGTCATTTTTAGCTTTTGGGGGTAAAAAATTGAGAAAAATCGGGAAAAATAGAAAATTTTCGAAAAATAGTCGAAAGAGGTGCGCGGATGTTCATCAAGCCAGTTGTCCATAATGTACTTTATTTTTTGGGGTGTGTTTTGAACCTTTGCGGATACCTGTCTGATACTCCAGAAAATCTGATAATCTGGAAGGTCCGTGGGCTACTGCATTCCGGATAAATGGACTTTAACTGTAAGCTGAATGACATTATACATAATAATAATAATAATAATAATAATAATAATAAAATATAATAATAATAATAATAATAATAATAGTAATAAAAATAATAATAACAACAACAACAATAATAATAATAATAATAATAATAATAATAATAATAAAACAAATTAATACAGAAATCTGCATGCTGAAGGGGCTGATGGATGTGCTCCGCTATAAAACAGACACTTGGCAGGTGCACAAATATACCCAGCAAAAATGAAAACTTCATTCATCAGAATTTTTACACTCTCGAACACATAATTTTTCCATAAAGAGGAGCAAAAGTGGAAGGGTTTGAGCTAGGCTTTCCAGTTTTTCCCAGACAATTTATATTTCCAACAGATGGTGGCATAGATACCAGAGCTGTATCAAAAAGCAAAAAAACATGTTCTAAAGATTCTTAATGGAAGTGTGGCATACTTTTGCTGAGTCCTGATAGGACAATTTGTATCTCCATAATTTTCAGTTTCACAATCCGGCTCAATCATTATATAACAAGGATATGATGCAGATCATGATGATGTAGGCAATGAAAAGTGCACCAGCAACAACAGGAACAGAAACAAAAACAAAAACACGAAGAGCAACAATAACTACATCAAAAAGCGTAGCATACTTATGAATAACAAATACATAATTTAAAAAATCATCAAAAGAATTGAACAGTAAAACTGAAATAGCACTGAAACAACTATCAACAACAATGATATCAAAACCAGTTTATGTATTTATTATAGTATATGCATCCATAACCTCCTGTCTTTATACGTTTTCATTGTTTTCAGTATCCTCCATTCCATGACTCCTTCCGCCCTCGTCATTTTATACTCATTTACATGCCTCTGTTCTCCTCATCACCGGTTAATTGTAGTTGTTCACCTGTGTCGATCATACTAATCATTCCTAACGAAGGAACTTGCGCCCTTACCGGATACATACTCCATCTTTAGCGTGTGGAAAAATAATGGAGGTTGTTGTTTCAATGTAAAAGAATGCGCACGGGGCGCGATGTATATGGTGAAACGAAGGGTACTGCATTTCGATGTGTGTGTGTGTGTGTGTGTGTGTGTGTGTGTGTGTGTGTGTGTGCGGAGGGAGGGTGTAGTGGAAATGTGCTTAAAGAAATCATGTGGGGAATAGGTATGTGTGTCTAAGCGTGTGTGTGATCTGTAAATGAAACTGCCATAGGCAGATGACTTGCTGGATGGAATCGATTCTGTTGTCTGGTCAGTTTTCACCAACGTTTATGCAGTCACTTGGAGAAAAAAATTCGGGTTCCATTGCGAAACACAGGATGGGTTTATGAGGAAAAAAATGCATTGTCAGGTGCGCCAGACATTTCTCTTCAATTTGGTATGAAAAATAATCCGATTTTCGAACTATGATAAATGGTGCTGGGGCCGTCCACTTGGTCCAGATGCTTTCTGGACCCACGGCCATTGAGGAATTTCAACCCCCTCAGTCAGCCCAGAGCCTTTGACCGATTTTGATGAAGAACAATAGGCTTCCAGGGTTTATGGATATCTACCTTCTGAATTTTATTCAGAACGACTGGCGAGAATTGCGACCAGTAAAGAGCAGAGAAGCAAATAAACATACAGTCAAAAAGCTTGAAAGACAGATGAAACTGCCATAGGCAGAGTGCTTGCCGGATGCATCTGATTGTGTCTGACGTTAGACATTGCCATCCTCTATGTGTCTATAAAATTTCATAAAGATCCAATGAGAACTGACGGAGATATGCCTTTTTCGAAATTTTCCCCATGTTAAAGATGGGGATTCCACCCCGCAGTCCTTTGACTGATTTTGATGAAAAACAATAAGTTTCCAGGGTCATGGATATCTGCCTTCTTTTTTTTTTTTTTCAGAACAATTGGAAAAAAAAATTGTGACCTGTACAGTGCAGACAGACAGACAGACAGACAGACAGACAAACAGACAAACATACGGAACTGACTAACATGCATGCCGAATCGAAAGATTCCGGCAAGCAACAAACTTACCTAACTGACCAACATGTTTGCTGAATCTTTTCGATTCCGGCAAGCATTGAAACTGCCATAGGTAAAGCACTTGCCGGATGGATTGGATTGGAATTTGGATTCATTTGAAACCATTTCAACACCACTAATTTTTTGGGGGGAGGATGAAAATATGGATATTTCTTAGTGAGATGTTTTTCACTCCTCGGCTTATTATTCACCAGTTTGTAGGTAGTCTTTTGGCGATATTTTTCAAGCTTCATTGCGATGCACGGGGAGGGTTTAGGAAGGTGAATATTACATTGCCAGGTGCGTCAGACATTTTTCATCGATTTGGTAAAAAAAAATCGTTTTTCAAGGTTTGAAAAAATTATGCCGGGACAGGTCAATGGGCCACGACGATCTCCAGACCCGGGCCACTGAGGGGTTTCAATCCCTCACCTTGCCCAGGACCTTTGACTGATTTTTTATAAAAAAGAAAAAACATAGGCTTCCAGGGTTTATGGATATCTACCCTCTGATTTTCTTATTCAGAACGACTGGAGCAAAATTGTGATCTATAGAGTGCACACAAACAGACAGGCAGAGAAACATACGGAACCGCTCAACATGCTTTCCGAATCGAAAGATTCCGGCAAGCTATTAGCATACACACACACACACACACACAGGGATTCAATCTAGGCGGACGTGCGACACCGGCGCTTCATACCAAATCATCACAGCCAGTGGGATTACCTAAATAGTATCTTTGTATGAGTCAAGCTCAGTATCAGGTTAGACTAAATGATTGTTCATTATTAAAAGGAAAAAAATAATAAATTTAAACAAGACTTGTACAAACAGGAACTAGAACCAAGACGAAAGAATACGCCGAGTCATCTCTGAGGTTTGTTTAGACTACAACAACACGGAGATTGTAAGTACATCCTCTTCACTTTAAGTATTGCAAAATGGATACATACTTCAGTAAAACAAATTTGGAAAAGAAAAGGGATAAAGGTAAAAAGCAAAATGATGATTTCTACCAAGAACAGTTTGAAGTAGAGACTCACAATAGATTGGTTGAACGTGTAAACAAACTAGAAATGGCTTTCAAAAATGAAATTGATGAAATAAAGAAGCAGATGCACTTGCAAAAGGAAGAAATAGAAAAACTAGGAAGGGAGGCCAATAAGAAAGACACAACCATCAGTGAACTAACAGTGGAATTGAGTACGCTTAGGAAGAAAATGAGTGAAATGGCAAGTACAGTAGTCAATCACGAGAGTGTTATGGAAGAGTTCAAAAATGACACAGAGACAATTAGGCAAGTTAGCAGTCTTATTGACCAGAGCAGTGATATTGAGGAGAAGATAACACAAGTGAATGAAGCTGTGCAAAGCTACAAAAATGATGTAGAAACCACGTATGCTGAAATGGTGAAAGTAAAGAAAGACTTAGAAACAAGGGTGGAGGAAAAAAGCATTAAAAAGGAGGTGAAAAGAATAATCCAAAACAATCCAAAGTTAGTCAGAGATTCAGTAGAGATAAACAAATCTATAGTAATCACTGGTATAGAAGAGGAAGAAGTTAAAAACAAGATCACAAGAGACAAAAAGGAGATGGCAAATGTAATGAGCTTACTGAAAGAAGTATCAGAGGAAATCTGTAGTAAAGACATAGAGGAACACAAAAGGTTAGGGAAATACGAGAAAAGCAAGACAAGACCTCTAAAGGTGACTTTCCAGAGTGTAAACACTGTGGAAGAGATACTAAAAAATGCAAAGAATCTTAAGGAAAAAGAGGAGTTCAAAAATGTATGGATAAAAAGATGCCTAACACAAAAGGAACTGGAATTACTGAAAGAGAAAAGGGAGGAAGCAAAAACAAAAAATGAGGGAAGATCAGGAGAGGAGAAGCAGAATTTTTTTTTTTACAAAGTAATAGGATTGCTGGTACGAAAGTGGTACACAAACAGGATGGAAGAAAAAGGAGGAAGGTAGTAGAACCATGTCATGACAAGTATATAAACAAGATAAAGTTGATGTACTCAAATGTGGATGGAATGGTATCTAAATTACTAGAGATGAATGATTATGTCAGAGAAAATGAACCACAAATAATATGCCTAACTGAAACAAAATTAATACCAAGGATATCAAATGACATACTAAACTTAGAGGAATGCAATATATGGAGAAGAAACAGATATTTAAAAAAAGGAGGAGGAATTATAATATTAACTAAGAAAAATCTAAAAGTCAAGGAAATAAAACTAGATATACCATCACAAGTAGAACTGATTGCAGTAGAGATTGACACATCTGAAGGTAAAGTAATTGTAGCCAATTTGTACATGCCACCCAGATCAAACACATGGGAAAGAGACGAATATGAGGACCTGGCAGAGAGTACAATTCAGAGTGTAAGATCATTGCTACATAAAATGGAAGAGAAATCGGAAAGAATTATACTAACTGGGGACTTTAATACAAATATAAATTGGAAAACTCTAGATATAAATAGCCAAGAAAGCTGTTGGGACCAAAAGCTCCTGGATCTCGTACAAGAGTTTTTCTTAACGCAACATGTGAGGGAAACCACCAGAAAAAGAGGACTTGATGTACCTTCAGTGCTAGATCTAATATTTACAAGGCAAGAAAATGATATTGACAGTTTAATATATCACCCTCCACTCGGCAAAAGCGATCATGTAGTACTAAATTATAACTTCAGGATAGCATATGACATAGTAAACAGCAATGATAGTTACAAAAAGAGCCTAAACTATAAAAAGGGAAATTATCAAGATCTAAAGAAGTATTTCTTGGAAGTTGATTGGGAAAATGAGCTTAGAGGACAAGATTTAAATGCTGTATATAAAAAATTTTGTGAATTTTATGAAATAGGAGTCCAGAAGTACATCCCACAGCACAAAGAAGCAGATAAGAAAATACAGAAATGGTTCGATACAGAATGTAAAAAATCAAAATAAAGAAGAGATTTTTGTTGTGGAATAGATAAAGAAGACACAATAGTGAAAAGGCGTATAATAATTACAAACAGGCAAGAAATGACTATACAAGAATAAGGAGGGAAGCCCAAAAACAGTTTGAGGAGGATATAATAAATAAAAGTAGTGACCAACCAAAGCTGTTTTACAGCTATATCAGAAGCAAAACTATAGTAAAAGATATAATACAATCCATTACGGACGAGAGAATCACTTATACACAAGAGAAAGATATTTGTGAAGCACTAAAGAATTTCCAATTAGTTTTTACAGAAGAAAAAAAATTTGAGAGGGACTATGTGGAACACGCATGTCCACACATACTACCAGATATACAAATAGAAGAAAAAGTAATACAGGAGGAGTTAAGTAGATTAGACAGAGGACAAGCAAGTGGTCCTGATGAAATTTCATGTTGGGTATTACGAGAATGTGCAAAGGAGTTAAGTAAACCATTATTTTAATCTTCAAGAAATCCTTGAGTCAAGGTAAACTACCTGATATTTGGAAAAAAGCAAATATTGTCCCCTTATTCAAGAAAGGAAATAGACAAAATCCACTCAACTACCGACCAGTATCACTGACCAGTGTTGTAAGCAAGGTATTAGAAAAACTTATAAGAAAAGCTTGGGTAAATCATCTACAAGAACACAGTATGATAACAGAAAGACAGTTTGGTTTCAGATAAGGAAAATCATGTGTTACTAATCTGTTGGGCTACTATGACAGAGTAACAAACACAATACAGGAAAGGGAAGGATGGGTGGACAGTATCTATTTAGATTTCAAGATAGCTTTTGACACAGTACCACACCAAAGACTTTTATGGAAACTGTACCATCAAGGAGGAATTCGAGGCAAACTGTTTTGTTGGATGTAAGACTTTCTCATAAAAAGAGAAATGAGGACAGTACTAAGAGGAAACTACTCATCATGGAAAGAAGTGACTAGTGGAGTACCACAGGGTTCAGTGCTGGCACCAATCATGTTTTTAGTGTATATAAATGATATAAACAGTAACACTGGAAATGAGAGCTATCTGAATATGTTTGCAGATGATGCAAAAATACAAAGGAGAATTACTAACACAGACTCTTGTAAAGAGCCACAAGAAGAATTAAATAAACTTCATGAATGGAGTAGTACATGGCAAATGGAATTCAATGTGCACAAGTGTCATGTAATCAAGTTTGATAAAAGTGGAAAAAGACCTGATTGGGATTATAAGTTAGGAAATAAAACCCTATACACATCAGAAAGAGAAAGACCTAGGTGTGATTATCAATAACAGACTATCTCCGGCTGACCACATCAGCGAGAAGGTACGGAACATATATACACTGCTTGCAAATATGAGAATAGCATTCACATACATAAATGAAGACATGCTAAGAAGGATAATAACATCATTCATTTGACCAACCCTGGAATATGCATCAGTAGTCTGGAGTCCTCATCTCAAAAAGCACATAGACAAGATTGAAAAAGTTCAAAGGGCCGCTACAAGATGGATACCAAGCTTAAGGGACCTAAGCTACGAAGAAAGACTAAATAAACTGAATCTACCAACACTACAGGAGAGAAGGAAAAGAGGTGACACGATAATGCTATATAAATGCATATCAGGAAAGGAGAAAATAGACATAAATGATTACTTAACATATGGAGAAGCATCAGCAAGAGGACACTGCAAAAATTTGCATAAGAAGAGAGGTGATAAAGACGTAAGGAAATTCAGTTTCCCAAACAGAGCAATTGATCAATGGAATGCACTACCGAATGAAATAGTGTGTGCCAAAACAATTCACAAATTTAAAGATATGTACGATAAATATGGTTTAAGACACGGGACAGTACGAGCTTGACTCATTCCTGTAAAGATACAATTAGGTAAGAACAATTAGGTAGGTAAGAACACACACACACACAAACACACACACACACACGATCTATTTGCAAATGGTTAAGTCTGTGAAATGTAGTGGGAATTTGTGGGTTTCAGTGATGTGTGGTTGAATGCGTGGGCCATTTCAATGGCCATGTTTTTTTTTTCTTTTTCTTTTTTACTTAGTCCAGCTTCAGTTCATTTTTAGGTGGCATTGAGGGTCAGGATAATGAATGAATGAATGAATGAATGAATTTTTGCACGAGTTTATAGAGCCTGATAATTTCAGATGTGGTAAGTTTGGCTCTAACGTCCGAGAAAGGATCAATCACATTTAGAATTTTACTCTCTTCGTCATGCCTTTGTTCCTTTGTTCATATCTCCTCAACCAACATAATTCTTCGCTTCTGCTTTGCATTCAGTATCACTCATTTTTAACAATTTTTAAAAAGATAAATAATATCTAACATTCCTTTCGGGTTGTATGCCTTCTTTTCGTGCTTTCTCGTACGTCCTGATTAGTTATAATAATACACTTTTTTGCTACAACCCAAGGGAATTGACCTCCATTGCCGTCGGATTTTTGTGTTCTAAATATGTTTTGTCGTAACATTGTACTCCAGATGGTCAGTAACACAATCGTATTGTCATGTTCTGTTGTTTCCCTTCTCTTTGTTCTCCCGTGCAGACTCCTCTAATGAAAACAAACCTGCCCTAACAAAAATAGTCCTTGTGCCTTTCCTCTAATTCGACTCTCTCTATATATAATGTAAAATAGAGCTGGAATACGGAAATGTTTTTTAATCACAGTCAGTTTATTATATGTTTTCTTCTGTTTCTTTTATAACTCTTATACTATCCACGCTCATACAGTGGACTTATTAAATTTATGTTACATCTTTGGAACATTGAATTAATCTACACCAAAGTCACATTCTCAAGTTTCGTTTAAGTTTTTTCATAAGTTTAGACTCGAGAGCTTTTCAGCAGAACATTCAGACTCCCATGCTTTTCCATATCATTTCCCTTATTTTTATTTCCCAGTTTAGATCAAACTTAAATTTACAATGGTAAATTGAGATACAGTAGAGGCAGATTTTAAAAATAAATATTGATTTAACTTTAGTCTTGGGAAATGTTCAACACCACAGCCATACTCACACTATCTATCTATCTATCTATCTATTGCCAGACGCCTCAATCCCGTTTGGGGTGGCCACAAACAAATCGCCTCCAAGTCGCCCTGTCCCCCGCCATTTCACTGCCCTGATCCCAGCTCAAACCCCCCTCTCTCATATACCTCTCCACCCCATCCCTCCATCTCATCCTCGGCCTCCCCCTCCCTCTTTCCCCCTCCACCTCATTCACATACACTCTCTTCGTCAGTCTTTCACCCTCCATCCTCTCCACATGGCCAAACCACCTCAGTGTGTTCCTCATAACGGTTCCTATCACATCCACATCAACACCACAACGCTCCTTTATATCCTGATTCGTCAGCCTGTCTCTCCATGTGACTCCACAGGCTCCTCTTAAATAACTCATTTCCACTGCTCTCACTCTTGACTTGTGTCCTTCCAACAACGTCCAAGCTTCACTTCCGTACGTTAGAGTTGGTATCACAATACTGTCATGAAGTAACTTTTTCACTTCCATGCTCACTTCCCTGTTTCTTATCACTGCTTTCAAAGAACCAGCAACCTTTCTTCCCTGCTGTACCCTTTCAAGCACTTCACCCTCCAAACCTCCATCCTTACTCATCACACTATCCAAGTACTTAAACGTACTCACATTTTCCAATTCCTCACCATCCAACCTCGCTGTACATTCACTAACTTCACCTCTCTCAAAGACCATCACTTTACTCTTCCCTACATTCACCTTTAGATTCCGTTTCTTACACACTCTCTCAAACTCATCACACGTTCTTCCATATTCGCCAGCTCTTCCCTTGTTCTGCCCTTTGCCTTTGTGCCCCTGTCCACATCCCTCTGATGAACAGAGTACTGCTCACCCTCCTCCCATTTACTGCTACTCACAGTTCACGCCATTCTTCATCTCGGTAATAGAGATGGTCCCCAAGCGGAAAACAAAAATGGCTATCTAAGGAGTGCAAATGTGTGTGTGTGTGTGTGTGTGTGTGTGAGAGAGAGAGAGAGAGAGAGAGAGAGTCTAAGGAATGCAAAATGTGTGTGTGTGTGTGTGTAAGAGAGAGAGAGAGAGAGAGAATCTAGGGAGTGCAAATGTGTGTGTGTGTGTGTGTGTGTGTGTGTGTGTGTGTGTGTGTGTGAGAGAGAGAGAGAGAGAAAGAGAGAGAATCTAAGGAGTGCAAATGTGAGAGAGAGAGAGAGAGAGAGAGAGAGAGAGAGAGAGAGAGAGAGAGAGAGAGAGAGAGAGAGTCAAATGTAGTCGGTTTAGCAGACTGAACGGTACATCGTACATCATCATCATCATCTGTAGAAGGAAAATTTTGTGCCTGACATTAGGATAAAAATGAAATAAAGATTGAGTATGGGGATTGTGAGTGGAGAGATATATAAGTGAGAGGGGCAGCCTGAAAGAGACGTTTGTGTGTACATTCCTTTTGGAGTTAATGGATCTGGTTACGGAAGGGCAGACAGCTAGTGCATTAAGTAAGTATTCAGTATCTCTGAGAGCAACGTGTACGGTCCCTAGTCTATGCTACTGTAATCTAGAATATTTATGGTTAGTTGAACTGTCAAAAATAGCAAGGGAATTAGAACCAGATCCAGTTGAACCCTTCACCAGAATGACAATTTGTGCATTTTACTCTTCCTATCACCAGACGACTTCGCCCACCTTAGGAGACACTTCAACTGGTCTTACAAACCACCAGACATAGCCTTTACTCTTTGATGAAATATTGTATGCATTGCTGATTGCCTTCTTTATGAAGTATTCATGAAGACAACTAACGTTGTTGTTGTTGTTGTTGTTGTTGCCCAGTGGAATGCTGACTGAAGCTGTACTTCTCCGGCAGCCCACCATTTGGCAAGACAGGGTAGGAAATGACGGACGTTGGTATGACTCAGCGTCCCTCTCCGGTATGCAGCTGTTGTACACAAAGAATGCATACTAATGTTTTAATTTAAAAAAAAAAAAATCTTAGTATTTTTTACAAATAACACATTAGCTTACTTATTAAGTAAGATTTAAAAATTTTCATGACAAAAACGCTTTAGTAAAACTTTCACGACTGAAAAAAAAAAAAAAAATCTTACCAGTGCTATTCTGCTTAACAACAAACGGTTTTGCTGCAAAAGTGAATGGAGAATGCCGATAAACGTTCCATCTCGTATTTCAGAATCTAAAATAAGAAAAAAATCATCAATCTGTCATTTGTGTGCCTTACATACCTCCACTTATGTCTTGCCACACACAGCTCAGTTCTTTTGTTGCTGAAACGGAACAGTTAACTTAATCTGTCCCAGGCGGATCTTTTAAGTACATCACACCGAGGGTGTAATTTGTATTCTACCTGTCTACAGCCCACTTAGCTTAGAGGTGATCCTTACTCTAAAGGAGTTAATGAAGGCTGTAATTAACCGCACCAGCTATAAAAGTCTTATTAAATATCTTATGCGCTATGTAAATTCACTCTCATCATAAAAGTCAGGACCAACTTGCCTAGCCCCGGGCTCCAACGCTGCTCATGGGGCAACATAGGATTGGATGATGGATGGATGGACTATGTTATCGGAGTGAAGGGATAAAACAATATGGAATCGAGTAGTGACAGTTGCAATAAATGTAAACTGGCTACATTGTAGAGACCGAGTTATTTGTTATAGTTTCTAAACTATCACATAGTGGCGCGTTTTCGAGGGTGAAGAACATTTCATAAAAACAGTGAGAATAAATTACTAAGTAAGATGTTATTACTAGTCGATGTTATTCACCAGTTGAGAGACATTTTAAACTGAAGAGAATTTTGAAGTCTTCATTAACCCCGTTATCACAAAATCGTTGTTTTAAACTAGATCAAAAAATTAATCTTTTCAATCACCACAAGTACAGAAGTACCAAATGTGGAACATTAAAAGGTCTTTGATAGATGCCGTTGATATGGTGTGTTGGTCTGGTGAGAGAGGAGGGCTGTGGTGTGGTGGGATGTAGCTTCGCTAAAGTCAGTAAAGTTTATGAGAGTGAAGCATCTCGCATCGAAAATGGTTATTGAGATACAGACGAACAGTACCCGTCTAGAAAAAGCCTACTGACGCATTAAGAAAAACAATATGCAAGTCATTATACGTACAAGACCAACAGCTGTGTTATTACAACTAAGAATGCAAAGTGAGGAGAAACTTTCAACTTAATTAACATTTGTGGTCAGCTGATGGTTTTATTTTGCATCTCACGTTACATAGTGTAGTTATGAACTGTAAAGACAAGCCAGACACGTTTTGAGTTCGTCATGTGCTTCAGAAATTATCATCAGTATTCTTGGCTTTACTTCCCATTCTCCGGCTCAACATTTTCTTAGTCCAATCCTTCTGCAGTCAGCAGAACACTCCGGCTTTCACCCCTCCCAAAAGTATGCATAAAAAGTCATCAGCTTGCTCATGCTTTCACCGGATTTGTGATGTGACCTATACTTTCCAAGTAATATGCCTGAGAGAAAAGCAATGACATGCACCACATCTAATGTACTATAGCACTAGCCATGTGTGTGTGTGTGTGTGTGTGTGTGTGTGTGTGTGTGTGCATTTTGGGCAGGCAAAACTACAGATTCAAATCGCACCAAAATTGGCAAAAAAATAGCAAAAAATTCCCTAATGTGAAAAAACTTGGTCCCTTCATGATTGAAAAACTTTTACTCTCACATTTTGACCAAAAAACGCCGCTCCTGGCACCCGGCATAGGTTCTCCATAGAATTTTTTGCCCATAGCTACAACTAAAATATACTATACCAGTAGCTGTGTCTGTGTGTGTGTATTTTGGATATGCGTTCGGACAACTTGGGTTCCATTCCCGAAGCTGCAAATAACACGATCAGTTGGTTAGCTGCAAAAAATCAAAGTGACAATGTTAGCCTAGAACACCACATAAACATGACTCGGATTACTGAAATGATCGCAATGCGTGCACGAAGCGCGAGGAAATGAGAGCAAAGCACGAGAAAGCGAGCAAGAAAGCGTGAGCCCTCTGCAGGAGCAAGTGCGAGGGGCTGAGCACTTGTTTACCCTATAAGAATATATAGTAAACACCCACATTTATACCTTATATATATATATATATATATATAGTATAAAATGAGACAAATAAGCTGGTTAGTCACATCCTCTAGCAGTGTTGTAATGCTTCCAGAACGTAGAGATGGAGTTGCAGAGAGGAGGAAAGGTACAATCACAGCCTATGTGTGTGTGATTATTTGTGATGTGTGTGTGTGTGTGTGTGTGTGTGTGTGTGTGTGTGTGTGTGTGTGTGTGAGGTGGCGATAAGAGGCAGCTGTCTCCTTTGTGATGGTGGTAGTGGTGGTGTCAGTGGTGGTAGTGATGGTGCCAGTGGTGGTAGTGGTAGTAGTCGTGGTGATAAATGGAGGTGGTCTTGACTTCGGTGGGCGGAGGGAGGTTTATCACGTAGTCTCACTCTCTCTCTCTCCTCCTCATCCCAGTCACTTTCAAAATCACTTTTCCCAGATTCTTTGTCTGTGTCCTCCTCACTTTGTTTCATCGAATAAATATTTCATATACTACTCCTCGGATAACCCCCACCCTCCCATTGTGGTTAGTTTGGATTTCTCTGAAAATATGTAAAATACACTTATACACCTTCTTCACTGGCACACTGCACTATATAACACACTATTACTATAATACACATAAAGTATGAAGGGTGGCTTAATAGAAAACAAGGAATAAAATGGCCAACCACCGCTAACACACCCTCCTTCCCTGACCGCCGAGAGGACAATGAGTTAATAACAGGTCACTTGTTATTGTTACAGGATTGTGAGTGTTGCCATATATTTCCCTCAGACCCGGCCACACTAAACTTTGACTCATCAAAATTTGATGCACTTTCAGCTGCAGGAAAATTTTCTACGATCATTTATAGGGAAACTGCGTCATAGTGCATCATTGGTTACTTTTCTGACTGCAATCAATCATTTCCTGTGGCACCCCACGGGATGCATAGGGTCTCAATGAACTCTCTCCACCAACATTTGTCTCTTGCCATCTCCTTCAGGTCCCACCAACACTCCTCTCCTGCTTCTTTTTTCATTGTCCTCAACCAGGTTTCCCTCGGCCTACCTCTACCTCTATCTCTACCTCTTCTTCCTCTAGCAGTCATATATATATATATATATATATATATATATATATATATATATATATGACAAATATTTATTGCAATATGTATTTACTTAGGGGTCGTGCAGGAGGGCTAAAATTTCAGTACTTCCTAAGTTTCAAATAAAATTTCAATATAACTTCTGAACTTTGCATTTTTAGGTACTGGGTCACAGAAGTAAAATTATGAAAGAGCTCTTAATGTTTACTGTGGTAAATTTTGATCTGTTTCCGATCTAAGGGATGCGCAAGGGATGGCTTTAACTAGTGGGGTTTTCACTTTCCAGCACCAGGGGGGAGGGGGTTGGGGAACACCAGCCAGGCCCTGCACAATTGTTGACTCTATACAAGGGTTTTATCCGCCCCTGTTTAGAGTACAACTCTCACGTGTGGGGAGGCTCCCCACATACAGCTCTTTGCAGAAGGGTGGAGTCAAAGGCTTTTCATTTCATTAACTCTCCTCCTCTTACTGGCTCCCATCAACCTCTGTCTCCTCGCCACACTGTTGCATCTTTATCTCTTTTCTATCGCTGCTTCAATAGTCACTGCTCCTCTGAACTGTCTGCTTGCATTCCTCCACCTCTATGACGGGCATGTAGCACCCGTCTAGCAGCTAACTCCCATTCCTATTCTGTCCAACTCTCTAATGCAAGAGTTAGCTGTTACTCTCAGTCCTTTATTTATGCAACAGGTCAACTCTGGAACTATCTCCCTTTGTCTGTATTTCCTGCTATCTATGATCTCCAGTCTTTCAAACGCATTGTGTCCAGGCATCTCGAAATTATCAGATCTTGAATTTGGCTTCCTCTTGTATTTTGTTTTTCTCTTGAAAGGAAGTTATTGCAGGCTCTTGGCCTTTGGTTCCTTCTTCCCAGCATAAAAAAATAACTCTGCAACTACTGTAGATAATATAGCATGATTGGTTTCCTTGTTCAAAGCTTTCACTGGATATTGCCATGCCTTTCTGTGAATCACTCTACCACAACTCAGCTCATATACTAAATAAAATTTATTGAATATGAAAATCGGCTTGGTTCAAGGGACGGTCGTCTTCTTTGAATCAGGAAATCGTAACTAATGATCAGCAACAACTTGCAATAGGAACTGTAGTGCTGCTCGTTGTGCATAACCTTGCCATTGTACTCCTCGACCAGAGCTACCGCCTACCCTGCACTGTCATTCCTCGCATGATTTCCTGCAGTGATCTCCTCTGCCAGAACTAAATCATCAGTGCTGGACCAGGACTCCAGATACTTTTCTAGGAATGATTACCTGATTCACATCTTTTCTATGAATTTGTGAGATGCTTGAGTTGCGAGATGTCCAGAAGTAACTTTTCCCTGTGCAGCTGGAATGCATTTGAGAGGGTCATCGCTGCCCTGTTTGGTCTGCATGCCTGTGACATTCCTATGCTTTTCATCCACTGATAATTTAAGATCAAAAAGTGCCAGGGGGATCAACTCTTCACACAGTTACCAAAGATGAGTCTCCAGTTCCGTCTCCACAGCTTTTCTGAATATCTTGCTTGGGTATGCCCGAGCCTTTTCAAGAAGGTGGAGGTCCCCACAGGCACTCACCAAGACATTCAGTGTAGTAAACCATGCCCTCATATAGAACCTGATGGTGAAGAGAACCATCTCCCTCAAGGCTACCTTCTTCTTTTTTGTGAGCTTGAACTGGCTATAAAAGGACCAGACTATAATGGAATGGTTGACTTTTGACATCCATCAGGCATGATGCATGGGCCTTGGCATTTTAAAGCTGCTATTCTTCCCCTCAATATGTCGGATGCCAAGAAACAGAAGGGGGAGTTCCATAAACTCCCTGTAATCGTCCTGGACTGTTCCCTTCCTGAGAATGCCAAGGGCAAAGTTTATCAGTTCCTCTCTTTCTCCCTCTGGGATGTTTTCACCACCACCAGGTCTTTATTTGGCGTAATCAATGAGTGGCCAAAAATTACGGAATCACTTGAACAGCAGAGCTTCAGAGCTGGAACTGGCAACGAAGTATGCTCTAAAGACGGCTCCATGTACCAGTCCCATGATGTGATACCTACATGGGAAGTAAAACAAGTCTTTCCCAACTTTCTGCTCAAGGAGCAAATCTGACACTAGATGCCTTAGTGTCGAAACACATTCTGACCACTTCATGTGTGGTTCCCCATTGCTCTAGCTGGATAGCATTCTTCTTTGAGATAAGAATGGGCAGTCGGTCCACGGTTTCATGACCTGTGAGGTCATCAAGAAGCTTACCATCCCAGTAAATGACACGCAGAGGAAAAACTCTCTTTGATCGTGAGAGCAGCCGCTGACTGATATCCCTCTCTGAACTGCTTGGTGCTGGACCGATTGATGGCGTCCTCTTACACGTCGTGGCCAAGGCTTTTAACCGTCTCTGCAAGGATGTCTTGGGCATTATGATCACTGACATTCGTTCTGTCAAGAGCAGCAGGGACACCAGGGCTCATGACCGACTTTGACAAGTGCAGTCATTTGAGAGGCAATGTGCTTGCACTAGGCTCACCGCCGTCAGCATTCTCAGCCTCACTACTGTCTTCAGTACAGGAAGAAGAGGACTCCAGCTGGCCTGCAGAGGTTGCCTCAGTTGCCCGATGTGCGGTGTATTCTCTGTACGTTTCATAGTTAAATCTCTCTCATGGCAGCCTGCTCCCTTTGAACCAAACCGAGGTCTATGCCTGCCATGGACCCTCTGCATCCTGGTTTACGCTGGGCCTTGAAGAATTCCTTGTCAACGAGAATCTGCATGAGGTTCAGAGCACTTTCATGGGTGATGTCGAGCAGATTCATCATCAATAATTGGAAGCCCTTTTCATTTTTCAGCTGTTGTCCTCCATGCCTCTTGGAGCTATTGTGTAGGTTTTGCCACTTTGCGAAGAGCTTCTTCAACTTCTCTCTTGAATTATCTATCCTGTTCGTGGGGAGATGTGCACATTTGTAAAATTCATTGGCTTGAATCATGACTTGCCAGACAGCTTCTACCACAGGCATCTTTTTGTTCAGATGGGGATGGAGGAAAGTAGAGAGAACTTCTCCATTTGAGGGCAGCTTAGCACCAAGCAGCTTATCCTGCCAGCACTCCAACATGTATGGAGGCTCACGCTTCTTCCATTTTGATGTATGGTTCATAATAATCATTCACTTACTGCAAGACTTGAAAAAAAAATTTAAGTAAAATCACCAATAAGCAATGTCATGACGTGGATCCCATACAGGATAGGTCAGCTTGTGCAGCCAATTGAGGTTTCTCCGCCTGAACACTTGGGTTGCTTACATACGAGCCAGGACACAAGATCAGTTCCATCAAGACTGCATAGATGTTGTTCAGTTTCTCTGGGTACCATGCTGATTCACCGTGACTCATGAGTTGGAACACTTGGAATTTTCACAGCTGAAGAGGAGAGTGTTTAAGCTAATTATCATTACACTTGGGGTAAATATGGTGATGCAAAGATATAGCAGGCCAAATTAAAGAGTGCCATGTAATATCCAATGATAGCTTTAAAAAGAAACTAGTCACGCTATATTATCTACAGTAGTTACAGAGTTAGGATTGGTAGGAGTTCCCCACCCCACTCCCACATGGCAGACAGAACGTGAAAACCTCTCTAGTTGAAGGCATCCCCTGCACTTCCCTTAGGTCAGAAACAGGCCAAAATTTACCACAGAAAACAATAATAAGAGCTCCAGCACCTAAAAATGCATAGCTCAGAAGTGATATTGAAAATTCATCAGAAATTTTCAAATGCTGAACATTTAGACCACCTGCACGACCTTTAAATAAATTTATATTTTGATAAGAATTTGTCATGTTACATCAAGTGTCTATTGGAACAAAATGAGGGGTTGCGAGACTCAACTTTCAGACTTTCTTTTTTTAAGAACCACCCTAATAACATATATATATATATATATATATATATATATATATATATATATATATATATATATATATATATATATATATATATATATATATATATATATATATAATGACTAGGGGCAGAATCTCACTGCTACCTGGCACATCCCCAAGTGGCAGAGAGGGGAAGGCACATATACGAGTATGATGTACCGTCTTTGACGGCGTGGACCATGGGACCCCCTAAAGATATCCCTTCATGAGATGAGTGGGGTTCCTGTGGACCGTAGCATGTCTTTAAAAATATGCCATTAAGCCACTGATTATTTTTCTGACCTGCCCATCCCTGACTTTTATTGTAGATGGTTATTGTATATGCACATAAATTTTGCGCAAAAGAGCTTGCAGCATTTAGGAGTGACAGTGTAGAAAAGGTTTGTGGGGTCTACTGGGACTCCACGTCGCCTTGTGTGAATTTATTTATTTTTTTAAGATTTTTGACATTTGAAGACAATGCCAATACCTAAATAACTGTTTTGTAGCAAAAATTCATTGGCAAATATGACCAGCCCATTTTTTTTTTTTTTTTTTAAGATTCTCATTCAGGCAGTGAATTGTCTGACGCTGATCAATATAAAGTGGTTGAACAATCTGACTGTAATATTCTGCGGTATTATCATTATTAACATTGTATAAGTCACTATTCTTTGTATTTGTGAGACAGGTACTATCATTTAGCTGTTTTCCCATGATAAAAAGTAAGTTTTCTTTATATTTGCATGATTCTGAAAACAAAATTTTTTGTAATTTGAACATTATAAGGATAATTTTGTATTATAATAATGTATCATACTTACCACAGCTTGTTATTATGTAAAGAACCTATCCCATAAGTACTGATAGTCAGATATTCAGATAAGTGTATGTTCAGTGCAAACACTCTGAAACTTTTACTAAAGGCCCAACTGCACTGCCTCCTGTGATTATGGTCAGTGTGCCCCCTGCAAGCGAGCAGACACTCTCTTCAAATCAGAGACTTTTATTAGCCCAGCTCAGGTAGATGTCGGTCTGTGTTGCATAGCAGGTAGACGTGGGTCTCTCATACCCAGAAATATAAAAATTCAGGAAAAATGTTTATACTTCTTTTATTCCAACACTGAAAATATAGTAACATATTTAATGTTTCTGCAATGCAAACATGTAAAAACAATGAACTGTTCTTTTCTTTTTAAATATCAAAGTTTTGAAAAAAAAAAAAAAGAAAACTGTAGTAATTAATAGTAAATAAATTTTGGCCTTGTATAAGAATATATATATATATATATATATATATATATATATATATATATATATAATTTCTGAACGGTTGTTTGAGTGGTCCCAAAGCTTGGTATAGGATGGTGCTTCATGGTGTGAAGAGGGGCTGGCAGACACTGCATTCATATCTGCAATCAGGAAGAACAAAATATCTCACACACCTCCAGTAGACTTCGGTCTCACATACCCAACTTATAATCACATACCTTTTTACTGCTAAAATGGAAAGAGAGCTTGAAGTAACTTCCTCAACCCTTGCATGGATACACAAAGTTAGGAAGCTACTAAGAAGAACATGGCTCCAGGGTATTTAGAAATTAATGAACTAGAAATGGGACAAGGGGGAAGGGGGTCTCTCAGACCCACCTCTATGCAAACTGAAATCCATGAAGATCTATATATACAATGTACAAAGCCTTGCACATTACAACTTGATACCTTAATGACTGAATTAGAAAACATTAATTGGGATATTGTAGGTCTGAGTGAGATCTAGAGAAATGAAGAAAGTTGTTCTGTTCCAAGACAGCAACTACCTATTTTATTAGAGAGGAAAGAAAAATGAAAGAATGGTGTATGACTCCTATTGAACAGAATTATTGCAGAGAACATTGTTAAACTCAGCAGTGTATCTGAAAAAGTAGCATGGACTGTAACTAGATTAGGCAAAAGATACACGCTAAAATTAATAAGACATATGCACCGAATTCTCAGACTTCAGGCTAAGGAACAGAAACATTGTATGACGAAATCTCCCAGATTATTGAAGAAGAAAAGACCAGTTATACTATACTGATGAGACTTCAGTGTAAAATTAGGCATATCGAAAAATGAAGAAGCATATATGAGAAAATTCGGTGTGGGAGAAATGAATGACAGAGGTGAAACGGTGGTAAATTTTGCTAAAATGTATAACATGAGAAAAATGAGCAAATTCACAACTGTTGCTATATCAGCTAATGCTCGTCAGCGAAGAAGTGAAAGTGCGGCCTTATTCTTCACAAAACATCCGCGGCCTTACCACAAATTTAAACTCAGTTAATTTTTTTCCTTCAGTCTATATCCCCTTTGGCCCTTTTCCTCACAGAACCACAAATCTCATCCTCTACTGATATATCCCCATTTTGTTTTCCCGGTTACCATCTCCTTACAAACTTCCGTAAAAAGGGCGGCACCTGTTGTTATATCAAATCCCAGTATGCAGTTGACACTATTTTAAACTTCACTTCATCCAGTTTTGATTACTCATTATATAAACTAAATTGCCAAATTATTACCAAATATATTTGTGTAGTTTATCACTCTCCCAATGCTTCTTCGGAACCCAGTGTATTTGATTCCATATCCACACAGTTGAGTAACCTTAACCTTGCCCTTAGCACCGAAATAACCATTTTGGGTGATTTTTACATACATAATGTTGAATGGTTATTGCATTCTGCCAGGATTGAAGACGCTGGTCTAGAGTGCAAGCTGTTTGCAGAATCGTTTAATCTCACCCAGTTGGTAAAGCAACCAACCAGAATACCTGATAATCCTGACCATAATGCCCATCTCTTTGATTTATTCTTGAGAAATAATCCAGATCAATACAGGACAGAGGTACTGTCACCACTCGGATCCTCTGACCACAATCTCATCTAAGCCTCATTAGTTAACCCTCCCACACCTCCCCGTTCTGAACCTGTCAGGGTGACCCGATGGCACTTTGATAGGGCAAACTGGGATGGATTTAGAAATTATCTTGCTGACATTCCATGGTAGTCTTTCTTCTCTAGTGATCCCAATTCTACCCAGTCCCACATTTGCGACTTAATACTAGCTGGTATGGATTTATTCATACCAAGTCAACAGTTCACTAAAAGATCGAACTCTCCAAAATGGTTTGATGGCAACTGTGCCAGAGCAACAGTCCAAAAGTCATTAGCATATAACTCTTACTTAAAATAAAAAACATCGGAATCACTCTCTCAGTTTAAAATTGCTAGAAATCATGCAAAAGCTGTATTAAATCTAGCTAAATCAAACTTTCTTCAAAAGCGAGCATCAAAACCACTTAACAATCCTAATGACAATAGATTATTCTGGTCAACTCTTAATTCTTTCAATAATAACTTTAACAAGTCATCTTCCTTTCCCCCATTAAAATCTTCAGATGGCAACATTACAAATGACCTGCGTGGGAAAGCAGATATTTTTGCCAGTACATTTGCCGGAAACTCTACCATAGACGATACCAGCCAGAATGTCCCAGTACTAGAACTTGACTCTCCCGAAATTGCCCCACTTAAAATACAGACAAGTTACGGAAAATCCATCCTAAACAATTCACCTACCAACAAAGCTCCAGGCCAAGATGGAATTCCGCCAATTGTGTTGAAAAAGTGTCCCCCTGAACTTGCCTCTGTTCTAGCTAAATTATTCAGATATGCATACGTACTTCTTTATTCCCAGATTCATGGAAAGAAGCCAATATCCACCCAATTCTGAAGAAAGGAAATTTCTCTGACCCCTCTGATTACAGATTAATGGCTGTCACATCTTCTCTTGGTAAGGTATTTGAAACTTTAATTAATAAGCACATTGTTAAACATCTTGAATCCAACAACTTAATTAGTGATTGGCAGTATGGTTTTCGTCGCGAAAGATCCACCATTGACATAATCAATTTCCTAACTCATACCATCCATCAATCAATTGATCTACATGGAGAAACTCATGCAGTAGCTCTTGATATTTCTAAAGCTTTCGACAGAGTATGGCACCATTCCCTACTGTCCAAACTCCCTTGCTATGGACTAATGTCATTTGTTCCTTTGATTTCTTCATATCTAAGTGACAGGAAAATAAGAGTAAAAGTAAATGATGTATATTCCAATTTCCACTCAGTTAACGCCGGCGTGCTGCAAGGGTCAGTTTTGGCGCCAACCCTATTCCTGGTTCATATTAATGATCTCTTATCTGTCACCCACAATCCCATCCATTTATACGCAGATGACTCAACACTACATAGTTCATTCACACTCAGAAACCCATTTACAAAGTCTAATCTCTCTACCTCTCAACTCAGTACAGCCATCTCCATAAATCAAGACCTATCTACGATAAGTGAATGGGGACAAAACAACCTTGCCTCTTTTAATGTTAGTAAAACTAAATATATACAATTTACTAATAGACAGATATTGCCAGATTCGTACATTACCTTCAGTGCCACTAATAATCCCATCTCCAAAAGTATTGAAATTCTTGGCATCTCACTTAACAATGCCCTCAGCTGGACCTCTCATGTCAGATCACTTGCTAAAACCGCCTCAAAGAAACTTGGATTATTGTATAGAGTCCGTAACTTCTTCACTGTTGAGCAGTTAGCTATAATTTATAAGAGTCATGTGCGCTCTCAGCTTGAATATTGCTCACCCTTCTGGAATGGATGTGGAGAGGTTGCATTAAAACAACTAGACAAAATTCAGAACAAGGCTGTTAGAATTATTAACAACCCTGCCATTACATATAAACTACCTCCCTTGCAGGTAAGAAGGAATGTTGCCTCACTTGCATTATTTTACAGAAATTTTTTTGGCAAATGCTCAAACGAAGTTGCGTCCATGGTGCCACCTCTCCATGCCTTCCCTCGTGCTACTCGGGCATCTGGTAGCGCTCATGACTAGAATGTCATTCAGCCATATTGCAGAACTTCTGCCTATCAGAATTCTTTCATTCCCCGAACTGCATCTTTCTGGAACTCGCTTCCCCAGAGTTTTCCCTCCAAATTTCAACCCACAGGTGTTCAAGTCTAACTGTTGCAGATATTTTATGAACTGAGGACACCAGTAATGTGGTGTATTGATTTTTTTTTTTTTATTCATTTGTTTTTCCTTCCTCTGTTCTGTTATTAAAAAAAAAAAAAAAAAAAAAAATAGTCCAGGGAGAAAATGGACCTCGAGTAGTCTAAATGGAGAAACAAGAAGTGAATTCGAATTCATTATAGCAAATAATCATAACACGATTATCAATGTAACAGTTATCTTAAAAGCAGATATAGGAAGTGAACAATATGCAGAAGTGAAAGAAAGAAGCAGATTTAACATATGTTCCCACTAAAAGTTGGGGACAACAGCCTTTCAGTTAGAAATAATAAACAACTTTCAGGCTCTGAGTTATGCTGAGTGTGACATTGATATGTTGAATGATAAACCAACAAAAGGTAGTGGGGAAAGCTGATACAACCCCAACAAGTGTCCAAAAATGGCCCTCGAGCTCATGAAAAGAAGAAAGGAGATGTAACTAAAACAAAAAAAGATGAAATAGAAAGAGCGGAATAAAATAAGCTTATCAACAAAATGTAGAGAAGAAAAAAGAAAGAGAAAAATTGGTCAGATCAAAGAATCAATTAAATAAGAAAATTCTGAAACAAGTTCGACGTTAAATGACACAAGGAAACAAATTATATCACTAAAAAAAAAAAAGAAGGGATTAAATACAAACATAGGATGGTGGAGTGATTTGAAGAATTTTACAAAGAAGTGTGTCCATCAAAGACAACAGTAACAGTAATTAATTTTTCAACTGACACAAGTGAAATGTCAGAGGTAACACCAGACGAAGTAAAAATTTGTCTTGAAAGTATGAAAAGAGGAAAGGCCTAGGAGAAGGCAGCACAGTAGCAGATTTTCTGTCGGATGCAGGAGTAGAAGGAAAAAAAACATGCTATCCCACTTAACTCCTGCATAAAGGCGAATAAAATTCCCAAATATGTGTAATTCACTAGTTATTTTGCTCTGCAAGGATGACGACACAAAAAATCTAGCAGCTATCAACCCATTTCCCTATTACTACTTGTTTACAAACTCTTCACTAAAGTCCTTATGAACAGTAGAACAACAAATGGAAGAAAACCAACCTCTTAAGCAGGCAGGATTCCTAAGCAGGTATTTGACTGCTGATCATATACATACAATGAATTAGCTAACTGAAAAAACTACAGAGTAAAATATACCAATGTGCTTAGGTAAATGAGAATATTGTAAAGGTACTCAAAATCATACATAAAGAGGGAACTACTACTGTTAAATTAAATAAAAACTCGGAAAAGACTAAGACTGAGAAGGGCATGCGACAGAGAGATACAATTTCATCAAATTATTTACAGCATGCCTTGAAATTATTTTCAGAAAGCTAGACTGGGAGAATCAAGGGGCAAGCATAGATAGAGAAAACTTAAACCATTTAAGATTTGCGGATGACTTTGTCCTAATCTCAGAAACATCAGTGATACTGCAAGAAATGTTAAATGACCTAAACAGAGAAAGTCGCATTTTTGCTAAAGATGGACCTGAGTAAAACCAAAGTTTAATCCAAATATACCAAAAAGCGTTGCCAGAATAAGCGAGGAAATTCTTGAAGAGGTCGAGGAATACGATTTTATGGGGTAAATGTTTAAACTAATGAGAAACTATGAGCGCAAAATAAAAAGACGCATTACAGTTTGAGTGAGAGCTGTCGGTAAACATAGAGGCTATCATGAAAAGTAACTCGTCAGTATGTATTAAACAGAAAGTATATAATGAATGCATAATCCTTGCTATGACGTAGGGTTGTGAGACCTGGAAGCTGAAAATATCGATGGAAAATCAACTAATCTGTTCTCAGAAAGCAATGGGAATGTTACTGTTTCCAATATCTTTCAGAGACAAGAAAAGGTCAACTTGGGTGAGAGAGCACAATGAAGTCTAAGATATTACAGAAGATATAAAAGTACAGAAATGGAGTTGGGTAGGTCATGTAGCAAAAATAAGGGATAACCGACGGAGCATGAGACTGAGTGACTGGACTCCAGGAGACTGTAAGTGTAACAGGAAAAGGTCAGACATGAGGTGCAAAGATAAAATACCGGAGTTTGCTGGCAAAACACGGGAGAAATTGGCACAATAGATTCTTGGAGAAGGTTGGGTGATGCCTTTGTGCAGCAGTAGACTGGGAATGATTGCTGATGGTAATGCAATACTGTATACATTACATATATACAGTATATATATATATATATTGCCAGACGCCTCAATCCCGTTTGGGGTGGCCAGAAACAAATCGCCTCCAAGTCGCCCTGTCACCCGCCATTTCACTACCCTGCTCCCAACTCACACCCCCCTCTCTCATATACCTCTCCACCCCATCCCTCCATCTCATCCTCGGCCTCCCCCTCCCTCTCTCCCCCTCCACCTCACTCATATACACTCTCTTCGTCAGTCTTTCACCCTCCATCCTCTACACATGGCCAAACCACCTCAGTGTATTCCTCATAACGCTTCCTATCACATCCACATCCACACCACAACGTTCCTTTATGTCCTCATTCGTCAGCCTGTCTCTCCACGTGACTCCACAGGCTCCTCTTAAATAACTCATTTCCACTGCTCTCACTCTTGACTTGTGTCCTTCCAACAATGTCCAAGCTTCACTTCCGTACAATAGAGTTGGTATCACAATACTGTCATGTAGTAACTTTTTCACTTCCATGCTCACTTCCCTGTTTCTTATCACTGCTTTCAAGGAACCAGCAACCTTTCTTCCCTGCTGTACCCTTTCAAGCACTTCACCCTCCAAACCTCCATCCTTACTCATCACACTACCCAAATACTTAAACGTACTCACATTTTCCAATTCCTCACCATCCAACCTCGCTGTACATTCACTAACTTCACCTCTCTCAAAGACCATCACTTTACTCTTCCCTACATTCACCTTTAGGTTCCGTTTCTTACACACTCTCTCAAACTCACCCACCAAGCCTTGCAGCTCCCCTTCGTCTTCACTCAACAACACAGTATCATCTGCAAACAACAGTACAGGGAGTTTCCAAACACTATCCTCTCTCACCAGGGCCACTCCAACATCCACTACCCTACCTTGTACCTCTTTTATTACCCCATCCGTGTACAGATTGAACAACCATGGAGACATGACACATCCCTGTTTCAAACCAACTTTCAAAGAGAAAATTTCACTTAGTTCACCATCCACACGCACTGCAGCCTTCGCACCATCGTACATACTCTTCACAGCATTCAATGACTTCCCATCTACTCCATATATTCTTAACACTTTCCACAATCCTTGTCTATCCACCCTGTCATATGCTTTCTCCAAATCCATGAAAGCCGCATACAACTTCTTTCCCTTCTCTAGAAACTTTTCCACTAAAGATCTAAGAATGAATATCTGATCTACACAACCTCTTCCCTTCCTAAAGCCTCCCTGTTCTTCTCCAACTAATTTCTCTGTTCTTTCTCTAACTCTGTCAATAAGTATCCTACCATACACTTTTCCTATTATACTAAGAAGACAAATGCCCCTATGATTACCACACACTTTTTTTTCCCATTTTCCTTTGTACAAGGGAATAATTATACCTGACATCCAATCCTCCGGGACTCTACCTTCCTCCCAGACCAATCTGCACATCTTCCACATCCATTCTACTAGTATCTCTCCCCCATATTTCAGCATTTCACCACACACTCCATCAATTCCTGGGGCTTTCCCTGATTTAACTTTCTTCATTGCTTCCACAACTTCTATCCTACTGATTTCTTCCTGTCTTCTCACCTCCCTCCTTCTCCCAGCCATTCCCCAGCCACTTATACTCGCATTACTACCATCCTCTACGTTCAACAATTCCTTAAAGTGTTCTCTCCATCTGCTCACTTTTTCTCCCTTCTCCACTAGTAATCTACCATTTTTATCTTTCACTTCCCTGCTAACTTCACTTCCACCCTGTCTTACTCTTTTCACTTCTCTCCAGAACATTTTCTTACAGTCCCTCCACTTTACACTCAAATTCCTTCCAAATTCCTCATCCACTCTCTTCTTACTCTCTCTTACCAATCTTTTCACCTCTCTCTTCCTTTCCACATATAACTCTCTCTTCCGCCTCTCAACTTCTTCCACGCCCCTATTTCTCATCCATTCATTGTATGCTTTCTTCTTTTGTGCCACAGCCTGTTTCACCTCTTCAGTCCACCATGCTGTTCCTTGCACCCCCCTCCGTCTTCTCTTCCTTCCACACACCACATCACATGCTGCACATATTTCTTCTGTAAATATCTTACACATACCTTCCACGTCTCGCATCTGCTCCAATTCATATTTGCCCAATCGTGCCTCCACTTCTCTCTTATACTCTGCCTTTTTCTCATCCTCTTGTAACCTTTCCACTCTCCTTGCAACTACTCCTTCCTCTCGTCTTTCCCTACTTCTATTCCTCCATCTTACTTGCATCCTAATTCTGGCCACCACCAAGTAGTGGTCAGAAAGTCCACTCCCCCAACCTCTATACACTCTTGCATCCTTTACACATCTTCGCATCCTTTCATCCACACACACATAATCAATCATTGCCTTCCTTTCATTCAGTTCACCACCCACCCTTCTCATCACTCGCCATGTATACCTGTGGATCATTTTATGCCTGAAGAGGGTATTGGCTATCACCAACCCCCTCCCAGCACAAATGTCCACTAACGCACTCCCATTCTCATCTATCTCAGCAGGCACACCCCACTCACCAACTATTCCATCCACCTTCACATTACCAACTTTACCATTCATATCACCAATCAAAAACACTCTCTCATTCCTTCCAAACTTTTCCATGCACACTTCCACATTTGTCCAGAACTCTTCTCTCACTCTTCTAGCACAATCTTGCGTTGACGCATACACACACACAATCGCCCACATTTGTATTCCAACTTTCAACTTTACCCACACAATCCTTGACCCAACTGATCCATACTGTCTTATGCTCTTCTTCCATCTTTTACTCACAACTATACACACTCCTTCCTTTGCCCTCTCATTCTCATCTACTCCTGCACATATACCCCATCCATACTCCCATTCTCTCACACTTTCTCCTCTCCATTTTGTTTCAGTTATTCCACATACATCCACTTTCGCATCCTCAAGCACCTGGACAATCTCTCTCTCTTTCACCTCATCATTCGCTCCTCTTACATTCCATGTACTCATTACCAAGTCCTTTGTCCGGTCCTGGGTCGTCATCGTTTGGTCAGTCCTTGTCCGAGGCTTCTTGTTTGTTTTTTTAGTTAGTTGTTTTCCGGGGAGGGGCACTAACCCTCCGCCAACCCTTTTAGTCGCCTTTTACGACAAGCAGGGATACTTGGGGAGTATTCTTGAAAACCCCCCTACCCCAAGGGGGTATATATATATATATATATATTTATATCAGTATACACATGAAGTGCGACAGACGAACGAGGAGAGTGTATGTAAGTGAAGTGGAGGGGGGGGGAAGGGGAGGCCACGGATGCGACGGAGGGTTGGAGTGGAGAGGTATATGAGCGAGGAGGTGTGAACTGAGAGCAGGGTAGTGAAATAACAAGGAACAGGGTGACATGGAGGCGATTTATTTGTGGCCATCCCTTAAGGGATTAATGGATCTGGGCAGCACTCCCAAGGTGGATGGAAAGCTGATGACAGGGAAAGCTGGAGCACCCGTTTCATCAGCCGTCGGGACTAGTTCCTGACCGTCCCCCTTTGCTGAACTTTTTCAGTGTTTCAGTAACACAGAGAGTAGGCCAGCATGCTCTTCAGTACAAGTTTCTTTGTTAACGCCAATCTCCATGCACAGTACACACTACACTTCCTTTTCAAAATTAAAAAAACTGGCACAGAATAACAAGGCCTTGGAGTCACTAGGGGGGGTGGGACCATAAATGTCCCCATCCGCCCCTCTCCCGGTGACAACTCTAAGAGCTGCCTGCAACCTCTGTCTAACTCACTTCTTCATTTCTGCAACATTCACGGCCTTTCCTCTAACTTTCTCCCTGTCGAACACCACCTCTCCTCCTCTAAACCTCTCCTTCTCTTCCTGACAGAGACTCAGCTGTCTGAGGCAACCAGCAGCAATCCTTTTCTGTATTCTCCTACTTTCTCTACACTCATTTAAAAGATAAAGGTGGCTGTTGTGTACATGTACGCAACGATTTATCTTGCTCTCATGATTCTGAACTTGTTTGTTCTGAATTCTAGCTTTCCTGTCATTCTCTGACTACATATATCAAACCTGTTTACTTATTTCCTGATTCTGCTGACTATGAATATTCTTCGACTATCTCATTTCAACAATGGGACACATTCTATCCATTTCTCCTTTCTCTAAAATCTCTGTTCTAGGAGACTTCAATGTTCACCACCACCTTTAGCTCTCCTCTCCTTTCACTGATCCACCTGCTGGTGAACAAGCCTACACCTTTTCTATCCTTAATGACCTACAGCAGCTTGTACAGCACCCTACCTGTATCCCTGACTGCCTTGGGGAGACCTCCAACATACTTGACCTCTTCCTTACAACTAATCCTTCTGCTTACGCTGTTAATCTTTCCTCTCCGTTGGGCTCCTCCGATCATAACCTTATCACCTTAACCTGTCCTATCGCTCTGGTATAGCCTGTGGACCCCCCAAAGAAACGTCGACTGTGGCACTTTGGAGCTGCAGATTGGGAGGCCCTCAGGCCGTACTTCTTTGATTTTCCCTGAAATGATTATTGCTTCCATGGCCGGGAGCCCTCTGAGTGTGCTTTGTGCATTATGGAGGATATTCTCTCGAGCATAGAAGCATTTATTCCCTTCTCATATCCTTTGACTAATGCAAGAAAGCCTTGGTGTAATCATGCTTGTTCTAATGCTGTCTGCAATAAGGAGAGGGCCTCTAACAGATACCAGAGCCAACCCACCCCTGAATCACTGCCCGGAATCGAGCTAAGTTTGTTCTTTGTTCTGCTAAAAATAATTTCATCCTTACTAAATACTCTCAACTCTCCAGCTGGAATTTTCCCAGCTCCTTCTGGCACCTTGCCAAAAATCTTTCTAACAACTTTACCTCATCATCCTTTCCTCCTCTTTTCTGCTCTGATGGCTCTGTAGCTATTTCTTCTGCTGATAATGCAGATCTCTTTGCTCAGACTTTTTCCTCCAATTCCACCTTAGACAATTCCTGTGCTGTTCCTCCATCACTTCCCCTCTCTGACTTCCTCATGGCTGACATTAAAATTTCTTCAGCTGATGTGTTTTCTGTCATCACTGGTCTTAATACTAACAAGGCATATGGAGTCCCTCCTGTTGTCCTTAAGAACTGTGCTTCTGTGCTCACACCCTGCCTAGGCAAACTCTTTCTCCTTTGTCTATCAACTTGTACCTTTCCTTCTTGCTGGAAGTTTCCTCTCATTCAGCCAGTCCCAAAGAAGGATGACCAGTCCCAACCCTCTAACTATCGTCCAATTGCTTTAACATCCTGTATCTCAAAAGTTTTCGAGTCAATTCTTAATAGAAAGAATTTAAAGCATCTTTCCTATCACAACCTTCTTTCTGATCGTCAGTATGGATTCTGTCAGGGACGCTCCACTAGCGATTTTCTCACCTAACTTTCAGACTCCTGGTCATCCTCCTTTTGGGACTTTGGCGAAAGCTTTGCCATTGCACTTGACATCTCGAAGGTTATCGATCGAGTCTGGCATAAATCTTTAATTTCCAAACTGCCCTCTTACAGTTTCTATCATTCTATCTGTGCTTTCATCTATAACTTCCTGGTCGTTCTATGCCTCTGTTGTATAAAAGGCATCGTTCTTCTCCTAGATCTATCAACAATGGTGTTCCTCAGGGCTCTGTCCAATCACCAATTCTCTTCCTTTTATTCATCAATGACCTTCTAAGCTGTACATTCACAGTCCACAATTTCTAGCCCACCCAGGTCGAGGCGGAGGTTCGGAACAGGGGCCTTTCAAGATGGAGGGCCACGCCAGCTAACACGGGGCAACAAACGCACGCACGAACACACTCCCTGTGAACCATTCGCGGTTTCGCTCTGAGTGAATCATGTTGTAATGCTGCTTAATATAATACCAAGCAGTCATATATCGCAAATGAGGGCCACGTGTCATGTTTACACTATTAATGGATACATAGCTAAAAATATATTCAAGTATTATTGATTTCACTGCACACCATGCAGTATATGATAAAAGGCCATTGGCCGTGATGAAAAGTCACCCACATTTATGAAATGAGGTTCCTCTCGAGGCATCACCTCACAGGTAAGCTGGGATCACACAACGATGACCGACTCGACTTCATGTGAAGGAGAAGGCCTGTAATATCAATGTGGACACGACTGCTCAAAATATAAGTCTCATCCTTGCATACTGGTATGTCCCTCCTTGGGGTCTTCTAGGCCTGAGGAGGTCTTCTTTATATCTTATATTAATCATCCTTGCATATATATATATATATATATATATATATATATATATATATATATATATATATATATATATATATATATATTGTTACCTCTCAGACCCCACACTGCCACAGGCTCCAACAGCAGTTGTACAGTACAGGAAGGAAGTTGCCCAGTGAGTTGTTCTTCCTATGGTAAGCCTTAAGGTGTACAGTACACAAGATCAGCTGAGGCGAAAATAAACACTGGCTCCTTAAAGTTCACTATCTTTATTTTCAAAATAGTTCCACTTAATGCTTTCCAACTTCAATGTTCTCACAAGCACTGGAGCTATACACACTTAACTGACTGCTATTACGCTTAATGCTTAACAACACTTCACAGTTAATACACCTAATGCTTGACACTTCACTGTTTTCTCAAGTTCCAATAATATATAAACTTCAATAACCCATCACTGTTTGCCGCTGTTTTCACAAATACCAAAAATATACAATCTTCACTGACACTGACACTGCACTAAACTCATACTGAACCAAAACCAACTGCACTTTACTCGAACTGACTTGACACCTCACTAAACTTGTACCGTAATAATCTCTACCCCATCCTTATATAAACTTGCATCGTTCGAGAAACGTCTACACTTTACGAGTATACTCTGGACGGGCAACAGTTGTCAACTTAGACACAGCCCAAAACATGCCAGTGTTGTCTTACATTACATAACACTCTAAATCATTAACCATACGAACTTAAACTACATAATTTAACAAGCAATCACTTAAATAAAACATTAAAGAGAAAATGAGCATAAAAATAAATCAATGTTTAACTTACGAAATAACTACGCTCACAAAGAGCAGGCTAACTGGCAACGCTGACTCATACCGATGCCAGAACTAGCCTACCATAACATCTGGAAATATCTAGAAATTCTAGATCCTTCTGGACTACATATCTGGCAAATCCCCCTTCATAACAATTTATATATATATATATATATATATATATATATATATATATATATATATATATATATATATATATATATATATATATATATATATATATATATATATATATATATATATATATATATATATATATATATATATATATATATATATATATATATATATATATATATATATATATATATATATATATATATATATTGCATATGAAGTGTGGCTGCATAGGAAGGATGAGATGTCATATGAAAGGTATAAGGAAAAGAGGAATAGAGCGAGAAGGGCTGTGCGTGATGCTAAAGTGGCAGCAGATGAGAGGTGGGGTAAGCGGCTGACAGAGAATTTTCAACAGAATAAGAAAATGTTTTGGAAGGAGGTGAAAAGGGTGCGAAAGGGAGAGTCTGGGAAGGAAGAAGGAGTAAAAGCAGAGGATGGAAGGATGTTAATTGAGATGGATGCAGTAAGGAAGAGATGGGCAGAGTATTTTGAAAGATTGTTAAATGTAGAGGAGGAAAGGGTGGCTGAGATTGTGGCGGATGGAAGGGTGCAAGGAATAAATGTGTTGGGAGAGTTGAATGATTCTTTGATCACGAAGGAGGAAGTGGAGAAGGCAGTAAAGGAGATGAAAACAGGGAAAGCTGCAGGTATGGATGGGTGTGCTGTGGAATGCCTGAAGGGTGGTGGAGTGACTATTGTTGACTGGTTAGTAAGATTGTTGAATGTGTGCTTTGAGAAAGGTATGGTGCCAATTGACTGGGCAAGTGCTTGTGTGGTCCCGTTGTATAAAGGCAAGGGTGATAAGGATGAATGTACTAGCTTTAGGGGTATAAGTCTGTTGAGTGTTGTAGGTAAGGTGTATGGTAGAGTGTTAATTATGAGAGTTAGAGAGGGTACAGAGGGAGTGATTAGTGATGAGCAGTGTGGCTTCAGGAGAGGGAGAGGATGCGTTGATCAGGTGTTTGCTGTGAGACAAGTGTGTGAAAAGTATTTAGCGAAAGGCAAGGATGTTGTTTTGGGCATTTATGGATTTAGAGAAAGCGTATGATAGAATTGATAGGGAGGCTTTGTGGACTGTTTTAAGATTGTATGGACTTGATGGTAGGTTACTAAAAGGGGTGAAAAGTTTTTATGTAAATAGTAGAGCATGTGTAAGAGTGGGAAATGCTGTGAGTGATTGGTTTCCCGTGAGAGTGGGGCTGCGACAGGGATGTGTGATGTCGCCTTGGTTGTTTAATATTTACATGGATGGTGTTGTAAGGGAGGTGAATGCAAGAGTTTAGGTGGTCTGAGTCTGGTAAATGTTGATGGTGGAGATTGGAATCTGAAGCAGGTGCTGTTTGCAGATGATACTGCACTGGTGACTGATTCAGAGGAGAGATTGAGACAGTTGGTAGAGGAGTTTGGAAGGATGTGTGAAAGGAGGAATTTGAAAGTAAATGAGAATAAGAGTAAAGTGATGAAGTGTACGAGGTTGATAGATGGTAGGGGGATGAATATAGTTTTGAATGGTGAGTTGCTTGAGGAGGTAGATTGTTTTAAATATCTAGGGTCACATGTTGCTGTGGATGGAAGAATAGATGCAGAAGTGAAGTTTAGAATAAATGAAGTAGGAAAGGTGCTGGGAGGAATGAAAAAGATGTTTAAATGTCGTTTGCTTAGAATGGATGTAAAGAGAAGGCTGTATGAGGGTGTTGTGGTACCAACTGCATTATGTGGGGCTGAAACATGGAATATGGGTGTAGCAGAGAGGAAAAGTTTGAATGTAATGGAGATGAGGTGTCTGAGGAGTATGTGTGGAGTGACGCGTATGGATCGGGTGCGAAATGATGAAGTGCGAAGGAGAACTGGAGTTGTTCGGGAGATGGCTGGTAGGGTTGAGCAGAGGGTGTTGCGATGGTTTGGGCATATGGAGAGAATGGATAATGAGCGATTGGTGAAAAAGATAACTAGATCTGATGTGAGAGGTGTAAGACTGAGAGGAAGACGTCGAATAGGATGGATGGACAGTGTGAAGAGAGCGCTGGATGCGAGAGGGATGTCTGTTGAGCAAGGAAGAGTGGCTGTGCATGACAGAAATAAATGGAGAGAAATTGTGAATGAATAAGTGATGACGCAGCCCTGAGGGGATATTCTCACGCATTTGGTCTGATCAGCTAGTCAGGTCAGGTGCGGGTAAGGGGATGGGTCTGTTATGATGTGGCAGGGGTAAATCAGTTCTGCTGTCGGGCCCTGCTGCGGATGTCACTGATTCCATTGCGCAGTTGACCCTTGTGCGGTGTGGTGCGGTGAGGATCTGTCCGTTCTCCCCTTTTGGGCTAAGATGTGAATGAATGTGTTTGAATGGATGAGTAAATGGAGAGTGTGTCGTCCTGTCTCGGCTACCTCCCTTTCCTTGGGGGAAGCAGCCAAGGTATATATATATATATATATATATATATATATATATATATATATATCTGTATGTAGTATAACCTTTATTTCTGTAATATTTATTTTAAATGCACTTGTCCGTTTAAGCCACAGCTATCCATGCCCTATGATAATATATCCATAATTCACATATGAATGAATTATTGGTCCTAACGACCCTATAAACTAATGTCTTTGTTTATTATGACAGTTATGGACGTTCAGCCATGTCTTGGGAGGCCACCACGGACGAGAGCGAATTGACCTGAAGTTATTACATGTTGGGCCAGGATTATTGGCTATCTTGAGGCAGGGAAGGGGATACGAGAGATTAGTCGCCTTCTCGGTATCTCAAGAGATACAGCTAGACTTTGGGTGGGGAGATACGAGGAGGAGCAACACGTGCTCAATAGGCCCCGAGCAGGAGGACCTCGAGTCACTATATCTGAGGAGGATGAGCAGATACAGAGGGCAGCAGAGAGAGCACCATTTTCATCCAGTAACTACCAGGAGGTGGATACGCGAGTCTGGCCGAAAATGTTTCATCCCAACACGAAAGGAAACTTTAACACAGGCCCACAGGGAAGCATGTAAAATGTTTGCGGAGGCATATGCGGATGTGAAAGATGATTATTGGAGGCCTTTCATATTCACCAATGAATAATGTTTCTCTTCTGTGACAGCCATTGGTTGCCAGTGTTGGCACTTAGGCAATACGCGTTATGTTCGAAGTAACATCCAAGAAATATCGACAACCTCCATGCATGAATGGATGTGGTGGGGAGGTGTTGGTGAACTATCGGACATTGACGGACATTTGGATGCAGACCAGTGTATTCACATTCTAGAGACATCCATTCTACCATCGGTGCATGTGTATGCCATCACAGACCCAGAGCCTATATGTATGGTGCAGGATCACAAAATACACACAAGTCAGGCAGTCAAATCTTGGTTTGAGGTGCGCCCAGAGATCATATTATTGGACTGGCCCCCTAAAGGAGCCCATTGTAACCCACTAGAGAACCAATGGGTGCAAATGGTTACTGAATGGCAAGTGGAGGAGAAAAGTAGGGAGGCAGAAAAACAGACACACCCATAATGTGTGGAAGGGCATAAGGAAGAGGCCTAATATATGCAGCAATCTCGTACATTCCATGCCTGCAAGGCTACGTGCAGTTATTGAAGCTGATGGAGGCTGGACAAGGTATTAACCTATAGGGCCATAAGGTGCTTCAATGGTAGCGACTTGACTTGGGATCTTGTTAGATATTGCCATTTAAATTTTTGCAGTAATAAAAGTAATTTAAATATATAGTTTCATTAAACCAGTAGTCATCCCTACAAGTTAATTTTAATAGTCGAGTGTATGAGTGTTGAAATTACGATAAACAGGTCCACACTGTTCTGGTAAATAAATAAAAAAGCCATACTGCCAGGGATATACTTGGAAGAAGTGGGACAGGGATGAACCGTGGTTGTAATGTAACCAATGTGCTATGGGACGATGCTCACAACAATGAATGGGAGAGCTATCTCTGACCCTAAATGAATAGACTTTTATATGAAAATCCTAGGGATGATGCTTAATATAACGGGAAATGCGACATTCTACAGTACTGTGTAAATTAGCTCTCGCATCGCCTGGCTACCCACCCACCCACCCACCCACAGACACATACACACACACACACACACAACTTTTGAGTGGATTCACAGGGAGGTTTGGAAGAGATTCGCTGGATTCTTAATTTCTTCACTGCATCCAGTGAGACGTTTCCTTGATGACTTCTTTCATTAAGATACAGGTTGGTATAAAATGCAGTATTGCCAATGCATATTAGTGTCTATATACAGTATGAATGCTATGACATCTCACCATAATACAGAGCAAGATGAGCATAGGAAAGCCTGAGAGGGTTCACAACTTGTGTGTTCGAGTGTATGTTCCCCCGTGATAGCTGGCGTGGGCCTCCGTCTAGAAAGGCCGCTGTTCTGAACCTCCGCCTCGACCTGGGTGGGCTAGAAATTGTGGATTGCGAGTGTACATCTAACCCTATCCACACGTATGCTGATGACTCCATCCTTCACCTTTCCATTCGGTTCCTGCAACGTCCATCTCAACAGTTACTTCAACAAACAAGGAATGAGGCTATGGCACATCCAATGTCTGACTTGGCTCGTACTGTATCTCTGACAGGGGTAAAAATAATCTTGTTTTTAATGCATTGAAAACTCAGTTTTTACACCTATCAACCCGACGCAGTCTTCCACAGGAGTACCCACTAACGTTTAATAATATCCAGCTCAATCCTGCATCATCCTTGAACATACTTCGGGTTTCATTCACTCAGGATTTCTCTTGGAAAGACCATATTGCATCTCTTGTAAAATCTGCTTCCAAGAGCTTGGGTGTGCTAGGCCGACTCCATACCTTCTTTACCCCTGCACAGTTGTTGACTTTATACGCGGGTTTTATTCGGCCCTGCGTTGAGTACAACTATCGTGTGTGGGGAAGCTCCCCACATACAGCTCTTCTTAATAGGGTGGAGTCAAAGCCTTATCACCTCATTAACTCTCCTTCTCTTACTGGCTCCCTTCAACCTCTGTCTCTTCGCCGCACTGTCGCATCTTTATCTCTTTTGTATCGCTACTTCCATTGTCACTGCGCCTCTGAACTGTCTGCTTGCATCCTTCTACCTCTACGACGGGTGTGTAGCACCCGTCTAGCAACAAACTCTCATCCCTTTTCTGTCCACCTCTCTAATGCAAAAGTTAACCATTGCTCCCAGTCCTTCTGTTATGCAACAGATGAACTCTGGATCTGTCTCCCTGTGTTTATATTTCCCACTTCCTATGATCTCCAGTCTTTCAAACACAGTGTGTCCAGGCATCTCGAAGTGTGGGTTTTATGTACAAAAGAGTGTATTTTTTTAACCTAATCAGCTGTATGAATGACAGATGGTTGTAAGTGCCATGTTTGGTGCTGTACAACAGAAATCACATACATGTATACTCATTATAAATATTTTAGCTCCAGTCCAAAATGTTCGTTAGGCATTTACTGTATGTGTATGCTCCTTAACCAAACCTACAAGTATATTATCTATATATTACAAGTGTTGTATTTGATTACAAGTGTTCTATTTGGTGTAGCACATTTTCGATTTACTGTAGTGCATGCACTCTTTATTTAATTATTTTTCTTTAATTGAATATAGTTTTTGCATGACAGTGACATCTTTTATTAATATATGATGTTAATAATGAGTTGGCAACATTATGGCATTTTGGGATTAACTACATTTAATGAAAATTTTAAGCAGTACAACTTCATTAAGCTTTTCCCTTACTAAAGAACTACTCAAAATTAAATCAGCCCAGGCCTTGAAGATAGCTTCTGCACTTGAATGGGGATCTGATACAGCCGTAAACAGATACACTAGAATTCCTTTTTTATAACTAATGTAGTCAACAGACGATGATGTTATTAGTTAGATACATTTTTTTTCTTTTTTGCATATAAGGACGTACACCCACCAAAAAAAATTATCGTTACCTCTGGCTGCGATGAACTCCGAAATGATTTGTAAAAGTGAAACTGTGTTCATTTGGTACTGGTAGTAGTTCAGAACCCTTGGTCCTTATGTCATATTGTATCACACCACAAGGGCAATGAATATTTTTTTGTGAGTGTACAATCAATCATTAACCTTAAAAGAATATTTTTTTCACAACAAAGTCAAAGCTCTACATATACACCCACCATTAAAATGGCCAACATGTGTAGTATACAGTATCTTTGACTAAATGCGGACAAAATTCTTCTCTCACCAACAAAACTCTTCATTTCATTGCTAGTAAAAGAGAAAGTGTGAAAGTTAGAGGGGCTAAACACAAGGGCCATCATATAACCTACCTTATTTCCATCGCATTTGAAATTTTTCCATATCCTCACACTGCTACTTTCAGTTTATATTATGGTATAACAGTTCATTTTCATAATTTGTCTAAATACATGAAAAATAAATCACATTTACCTGGCAAAGCCGATGACACACGTTTTCAGACCAGTTTGCTCTCTTCACCTCAGTTTCCCATAATTTCCTTCTTACTGAATCACAAGTAGTCGGAAAAGATGCACAGAAGGTTCATAGTGTTACTGCACCCACTGCAGAACAACCAACAATTGATAAGGGGAAAAAAAAAAAAAAAAAAAAAAAAAAACAAGTAAAAGAAACATAGCACCTTCTGTTTAGCAGCTACCAACAGTCTGGTTTGTCAATATTACATTTCTCCGAATATCCTGGCATTTAACTGTAGTCTGAAGTAAAATCCATATGTAGAGATGAATATTAAAGCGAAAAGAGTCAGTAGCTCAAATTAACGAACTATACCACAATAAAAGCGACATTTTATTTATCAACCAATTATGCATCATAGTAGGTAACGAGATGTATTTTTAGATGAATCTGCTCTCAGCAATCACCCGGGTTGTGAGACATTTGCACAAAAATGACGCCAAGTCGGCCGACCAATCAGCACGCAGCTAAAAATACTGGCTGTCCAGTTTCTCTTTCTATATGGTTTCTCATTGTTCTCAAGAGCTGTACATACATTTGTGATTACACCCTACCTGAGTAAACACATTGACCTTGTCTGTTGACATGTACAATACAGTATCTTTAATTCCTGCTGGAAGTTTGCTCTCATTGAGCCTGTCTCAAAGAATAGTGACCATTTTTCGGGCCCTCTGACTATCGTCCAGTTCCTCTAACAGCCTGTATTTCTAAAGTTTTTAATATATTCTTAAGAAAACAATATTAATGCACATTTCCTACCATAACTCCCTTTCCAGTCACAAATATGGATGCCACCAGGTTCGCTTCACTGGTCACCATGCTTTCGGGGCTCAGGTGAAAGCTTTGTCATGTCAAAGGCTTTTGATCCAGTCTGGCATTAATCTTTAATTTCGGAACTGTCATCTTACAGTATATCTCTTTCTGTCTTGCCTTCTTCTCTAGCTTATTTTCTGGTCGCTCTGTAGCAGCTGTTGTAGACGACCGCTGATTTCTGTTAGAGCTACCAACAGTGGTGCTCCTCAGGGTTCTACCCTGTCTCCAAATCTCTTCCTTCTGTTCATCAATGATTTTCCTCACTGTGCACCTAAGACTATCCCTTCTTATGCTCATGACTCAACCCTTCACCTTTCCAGTTGCATGCTACAGCGTCCATCACCGGAGTTATTGCAACAAACACGGGATGAGGCTATGGCACACCTAATTTCTGATCTGGTTTATATCTTTGATTGAGGTAAAAGTATGGTAACTTTGTTATTTTTAACCCGCCCCGTGCCAGCGACGTACACATATGTCGGCCATTTGATATATTTGCCAAAATTCAAAATTAAAATTAGGCACCAAAAAATCAGCTGGGATATTCTAGCACCTCTTTAGGCCTCACCTGCCAGGTATGAGTCATCACCGCACACCTTGGCCCACATGGGAGCCTGCCATGTCAGTCACATTTTGACAGTGAGTGAGTGATGACCATGGCACATCGCGGCCTAGCCCAGCACGAGATTGACTCTCTCCTTGAGGTGCCCTATGTTGGGGCAAGCGATTTTCTCATTAGATAGCGATGTGGCTAACAGGGATTATGTTCAGCTAGACTCAGTATCTAGCAGTGATGAGGAATGCTCACCTCCTCCACAACAACACCACAGGATCCAGCAAGAGTTTCAAAGACTTCATCTGGGAGCTGCGCAGTGAGCTGACTGGCACCCCTGGTCGTGATTGTGCCCATAGAAGTATTCAACTGGTGGTGAAAAACCCCTTCACCTCACCGAACGCCATTTCCCTGAGTTAGTGACGGCAGCAGGTGCAAGAGGAATCCCCAACCCAGGTGTCACGTGTGCAACACAGCACAGTACTGCCAAAAACACAGCGTAAGGACACGCGTTACCAGTGTGTGGAGTGTGATGTGGGGCTGTGCCTCACACCCTGCTTCAGAGAATACCACACCCTGCTCCACTTCTGAACTACGTAGTATGTGCGATAGAAGACGCAAGTGAAATGAACTGTACATAACTGTAAATAATATCTAATGATAATTAGGGCATAAGTAAGTGTAATATGATAAGAAACTAATGTTAGTGATTTTATAATAGTAACTGAAGTAAAATAAGTTACATGTGTGAGAGAGAGAGAGAGAGAGAGAGAGAGAGAGAGAGAGAGAGAGAGAGAGAAATATATACATATACTAAAAGAAAGGACATGGCGCGAATATCTTGCCGTGCAATAGAAGAAAATGGTAGTACGTTATGTGAGAAAACACACCAAGAGTGAATAGTAGACTATGAAAAAAAATTTTAAGTTATGTGGAAAACAAATATAATGTACAGTATAATACGTGTGAGCACAGACTTTCTATCTCAGAAACGTAGAATAAGAACTATTACGAACATTTTATGTGCAATCCAAGTCACTCACTCACTTGTTATAATGTGCCAAAGTGTATAACTATGCTTGGGGACACTTCCTATATCATCTATATACCCAACAAGAGTGTCCTTGGCTCGAATAGCATAGTTACCAATGAAGAAAATTTAGAGCTTCTGCCTCCTCTCGCTCTGTGGCGGCACCAGGCGGTGAAGTTTATGGGCATTACTCCAAAGTTTTTCAGCTGCCTGCTCAGGGAGAATCGACCTCAAAATCGACCTAAGTGGCTTCTGTGAGTACTTTTATGGTTGTTCTCTATATTTTCTCATAATTTCTAACCTTCAGTTTCTCGCAAAAAAAAAAAAAGTTGAGAATTGGTTGGCACTACGTCTTCATGAGGGTCTAAAGTCTGCCGGCACTCGGCGGGTTGATGCATCAAAACTCAGTTTCTATATCTTCTGCAGGAGTATCCTTTATTATTATACAATATCCAAATCTGTTTTACATCATCTCTTAACATATTTGAGGTTTCATTCTCCCGATGTTAAATAATGGAAAGATCATATTACTTCTCTTGCAAAATCTGCTTCCAAGAGATTAAGTGTGCTGAGCTGACTCCTTGCCTTTTTTACCCATGCACAACTGTCGAGTTTATGCAAGGGTTTTATTCACCCCTATATCAAGTGCATCTCTCAAGTGTGGGAGGGCTCCAAACATACTCATACAGTTTTTCTCAAGAAGATGGAATCAAAGGCTTTTTGTTTCATTAACTCTCCTCCCCTTACTAATGCCCATCAACCTCCGTCTCATAGCTGGACCGTTGTATTTTTTCTTATTTCTATTGCTGCATCAGTGGACATTGGTTTTCTGAACTATGTTCCATATCACTCCTCCATTATGGCAGGCACATAGCACCCATCTGGCAGGAAACTGTTACCCTTTTCCTGTCGAACTCTCTTACCCAAGAGCTAACCGATACTTACAGTCTTTTATGGACCCAACAAGTCAACCCAGAAACTGCCTTCCTCTGTATTTCCTTCTTCTTATGACATCCAGCCATTTCAGTGCAATGTGTCAGGCATCCCAAAATGATCGGATCTGGAATTTGACTTTTTTTCCACCTTGGAGGGAACACTTTTGCGGGCTGCTAGCCTTTCATCCCTTCTTCCTTGCCTTAAAAAAATAATGGTAGTGAAGATTATGGCGTAGTGACACTGCTAATCAACATATTCTCGAATAGTTATTGGAATACTCGTGGCCGTTTCGTCAGGTGCCCTCCGCCCCCGCCCCCTACTGAAGGAGGTTTCTCAATGAATAAAAATATTGTTAACTTTATTTGATATATAAGCAGGACAAAATTTTTAATGACCTTTTATGAAACACTAAGAGTCATCTCTAAATATGCCAAGGGAAACGTTTTGGAAAATGTTCAGGGCACCCTTGAAATTGTGTAACACGACAACAACAGTGCCAAGGGAAGGCTTGCTAACTTAAAGAGTACAACCTTCTGGGCATAAATTCAAGGTATGTAATATAATCTAATGTTTCCTGATATCATTGTTGTAACAATACACCATCTGGCAGTGTACGCTCACTAGTAATATCATCGTGAAATCCACGTTATGGGTAAGCAAGTGTATTGTTCCACCTTCGTTTTCTGTTTATGTAATGACTCATCCAACGATCAGTTATTAATAGGCCTACAGTGTGAAAAATGTGTTAGTACAGTACACTACTTCCCAAGTATGTAATGTACAAATAGCATGACCACCCTAAACTGGAAATGTTATGGAAGGAACGAAGCTTGTTACCAACAATAATTTCTCTGTCGTGCGTCTCATTTTGTTAATATTTGGTATTTAGCGAAAAGTTGGCCACACAGCATAGATAATATTATTCACCTGTAAATGCTGTATTAATCGATATGCGATGGAGGGACAAACAAAGAAATAAGCACTGCATGATTGCCTTTAAATAATTTCGATACCAATGTTTTCATTTTGAATAAATGAAAAATAATAACAATAACATAGAAATAACTAGTTTTCAATGTCAAAACTTTTTTGTAGGATTTGTTTTGATGTTCAAGGTGGCTGGTAAGGATTTGAGGTAGTGAATGCTGCTGTTACACCATCCATTGTCTTTCTTTTCTTTTCCAGGACAGTAGGTCATGTCGACCTGTCTTGCATTATCTTTTCTAGTTCTTTCATCAACTGTAGGAGCAGCTGACAAGGGGAAGTTCTGCCATTTTCCCTCTTGTTGTTGTATGGTTAACTACATTGCCGATCGTACACAAGCTGCTGCCACTGCTGTAACATCTCTACCATATAAAGGAGCAGCAAGGTGATGAATTATGATGTGAAAGAATGTAATAATAAGTATTTATTAATTTGAAGACATGTACAACTAATACCAGTAGTTTTACTCACATTATTTATCGTAATATTGCACTGGTTAGTACAAAACAATTGCTCATAGGGATAATGGGTGTTTGCACATGTGTTGCGATAATTTGTAATACTACTTCTATTACCACAGCCAGCAATACGATAACGATCCCATTCGGGCCCAAAGGTGATCGGATCAGACTTGTAACACAGGTGTTTGTTTGAGACCATCGAGGGTGGCTGTCCCCGTGGGGGCTCGCCTTCGGGAGTCCATCCCTGCCTGGAACTTGGACCGAGGTGGTCAACCATCGTGCAGTATCTCCCTTAAGGCTTGGGCCCCATTCTTCAAGAAAGTACAGTAGTTCATCCGCTAAGTGACTGAGTGAGACAGCTAGTGACAAGCACTATATTTGGCCACCTCTGTGGGTGCGGCAAAACTTGGTAAGAGTCAGGATACTCAGTAACATCGAAACTGGCTCAAAATGAGAAGCTGAAAGAAAACGACATTGTAGTAATCTGATTGCAAGTTGTCCGATCTCACAAGTAGTACTGGCTGTGTTAAATTTCATAAGCTTAAACAAATGTATATCATTAGGTGTATTAGATCGCAGAGGAAGAGGTGCTACAAAATTTTCCAAACCTACGAAAATACAGCTGACTCTGATAGTGGTTACAAGGAACTAGTGATTACATATCGGTTTCCCTAATATTCACTTACCACCTCAAGCCATCATTAAACATTTTCAGATTTTCTGTTTGAATGAAATACTGGAAAAATTCTTTGTTGTATTTAATAATGTGTATTAACTAGATTTTATGGAGTATAATATGTTTCAGCACATTCTCCGACGTTATTTTATTTATTATTATTACTTTTGTATGATTGTCGTGCCTATGATGTGCATAAATGTGTAGTGTATGATCACAAGTAGCTTGCTCTGCGCTAACGGACAGTCGTGTCATTACTATCAAACCTGTGAATATTACTGAACACTCTTAACGCACGGATCAGTTTTTGTGTACTTTTCAAATGGCGTACCCAGAGTGTTATCATATGCTGGTCGAATTAGGCACTGTTTATGTCAATAAACTGCAGCTGCTGAGCCTTTTGCAATGCAGTTTGGTGAATAAGAATACAACGAAATGTGACAAATGCCATAGTCCACTTACTTTAAATGAGGACATGCAATATTTCATGTATAACAAGAAACTACCGCAAGGACACAGCAGTAAGTACTGTACAAGCGTCATAAGAAAATGCAGAGTCATGAAAAGTGCGGGATCAGGAACATTCTTTGGGAAATCAAGGTGGGGCTTAAAGAAATTTTAGTTTTGATATTTTTTGTGTATAATCCATCTAGATATTTCACTTGCAAGCAGGCCGACTGCATTGTTCAAAAACTGTGGTCTATTGCTTTAGTATTTGCCGGGATGTATGTGTTGATGACTGTGAATGATAGAAATATTCCATTGATGTAGAAGGCAGTGTTGTAGAAAATGTATGAAGCAAAGTTTGGTAGAGAGAAGTATAATCTTAGTGAACATTAACAGGACAGTGGGTTATTGGAGAATATGAGAGAAAAAGAACCTTTTCTTTGTCCTAGTGGAGGATCCAAGTGAAACCACACTACTTGGACTAGACTGATTAAGCAGAACGTCCTACATGGTATAGACCAGAGGCCATCCTCCTGTAACCTGTCGACCTGGAGTATGAATACAAAACAGTGAACCACTGCCTTCATTTTGTTCACCCTGTGACCGGGATATATATCCAACACAACATTTTGTAGACCCTGTGACCGAGGTATATATCCAGCACATCGAACGGAGTTGGAGAGATGTTCGAGAGGGAATACCAACATATGGCAGAAGGAAATAATTTTCTTTTGGGGGGAGTGGGGGTTATGTGGCGGATGTTCTACTTAGGAAAGCCTTTCCAGAGCAGCGCCAAGCATTCCTCGAGTTCCTTCTGGCTGCAGCTGCCATGTATCCTCCTGCTTATTGAGCTACGCTTTATATAACTGTGTTGGTAAGTACAGAAGTTTAAGTTAGGTGTAGTGGACTAAAACAGCTAGGTTAGGTTTTATTACCGAAGATAGTTAGGATTGTTAATAGTTTAACATAAATATACATAAATTCGGTAGGCAGTTTCCTTCTGACATTTACGGCTTTTATATTATGCACGATCCTAGCTGGTTGTAATAATTTGGGAAACTGGGTTGGCGAAGTCTCCAGTTACGAATCACGCTTCCCTAGTTATGTTTCCACCTAAATGTCATTTAAATTATGCACAACGTGAGGTAGTTATAATTACTGTGGTAAGTTGGAGGGCTTCCACTCCCCCGTTAGGTTATGCGTTTGCTTAGTCAGCCGCCCACAGGTAGGGATTTTACAGTATATTATGAACATATGGATATGTTTGGTTTAACGGCGTGTTGATTAGCGGTAAACTCGCTGTTGCGGGAGTTCAGGCGGCTTTGTTAAGTTTCGCAAGGAAGGTACATTTTTATTCTCTTCTTTTTTCTAAAATTAAAAGTTATTTGCATGTGATGTACCTAGTATCAAAATCATTTTCCTTAAAAGACTGGGTCTGTAAGAAAAGGATCTGAATCGCTGCATCTTTGTCCTCATATTTTACCAAACATTGTCTTACACAGATCCTACTACTTTCAGGTTTACATACGCCCGTTTCGCCATCTTAGTTATGTCTGTTCTTCCTTTTTATCCAGGCCATTTCAAACCATCTTCTTTCTCTACCCTGACGCCTACCGTCATTTTTACATACCCCTTTCACCAACTTACACATACTGTACCAGATATCTACAGTAATTTAAAATTTATCAATAATCTTCGTATTTCAGACTATCATCTTTGTCTTCCATGCATCTTGCCTTTAAACTTACATCCATCTTACTACGTTTGACATAACTGTTTTCTTTATGCGACTAAAGCATTTCAAACTATCATCTTGTTTGTCATCTATGTCTCATTCTATCTTCAAACCTACTTACATAATGTATTTTTCACTATCATAGATATATATGTTATCTGTTTTCTCCATATATTCATATCATTTCATTTTACTGTACACTCTTTGCCTTCCATGCTGCCTCCTACTTTGATATGCAGCCACTTACACCATTTTAACTAGTTACGTCTTATCCGTTTCCTGTGTATGATCATATCATATCAACCTATTATCTTGACTCTGTCTACTCTCAAACTCACACCCATCTCGTTAGCCATTAGACGGTTTGCTTGCACCTGGCAAAATTGAGCCATTCCTACAACTAAAATACTAAGTCGTGACTGCATCAGATTCGATGAGCCTTGGTCATGAGGAATGAATGAGTCTCCTTGGTTACTAATTCAATTCACGCTCCAGTCTTATTACACGTGACCATCATAAAAGGGATGAGGTATGTCCAGATTAGAACACACGCGCAACAGTCGTATAGATTCTCTCAGTATGGCTATTCACCTTAATGGTCGTTCTGCCTATTTCGCCACCCGAATCATATCCAGTCCCTGTATAATGATCACCATTTAAGCTCACCTTCACTCTTCAACCATATATCCAACAAACTTCCTCATTCCACTTAATGAATTTCGGTGTTCTTATTCTGTACAGTCTACACACCCACATAATATCTTTTGACCTCTTGAATCCAGTGCAGTGTATCTCAGTTTAACTCTTTCTTCTTCCAGATTGTTTTATTCACCTTGGAAAAGACTTTTGAACTGGAATAATTAGATGTGGCCCTAATCAATCTTTAACTCCCAGATATTCCTCCTAAGTTGAGTAATAATCATCCATGAATAGCAGGAACTGCTACAAAGCCCATAGAAGGAGCATAACACCGCCAGCGCCAATAAAATATCTTTTATTCTGCTGCAATTCCTCTTTCCTACAAGACGAACACTTTTAGGCTCACATAGTTAATTCTGCGGTCTTTGTCTGCCTTGTTATACGATCTCAGAGAGCGTGTTTTTTCAACAGCGCTAATATAATTTGTATTGAATCCTACATCCTGGTCCGCATCCACTTCAAAACTAATTTACTCTTCCTTGACAAACGCCCACTTATTCACCAAATTTCATAGAAACCCGATAACAACTTTTTGAGATACCTTTTGCACAAACAGACTCGGCTGAATACATAATATCAGCCCAACTTCGCTGGCGGAGGCAATTACGTCACCGGGGTCAGAAGTTAAAAGTCTAATATCCACTGCTTTTACTCGGGATTTCCACACCCATACCAGATATCGCTACCGTATCAGACTATGCTGGATATTAGTGGTCAAGTGCCAAGTGACATGTAAGGGCTGCAGATATTAACAATGTTGGTGGATTGTATCGGTATACAACAATGTAATAGAATCTTGTCTAATTTCTGGCACATATGAAAAGAATGTAAACATGAGCTATGGTCATTTTAAGTGTGATAAATTGTTAACTGAATTAATTTTAATGCAGTATCCCCCAGACTAACACGTGATTGTTCCGTGTCATCTCCTGGTAGTGTAGTCACACCTGTGTGGGACACACCAAGCATTAATCCTCTAGGTCTTAAGTTAAGAAGCAGTATTTATCCCCTCCTCCCTCCCCCCCTCTCCCCTTTCCCCTTTCCCTCCTCTCCTCCCCTTTCCCCTTCCCTCCCCCTCCCCTTTCCCCTTCCCTCCCCCTCCCCTTTCCTCGCCTCCTACTCCCTCCTCCTTTGTCACGTGCATCCCTAAGGAAGAAAAAAGAAAGGTACCTATCACCCATTACCCATTTTTAGATTCAGGTCATCCTTTGTTGTGTGCCACACCCTGCTGCAGGTGACCATAAGTTAAGCCGTAGGTAAAAATTCAGGTCATCCTTTATTCTGTGTGCCGCTACCTGCTGTGGGTGTGCATAAAAGACCTCTACCCTTTACGTTTCTGTCTCACTCTGTCCGAAGATGTAACATACGAAAGTACTCACTGTCGCTCCTTTCATTTCTCCTGTGGTTAGTTTGCATATATATATATATATATATATATACAACAGTAGCGAGATTTCACATCCATCCATTTATCTATCTATCTATCTATTGCCAGACGCCTCAATCCCGTTCGGGGTGGCCACAAACAAATCGCCTCCACGTCGCCCTGTCCCCCGCCATTTCACTGCCCCGCTCCCAATTCACACACCCCTCTCTCATATACCTCTCCACTTCATCCCTCCATCTCATCCTCGGCCTCCCTCTCCCTCTTCCCCCCTCCACCTCACTCACATACACTCTCTTCGTCAGTCTTTCACCCTCCATCCTCTCTACATGGCCAAACCACCTCAGTGTATTCCTCCTAACGCCTCCTATCACATCCACATCCACACCACAACGCTCCTTTATATCCTCATTTGTCAGCCTGTCTCTCCATGTGACTCCACAAGCTCCTCTTAAATAGCTCATTTCCACTGCTCTCACTCTTGACTTGTGTCCTTCCAGCAACGTCCAAGCTTCACTTCCATACGTTAGAGTTGGTATCACAATACTGTCATGCAGTAACTTTTTCACTTCCATGCTCACTTCCCTGCTTCTTATCACTGCTTTCAAGCAACCAGCAACCTTTCTTCCCTGCTGTACCCTTTCAAGCACTTCACCCTCCAAACCTCCATCCTTACTCATCACACTACCCAAGTACTTAAACGTACTCACATTTTCCAATTCCTCACCATCCAACCTCTCTGTACATTCACTGACTTCACCTCTCTCAAAGACCATCACTTTACTCTTCCCTACATTCACCTTTAGATTCCGTTTCTAACACGCTCTCCCAAACTCATCCACCAAGCCTTGCAGCTCCCCTTCGTCTTCACTCAACAACACAGTATCATCTACAAACAACATTACAGAGAGTTTCCAAACACTACCCTCTCTCACCAGGGCCACTCCAACATCCACTACCCAACCTTGTACCTCTTTTATTACCCCATCCATGTACAGATTGAACAACCATGGAGACATGACACAACCATGTTTCAACCCAACCTTCAAAGAGAAAAATTCACTCAGTTCACCATTCACACGCACTGCAGCTTTAGCACCATCAAACATACTCTTCACAGCATTCAAGAACTTCCCAACTACTCCATATATTCTTATTACTTTCCACAGTCCTTGTCTCTCCACCCTGTCATATGCTTTCTCCAAATCCATGAAAGCTGCATACAACTTCTTTCCCTTCTTTAGAAACTTTTCCACTAAAGATCTAAGAATGAATATCTGATCTACACAACCTCTTCCCTTCCTAAAGCCTCCCTGTTCTTCTCCAACTAATTCCTCTGTTATTTCCCTAACTCTGTCAATAAGTATCCTACCATACACTTTTCCTATTATACTAAGAAGACAAATACCCCTATGATTACCACACACTTCTTTTTCCCCTTCTCCTTTGTACAAGGGAATCATTATACTTGACTTCCAATCCTCCGGGACTCTACCTTCCTCCCAGGCCAATCTGCACATTTTCCACATCCATTCTACTACTATCTCTCCCCCAATGCTTCAGCATTTCACCACACAGTCCATCAATTCCTGGGGCTTTCCCCGATTTAACTTTCTTCATTGCTTCCACAACTTCTATCCTACTGATTTCTTCCTGTCTTCTCACCTCCCTCTTTCTCCCAGCCATTCCCCAGCCACTTAAACTCGCATTCCTTCCATTTTCAATGTTCAGCAATTCCTTAAAGTGTTCTCTTCATCTACTCACTTTTTCTCCCTTCTCCACTAGTAATCTACCATTTTTATTTTTCATTCCCCTGCTAACTTCATTTGCACCCTGTCTTACTCTTTTCACCTCTTTCCAGAACGTTTTCTTACAGTCCCTCCACTTTACACATAAATTCTTTCCAAATTCCTCATCCACTCTCTTCTTACTCTCTCTTACTAATCTTTTCACCTCTCTCTTTCTTTCTATATATAACTCTTCCGCCTCTCAACTTCTTCCACGCCCCTATTTCTCATCCATTCATTGTATGCTTTCTTCTTTTGTGCCACAGCCTGTCTCACTTCTTCATTCCACCACGCTGTTCCTTGCATCCCCCTCCGTCTTCTCTTCATCTCATACACCACATCACATGCTGCACATATTTCTTATGTGAATATCCTGCACACATCTTCCACGTCCCCCATCTGCTCCAATACATATTTGCCCAATCGTTCCTCCACTTCTCTCTTATATTCTGCCTTTTGCTCATCCTCTTGTAACCTTTCCACTCTCCTTACAAATACTCCTTCTTCCCGTCCTTCCCTTCTTCTGTTTCTCCATTTTACTTGGATCTTGATTCTGGCCACCACCAAGTAGTGGTCAGAAAGTCCACTCCCCCAACCTCAATATGCTCTTGCATCCATTACACATTTTCGCATCCTTTCATCCACACACACATAATCAATCATTGCCTTCCTTTCATTCAGTTCACCACTCACCCTTCTCATCACTCGCCATGTATACCTGTGTATCATTTTATGCCTGAAGAGCGTATTGGCTATCACCAACCCCCTCCCAGCACAAATGTCCACTAACGCACTGCCATTCTCATCTATCTCAGCAGGCACAATCCCACTCACCAACTATTCCATCCACCTTCACATTCCCTACTTTACCATTCATATCACCGATCAAAAACACTCTCTCATCCCTTCCAAACTTTTCCATGCACACTTCCACATTTGTCCAGAAAACTTCTCTCACTCTGCTTGCACGATCTTGCATTGGCACATACACACACACAATCGTCCACATTTGTATTCCAACTTTCAATCTTACCCACACAATCCTTGACCCAACTGATCCATACTCTCTTATGCTCTCCTTCCATCTTTTACTCACAATTATACGTACTCCTTCTTTTGCCCTCTCATTCTCATCTACTCCTGCACATATACCCAATCCATAGTCCCATTCTCTCACACTCTCACCTCTCCATTTAGCTTCAGTTATTCCGCTTACATCAACTTTCGCACCCACAAGCACCTGGACAATCTCTCTCTCTTTCACCTCATCATTCGCTCCCCTTACATTCCAGGTTCCGATTACCATGTCCTTTGTTCTGTCCTTGGTCGTCATCTTTTGGTTAGTCCTTGTCCGAGGCTTATTGTTTGTCTTTTTAGTTGGTTATTTTCCGGGGAAGGGCACTAACCCTCCGCCAAACCTTTTAGTCGCCTTTTACGACAAGCAGGGATACTGGGGGAGTGTTCTTGGAAAAAAAATAAATAAAAAAACTACCCCCAGGGGAGCCATCCATTTATACGGGCACTAATTTAACTGACAACCTCATAAACTAAATTCAACACTGCCAACAGATACTATAAGGTGTGGTTAAATTACACTAGAGAAAGTCCTCGGATGTAGCTCTCATTAGTCTCTCGCTCAAAAATACCATAGTAATACTAAACTTCTGGCAAACACTGGTTGACACTAAAACGATTATGTGACGACGGTTAAGCACGTTTTGGCCGTAATTCTCGTGGGTTGGTGTTACTACGCTTGTAGTTCTCCTTGAAAACTCCACCCTTTCAATCCGGAGACGTGCTTTCTATTTAATATCTTGGTTCAAATGAATTTATTCACCTTAAGGCACACTTTTCGGACAGCAGATGGATATTGCCTTCATTAACGCTTTCACTGCTGGAAGTCCTTTCTAATTTGAATAAAATCACCCACTGATAGCAAGAATTACAAGCAAAATACATCAGAGTAAATGGGGTAAAGGGGGAAGAGAAGGCAAGAATATATGTATATGAGAGACGTCCGGTCACAATGCACTCGATAGCCTGTAGGTCATGAAGCAGGGGGACTAATAAGTAGACGACGGCTAGTGGTTATTATATCCAAAGTCTTCAGGACAAGGTAAGGAGTTTTTATGAGGAAAAACTGAGGTAACATTTCACTGGATTTTGTACCAGGCACTCATGTTGAATGCTCTGTAGCCTTTGCTAACTATAAAGGCTGTTTTTTGTTGTTATCGGGGACGAGGAAGGTTTATGCGATTAATGTACTTACTTTCATATCTATCGTTTTTGTTGATTATTTTACAATTTATTTATTTTGTATTAAGGTATATATACATTTATATTAATTTTTACAAACTAGGTGGCCCTTGGACCCCCCTCAGAATAATGATGGGTTTTTAATTCCTTAATTTAGATGGGTTTATTCAATGTACGAGGAGCTATCTTACTTAATGGATAATACTAAACAATCTCAATTACCTTCTAGCACTTTTATTATTTTATATTTTGTCAATGCTTCTGCCAGGTGATTTTATATGCCTACGAGCTCTCCTTATGAGTTATCTAAGGCTATATCTACCCCCCCCCCTCATAGCTCGAAAGGTCTCCCCTAATCCGAGTAAAACTTCTGAAGCTTGAACAAACCATATAATGACACTCCTTCTCTTGTATATTCTCTGTCTCCATCTTAACCCAACTGCGGCTTAACACACACACACACACACACACACACACACACACACACACACACACACACACACACACACACACACACACACACACACACACACACACACACACACACACACACACACACACACACACACACACACACACACACACACACACACACACACACACACACACACACACACACACACACACACACACACACACACACACACACACACACACACACACCTGGTTCCACACTATGCAAATAAATTCAGTGTTCACACTTTTTGTCATTCTGTTTGGGCGCACCCTGAAACACATTTAGTAGTCATCCAAGCAGTCCAAATATATACAAGGACGCCCCATTAAAACGTCCACCTCCATGGCGTGTTTTCCATATTATTCTTGCTTCCTTCACACGATGTTATTCATTTCTGGCACAGACTTTTCGCTAGATGTATTTACTGCGGCTTTCACAAACTCCTTTACTCCACAAGGTCTCTCCTAAGATATCTAGACTGAAATCGTCCGAAGGTAGCAGTAATAAATCAATAAAATACGTCATCGTGATCAAGGTGTTAAGCCTTTAGCTGAACTTGGTTATCTAGGGTACTTTATTCAAACTATTTCCAGACGGTTTTGTTTAACTGAGAGATATCCCAGCAGTCAGTGAGTTATAAAAACCGTCTCGATTACTGTCTTTTTTTGCTCTTGGTATATATATATCTATGTTTTTAAATTAGAATAACTTCTGAATAAGTCCTGGCTGTCAGATAGTTGCGCTTTCTCTATACCCAACCATTTTGCTCTTTCCATGTATCAATCACCATGGTCACCACCAAAAGTAGATATCCTGGTGCACATTTTCAATTATCCAAAAACAAAGATAAAGCACAGCGACTACAGTTGATTTGTTTTCACAAGATAGAAGTGGTCCACGTTCACACCTTGATTGAGGAGATGTGGTTGCATGAAATTTTAATAGCCATAATTATGAGGCTGGAATGAATCCCCTTGGTTACTTGTAAAATCAGTCCTATCGGAGAACACATGGCCGTTACTTGAGCTAAAAATTGTTAGAGAATATTCTGATCGGTTATACTGTCTATATCCCGTAGACAGTAGGGCTGGAGGCTCGGTACTCCTCATACAGCCAAGAGATAGCATCATATTCCGTGGGTCACCCTAACCTTCACTTAACAAACAAATGGAGCCGAGTAAAGTCTCTCTCTCTCTCTCTCTCTCTCTCTCTCTCTCTCTCTCTCTCTCTCTCTCTCTCTCTCTCTCTCTCTCTCTCTCTCACACACACACACACACACACACCATTTTCCCATTTTCTTCCAATATCTTCATACTGTTACCAGGCCCTTCACATGCATTAGATGTGCAGTAATTAACCCACTCCATTTTTTGCATTCTTTTTTTCCTGTTTCGCTTTTCTCAAGGGCACCGTACTGTTATCCTGTCGGTCACCAGTCTCCCCGTGTTCCAGCAAATCCTCTTCAATTACCTAATTATTCTCTCACACAATCCACTTACACTTCACTACTGCACTCTGCAAAATTGCTCCGGAACCTTCCAATTCAATTCACATGCACCAAACGTAACCTCCCAAGCGCGTGTTTGTCTCCCTTCCCTTATATAACCCTTGAAATGGCCTACCGGGCTACTGTACGGCCCGGCCTTCATTACAGGTGCAGGATATCTTAAAACGAACGAACGGCTTACTAAATTTGTTCTCTCGTATTTCCCGCTAACTTCTACGATAATATACTGTACACCAGTTCTTCACTTTACTTAGGCAGATCTGAGATATTTTTACTCATCTTCCGTCTCCCCTACTCTGCATGCAACAGTTTGGAGGTGTTAAGAATATAGTAACACATAACTAGATTGAGTGGTTACATCTCTATAGCCTATACATCTTGCTATAACTTTTCTTTCATCGCAGTTCCCTAGTAGCAAACGTAACCATCTGTCTTCTTCCTCTTATATTACTCTTGAAGTAGTGTGCTGCCTTCATTATCTAATTTTTTATATTAGAATGACTTTTTTTTTTCATACCTATTCTGAGATCTCATATTTTCTTTTCAACTTAAACCAAATCATCATTTCACCTTCCCAAATCTCTTTTCATAGCCTTCGTTGCAATGTTTGTTTCTCCTTCAATTTTCCTTTGCTTCTCTTTCATCCTCTTCTCTCTCTCTCTCTCTCTCTCTCTCTGCTGCAGGTTTTCCAAAATTCTGCCAAAAGAAGTTTAAAGTCGTCTGTGTTGATTAGTTTAACTGCTTCACTATAGTCGATTTGTTTTCACTCGAGGGAACAGTGCCACTCTTACTATCTGAATATTATGTCGTGGTTGGATGACATTTGAAGAGCCATACTTATGAGGCAGGGATGGGTATCCTTTATTACTGTAATCTCTTCGCCGAGCTAAGATACGTGGACCTTAGAGGTGTTCCTTATTACTCTGCTTATTGTCCGGTGTTCTGTGGAGATGTGAAACTAAGTTATCACTATACTACCCTTACTAATATCACTTATTTACCGTGTCATTTCATATGGGAACTGCTTCTGAAATGGACAATCAGTTTTCATACAGAATTATTTCTGAAGCAAAAAATGTAAAAATGAGCGTAGGTGCATGATGGTACTGGAGTTAAAGTAGAATAATAGCGTACTGAAGGTATCAGGGATGTTCCACAGTGCCAGAGCATATTTTACTGTTCTGTGTCAACCAGTCATGAGCGTTGTTTGCTTCGGTCCTGATGTCTCTCCTCGGTGCACATGGTATAGTCAGATCCACCCCAGTATGATTATACTTCGCCATCAACTGAGGTGAAAGGGACTAGGGACCCACAACAGATTAAAACATCATGCAATACAAGAATTCTCATCTACCCGTATGTTATCTTACATGAACTACCTCCAAAAATCTTAAGCGTAAAGATCTCAGGCTATGTTATTCTGTCCAGACATTCAAGAAAATGGAGACCAGGCACAAACAACTGAATAACATAATTCTGGTACAGAAAAGAAGTCTCTCAAATCCCTTTGCTTCTTAAGAAGGATGGTGGACTGTAGGTATAATGCAACATCAGCATGCATTTCATCATCACCACCATCACTGTAACAACAACAATAACAAAAGATGGCAACAACTGTAACAAGGGAATGGCTACAAGCAGGTGATTTTATTCAGCATAGGGAGAGACGACCTTGCAGCCTAGGGGTGAACGATGGCTGTATCTAAACCCCTTCATTTCGAAATTTATCTTGCGGTAAATAATGCAACCTGCAGTATGAAAAGAACAAAACACTATGTTATACAATGGAAAGTGTTAATAAAATTCTAGCTACATCACCTCCTTACTGCTTTATTTTCATTAAGAAGGAAATGTTGGTGTGAAGGGGTAAAAACTGACATAGTGTACATTAACCCGCCGCGTGCCAGTGCCGTTTTAAAACAGTCTGACAAAAATCTGGGGGCAGTGCCAGTGCCGTTTTAAAACGGCCTAAAATTAAAACATTCACTGTGACCGCAAATTTCAAGATTCGCGGGTAAAAATTGGCAGGCACGTATGTTAACTGTTCCTCTATCATGCCTCAGGTGGTCAAAACCATACACCCATTCGCTCCCCCCCCTCACACTCACTCTACCTCACTCTGCCTGTGTACCTCACCCAGTGCTGTACATAGTGAAGCCATGTTGTAAATATTTTCACATAAGTGTAGGGACAATACATAGTGAAATCATGTTGTAAATATTTTCATGTAAGTGTAAGTATCATACATAGTGAAGTCAAGTTGTAAATACCTTCTTGTAAGTGCCAGGACTGAACATAGTAAAGTCAGGTTGTACCAATCTTCAAGTAAGTGTAAAACAATGCATTCACAGTGAGAGAGACATGCAAATTATGACAGATGTTGAAGTAATAAGTAGTTAGAAAAGTCCTGAACATTGCTATACCTTCCCAGCATAAATACCTGAGTCTACCTTACATAGAAAACGTGGCGAGCATATGAGAGTGGGAATACTGTACCTGTATACGAGTATGCAGGACTCAATAAAACCCATTTCCAAGTTTTGGTGAGTATTTTAGTGGTGAAATTCGTTGTTTTCACATCAAAATCTATCATTTTAGCCCAAAAAAGGCCAAAAAATGGCCGGCACTGAGGCGACCCATAGGGCTAAAAATAGCTGGCACACAGCAGGTTAAGAGCACAAAAGTGAATGTTAACATATCAGCAGAAAGAATGGGAAGGAAGAAGCACTAGACAGCCTGCTAAGCTAACATGAACACTGCCATTAAAGTAAATTATATCATTATTTAGCAGTTTTACACACACACATACACACACACATGCAGGGGATTGTAATTACAGTGGAGTCTCTTTTATCCAAAATTCTTTTAACTGTAATATGCCATTAACCATAAGTTTTACTAAAATGTTCTCATTTCGATTAACCGCAAAAATCTGAAATCTAACCAAAAATTCAAATACAGCGGGCTAGTTTTGCGCCACTAGCATTAGTTTACGGTTGCTCTGTTAGTCACTAGAGGGAGTTACCCACTCCCTCACCTGCATCCACCACCTTGGAAGATTTGGATGATGTGGGAGATGATGTGGATGATGTGGAAATGATTGAATAAGGAAACAGAAAATATGAAAAAACAATCAAGTTTAAGACTTTATTTGTTCGAATGGCTTACAGTGATTTATGTAATTGTTTTGGTGAAGTTTATTTGACTGAAGATTTTTTTTAAGTTGACAGTTTCTACTGCAGTTACAAAAGTGCAGTTACATACGTAGTTACTACAGTGTATTAAGTGTTTTGGTGATGGCTGATTGGCTTCTGAGGTGCTGGTGGGCTAGATGTTGCCAGAAATGGGTGATGGGTGAGGACAATACTGTTGCCTTGTATCCTATATATCAGTATTGTAGTCATGAACAGGCACCTCGAGACCAAGACCAAGACCAAGACCAAGACCACACCCTCTGAGACCAAGACAAAGACTAAGAATTAACATGTCTGCTGGATGAATGAAAAGTTGCTTCAGCCTGCAGGTGCTGCACTGCTGGTCAGTTTTCACGGGCGTCTCGGCCCCTTGAGTGAGTGCACTAGTACCCCAATCACCCAGTTGCAGATTAGGTTTAAACGATTTTGAGTTGATTATCGCACATAAGTTGAATGAAGTCGAGGAGTTTCTGGGAAGACAATTACTAAGAAGAATTAAAGAGAGAAGAGGGCACTAGGAATAATTCCTGGGGCCAAAACTCAAGAGTATGGAGGGACTGTGACAATTTTGCATCTTTTTCTGGACAGTGTCAAACGTTTTCCAGGCACCACAGGGCGCAGTCATAGCTCTCTATGGCTCTGCACACCGATGTTACGGCTTTTGAAAGTTTTCTTTAAGTTTTTAAACTTTTGAAAGTACAGTTTTGAAGTTATAATGTACAGTGTTGCATACTTTGACAGTGCCATTGTACTCATGGATAGCTATATCTTCCTCATGCGAAAGCTGGTTTTCAGAAGACTAATTTTCGCACTTCTCTCTGAGCTTTACCTGTGCCCAAACGTTCCATACACAACATATTCATCTTTCATTTCTAGTGAACAGTCGAGATGGACTACCTATTTTTCAGGATAATTACACAAGAGACCAGAGGGGTTTTGGGATACCGAGGTGGGAAGCAAATAATTTTCACAAATATAAAATATATATTTTATTTCCACAAGTGTTCCAAACACTTCTTATGGCCGTACCCACTATTTGTTTTCACTAACTCTCCCTCTTGAAAGGGGCCCTCATTCGAGTCTGCTCGCTGTCCTTCTTGCTACTACAGATGATTTACCAGCCTCCAGGTGACCCCCCCACTTTAATGGGGCTAGAAACGCCACTGGGCCACATGGCCATGGCTCCCGGCTCATGGGTGAATAAGACGTATGAAATACGAGGGTGGCTGTGAAACACTAAAAAATATTCTGATTTCTTCTATAAAGGTCACAAAAGTCACTGCAGGCCTCCGTGATAGCCATTTGGAAGCTCTGAAGGGTCATAACTCGAAAGGTTGGAAGCCGCTGATGTCTGACTTGGCCCCCATCGCTCCAAAATCCTGGCTATGCTCCTGTAAGGAAGGAAATATATTTACAAAGTTAAATTTATGTGAACAACCGACCATCTAGGTAAAATATTTCTGCTTTCATTGCTTCATTGGCATGAAGAAACAAACATAGGAGAATAGAAATTTTTGTGGTTACGTTTTCCGATCGAACTAGCTAAACCTGTGGTGTACGCATATGAAGGGTGCGGGGATTGCATACACCATACATGTATGTTACGTACATGGAGTTGAACAGAACTACAAACAAATGTGCGTGCAAACGGAGATTATCACTGCAAGAATGGCCACGTCATGCATGCTCTCTTGACTCACATGCACTCTATCAGCACTCACAGGGCTAAGCTCAAGTATCATCACCATAGCGCTAGCCTGTATGGCGCACCGTGAATCGAATCAGCCATGATTTTTCTCCATGTATGGTCATAAATTCCGACCTTCCTCATGCCTCGATGCACTTTGTAATGCTCTTCTCGACCTGATCTCGAGCCAAAACTCCGAGGCCAGAAGCTTTGAGACCAAGATCAAGACCAAGACCACATCAAACTGGTCTCGAGACCAGTCTCGAGACCTACAACACTGCTATATATTATCAGAGTATCTTTTATCTGAAAAAATCGATTAAACGAAACTTTGAAAGTCCCATTGATTTTCGCATAAAAGAGACTCCACTGTATTAGTTTCCATTACTGATAAACTTTTTAGCTTTGATGAACACAATTAACTGGTTGACGGTCGTGTGTTAGTTACATAAAGTAATAAAGTTGTTGCTTGTAATCATCGGAATATCATTATTTTTTCTCTCTGATTTAATACTTAAGAAAAAAAAAGTCAAAGTTGGAGATTATCGTACCTCGCGCAAACATGCACCCTCGCTGTGACGTCACAAGCCGTCAGGGCCAGTGGTCACAGCTAATCGCCTCTCACAACAACAACAATGTTTGGGAATTCTACTTCGGTAGAGGTAAGACTTCTGTGATACTCAGCTGTTATTATCGTGCCAGGTATGATAGACTTTGTGACAGCTATCTTAAGGATGAAGTGTACTATGTTTTTGCTAGCGAAGAGTTTTGTTGGTTTTGGAGAGACTAGTAGTGATGGCGAACCTTACGGCAACCAGGTACTTGTGGTACAACTTGGTAGCACAAAGATTAGATTTAATAGAGTTGTAATGAAGTAATTTTTTAAATGACTCAATATAAGCATTGTTAGGTCTTGATTCCAGGGGCATATAGCCGTGAAATTTGGTAGCAACACATTGGGAAGATGTCACAAAGACCGGAATATTTCAATGATTTTTCCTCTTAGTTAGGCCTGACCATGGACAGTTATAGACCTTTGAGGAGTATTTGGTTATCTGATTTCTTGGTCTTATGTACTGGTGATGTTTGAACATCTTTTTAGTAACAGCCAGTCTGATCTGGAATGAAAAGATTTTCACATTCCTACCAATGGCTTAAGCAAAAGTTAGGGTTAGTTTTGCTTGACATGTGAAACTTAAGAATATGTCCACCAGTGACTGTGATGGTTATGTTAAGCTGTATATGTTAGTCTATGACCTCATGAGTACACCAAACCTAAACTAACCATCACTTGATCACATACCTACTCACCACAGGTCATAAACCTGTTCTGGGTCTCAGCCTATGCCATTCCGACTTTTGAGTGGCATAGGCTGAGAGGATTTAAGTCTCCAGATTTAAGAGAGGAGTTAAGGTACTGTGAGCTTTTCGAAAACTGTGAAGATGACAAAAGCTGCTTGGATTCTAGGAGTCACATAAGATGATGATTTATCATACGCTCAAACAATTTGCGGAGACAACTAACAAGAGCAATGGGGCAATAATCCTGAATGACTGGCCTTGCTTTCCTCGCTTAAGAAACGGAAGAATGATGTCATAACGAAAAGAGGGAGGAAAAACACCCTCTGTCCAGATACAATTATAAATAGCTAATAATAAGGCCAGGGCCCGGGGGGAAAGGTGACGGAGCATATTATAGTGTATGCCATCAGGACCCCCACAAGTGCTCTTACAAAGACGAAGGGCAGAGGACAATTATTAATGGAGCATGAAAGGCGCGTTATTCGACTGACTAGAAGACAGCCGGAAGACAACATATGTACATTTATAAGTAGCTTTAAGGGCACTGAATTCAGGTGAAAGTTGAGAGCTGTTACTAACATTACTAATATGAAAACCTAAGCCATTAGCAACTAGATAAGCATCTGCACTCCCCATGCAAACGGATGACAGGGGAAGGCATGGGAAAATGCTTTCCGGCTATTTTGCATATATGTTTCCAGACAAGCAATGGGCATAGTGGCATTAATAGTGGAAACGTATAATCTCCAGCTACAGCATTAAGCCTGTTTAAACGCATTCTCTTCATCTGGGGTGTTGCGTTTATGTAGGTAACATTTCCAAAATGCACGTTTAATGCGGAGTGTCACAGTACAATCAGAATCCCACCAAGGCACACACTTAGAAGTATAAGGACGGGACGACCTAGGAATCACAGTGAAAGCTGCACTCAGAACTAAAACATTGAAAAAGGTGAGCCTATCTCAAACAGTACAGAAGGAAGAAGGAGGCATAGAAGGAACCATTTAAGAAGTAAAAGATGGCCAGTCAGCCTTCGGAAAACATCATTGAGGAGGTCTGAGTACGGGACAATATGAAGTAAGAGTAATATTGATAGGAAAATTATCACTATATACTGCATCAGAAAGAACAGACCAATGAAAATCTAAAGAAAGAGATGGGGAACAGAAAGAGAGACAGTTAAAATTTTCCAACAGTAAAATTGGAGTGGGTAACTGGGACAATAGAAGAGATAAGGCAGGAAAATCAATAGGCTGGGAGGGAGAGAAATAAATGGAAAGCACCGCAATCCAACGACTGAGAATAACGAGGATAAAATGATGTGAAACCGTTGTGTGAAGGGATAAACATTCATGAGGAACTGTGTAGTGGACTAAGATAGCAGAAACAGGAGGAGAAGCAGGAGAAAACAAGAAACAATAGTCAGGTATAAGTACCGGAGGGGAAGACAAACGGGATGTTTGTAAACAGATCAAGGAAAGATGTAAGATAATAAAGGTCATTATGATGGGCCATAAAACTTCGAAGGTTCCACCGTAAAACAAACATGCTGAAGTTTACAACAACATATAAATGTAAAGCCAAAGAAAAGTAAAAAACCTAAGAAAGATTACAAAATATATAATATAATATACAGGAAATAAATTTATGACAGATGGGTACCATACATCACCAAGTTGGTACGATAACAAGAATAGGAACAGAGGCTGGAAGAGGTGGATTAGTGGGACAGTCACTATAGCCCGATGGCATAGGGAGAGATAAAGGAGAGGGAGTAGAACAAGAAGAAGTGGGCAGGACGGGAAGGAGGGAGGGGAGTAGGAGGGAGATCAGAAGGAACCGAATGGACTTCGGCTGTATGAAGCACGATTTTGGGACTCATGGGTTCCTGTAAAGGAGTTGCCAGAAAATCCGTGATGTCAGTGAGGGTTTCACCCTCACAAACTGTAGGGAACATCATCTGCGGTGTTGACAGGTAAGCCAGAACAATTTGTACAGTGGCTTGCAGAATTGGGGTAGGAATGGGACCAGACCGTGGAGTTGACACAGGGATCTTCGTTGAAGTAAGTGTCACAGACAGTGAGGGACAGGCAGTACGCATCTTACAAGTTGGGGGAGAATGTGAGGGTTTTGTGGAACTTTTGGCATCCTATGCAGTGGAGGGCAGCCCACGTTTACCAGAGGGAGGCGGACGGCGGGTGCCACGCTGTGGCAGATGGAGTAGTCATTGACGGAGAGAAGAGGAAGAGCAAGGGGGAGCAGAAGAACCAGAAGGGTGATGAGGGGAAGAAAGAGGAGTGGATAATAAACGTGACAAGGAGGAGGTAGGAGTGGAGGAGTCTAGAACAGAGAAAGAGGTGCAAAGAGAAACAGGAGGGGCCTGAAAGAAGGGAGTAGAACAAGACGGGGGAGACAGGCAGGAGGAAGAGGGAAGAACCGAAACAGAGGGAGAGGAGACAGCAGTGTACAGTCGGAGGGATAGGTGAGGAGGAGGTATGAGTCGAGACAGGAAAAGAGGCCGAGACAGTAGAGGAGCTGAAGACTGGCGACACCAAGGGCACAGGTGTGTCAGAAAGGGAGGTGATTGCAGAAAAGGAGATAGAGGTTGTGATAGTTGCAGTGGGGAGGGACTGAGAGACAGCAGAAGTAGTCGAGACAGGACAGGCCACTCAAGTATAAGTGGCACGGGAAGAGAATCCTAAGTCACGGGCATGTTGACGGGCTGCACGGAGGAAGAGACCTTCTTTACATTGAATCCTGGAGACTTCAGTTTCAAAGATGTAGAATGGACATTTTCAGGACGAGGCAGCATGAGAGCCTTGGCAGTTTGGGCAGACTTGTGTCTCAGCTAAACAGGCTGAAAAGGTGTGGCCAGGTTGAGCGCAGGCAGGGCAGACTGCCTCTGACCTACAGTATTTAGCTGTGTGACCATATCACCAACAGAAATAACATTGTCCAGGACGAAGCGTGTATTCCTTGACTTGAAGTAATGTACCACCAACAATAACAGAGGTGGGAAGGTCGTGACACTTGATGATGATCTTTGCTATATTGGCTGAATATTTGCAACATCCCTGAGGGGGAAGTGTTAGCACTGAATAGAAAGTACAGCAAGGTGCTGAGCAGACGAGATTCCTTGGATGTCAGAACATTCAGAAAAACTGCAGTCACCTATTGATATATAGGACGGGATCAGAATAGTTCCGGTGCTAGAGTTTAGGTGAACATTTGTAACCGCAGTGATAGGGTGACCAGAGGGGTCAGTAAGTTACACCTTCTCAGCCTGCACAGCAGTTTGAACTATCAAGAGTCGGTCACCATTAGGACGTGAAGAAAATGTAACATCGGGTCCTATTTGTCGGAGGAGAGAGAGATAGAGTGTGAGGTCGTTCGTCGTCGGCTGGAGGTAGAAATATTTTGGCAATGTCTGGTGCCCACAAATCGAAGAGATTGAGGGGGGGGTTCGGACAGAGGGGAGGAGGAAGGAGAGGCGGGGAAGAAGAAGAAACAGAAGGATAGGAAGAGGAGGAAAAGGGTGAAAAAGGAGGGGAGGGGGATTCCGCCTGACTGGGAGAATGTTTTGAAGGAGCATCTCCCATTGCTTCCTTGTATTAAGGGAGTAGGTTCACGATTGGCCATGGTGAGCCGAACTGTACATTGCAGGAACTAAACTGGTCCACTCCTGAGAGCCCGAGTCAGGAGAAAAGGTGAGAGACAAGGGCTACCGTACCCAGGGTTCCCCGAGGCCGTTCCCAACTGACATAAAAGAGACAGCCTTGCATCCCATCAGCACGGCTCTCACACCTTTGGACTGTGAGAAGAAATGATAAAACAAAGAAGAGAAGAGAAAGGACCCAGCAAAATTAGTTGGATCAAAGACTGGGACCCGAAGGCGAGGGAAGCAGCCCAGAGCAACACCATCCCCACCATCAGGCCCCAGCCCCAGATCCCAGAGCCCCCCCACGACTGCAACGGACTTGGCAACGGGAGGGTTATAGGCTGTCATAAATATCTTACTGCACTTGTGTTTGCTTGTATTATTATACCCATATATTCAAGACAAGTTAAATAACAGTATATCTTAATTTTTTGATTATTCAAATTCCCCAAGTGATAATCTGCCAGGAATCAGGCCCCCCCCTTTTCCAATGTGCTCAATCCGGCCCTGAGAGTGATGGCTGAAAAGGGAGTCGTTGACAGAAGCATTAAAGAGCAGAACAGAGCTTTCAAGAACAATCCATTGAGAGTTACTGACTCAGTGTGTAGATGGTCAAGAGGTCCACTAAGACATGAGGTAACATGGAGGGATAAGCGTGTAGAAGTCGTACTGAAGGAGAAAAGAAGACTCTTCCTGGAGCAGAAAAGGGGTGGTAGCAAATAGGAACATTTGAATGATAAACGTAGAGTCAGAATGGAGGCATACAGGGCAAAGTCTGAGTCCCAGAGACTTTTACTGGATAGCCTAAATAAATCGGTGTTGAAAAGAAGAAGGTGATACAGGGGAATCATAGACGAGTAGTGCGTGAAGAATGATGAGAGAAGGGTAGTGGTGGATAGTTGGATGTTTGGAGAAATCATTATAACCGGTTTCTGAATGAGGAGCTTGACTGCAAAAGGGAAGGTTTGGAGTCAGTGGATCCATATTTGGCCGATGGTCTTTGTTTGATGATACCATGAGCAGGGAAATCGGCATCATGCAGCTGGAGAACGCGGCGTTCCAGCAGGTGTGCATGGGATGAGTATCAAGATGTTGAAGGTCTCGTGAAATACAAGAGTGGGTTTAGTTACCAGTTTGGTAACTTCTACTATGAGTCTGTTGTTCCAGAAGGTGGTTGGAGATCGTCATTGTAAATATATACTCGTATAAGGCAAAGAGTGATTCTCTGGAAAGAGGAAATACAGAGGCATGAAACGTTTGGAACAGATAATGAAGGCAATGGAGACAGTTCTAGAAGGTATAAGAAAGGAAAGAGTGAATACTGATGACAAGCAGTTTGGGATGAGTCAGGCAAATGAACCACCAGTGCATTATAACTGTCCGACAGCTTCAGGAAAAATATGTAGGAGGGAAGAGAGAATAGTACTTTGTTTTTGTTGATTCGAAGAAAGCCTGTGACAGAGTTCCTAGGGAGGTGGTGAAGTGGGCAATGAGAAAATTTGCAGTTAAGGGGTGACTGCTAAGAGTGGTTATGGCAATGTATGAAGATACTCGCACCCAGGTGAGAGTGAGCAGAAGTTTCAGTTATGAATTTTCCGTGAATGCTGGTGTGCATCAGGGGGTAGTTTTAACCTCCTCACTGTTTATCGTGATTCTGGAAATTTTCTTACGTGAATTCGGAACTTGACTCCCTTGGGAGGTGTTGTATGCTGATGATTTTGTGCTGATCGCTGAATTTGAGAAGGTAGCAGAGGAAAGATTTGGACGGTGAAGAAGTGGAATGGGGTACAAGAGTTTGAGAGTAAATGCGCATAAACAGAAATAATGATATCCAGGGCTGGTGGTGATACTGTCAGTGTAGAGGAAGTGAAACCATACGCTGTTGTCACAAGGGTGTGGGAAGTAACTCCATCTTGTGCAATGTTTGTGATAAATGGGAGCATAGGAGGTGCAGTCGTATTAGAGGTAGGCTGTGAAACAATGCTGATTTCATGTGGTGTGTGTAGGGAAGAGGAGGCAGAGATAGAGGTGGGAAAGAATTGATTTTGTAAGAGTCTTCTGAGAGAGAGAGAGAGAGAGAGAGAGAGAGAGAGAGAGTTCTTATGTAATTGGTCTTACCTAACTGTACCTCTACAGGTATGAATCAAGCTAGTACTGTTCCGTGCATTAAACCATTTTAATCATACATATCCTTAAATTTATGAATAGTTTTGGCACACACTATTTCATTCGGTATTGCATTCCACTGATCAATTGCCCTGTTTGGGAAACTGAACTTCCTTATGTCATTATCACCTCTCTTTTTATGCAGTGTTTTCCAGTGTCCTTTTGTTGATGCTTCCCTATAGGTTGTGTGTGTGTGTGTGTGTGTGTGTGTGTGTGTGTGTGTGTGTGTTCACCGGGTCGGTCATTATCACTTGATGGTTGTGATCGTCAGCTTTTACCCTCCCGGAAGGGAGCTGAGAGCTCATATAGTCCGATCTAAGGGCAAGGCTGTGACCTTCACACACACACACCCATCCCCTTGCTCAAGGGGGACAGTAACCACCCACTTCATCAGTGAAACTTTTCGCAACCTGAGCGAGGCGCGAACTCCTGTCCACCAGTTGGCAAGCGAGAACGTTACCACTGCACCAGCGAGAGGTGTGTGTGTGTGTGTGTGTGTGTGTGTGTGTGTGTGTGTGTGTGTGTGTTTATTTAGGAGATATAATATGTGTTGGAGATGGAGCTGGAGCATGTTTCGTGGCTAGAATAAGGAGTGGTTGGAATTATTTCAAGTCGTTGCCTTTGAGGGCCTCTGTGCTACCTTGCATGCAACATGTGTTAGGAATGCAATGCTGTGCGGTAGCGGGGCTTGGGCAGTATAGGTGTAATGGGCCGAACTGAAACGTAACAAATTAATCACACTGGTCTGGCCGGGATTTGAACTCAGGCCCCAGCGCATCAAACGTGTGCACGTTACCACTGAGCCAAAGAGAGGATCCCTGCTTTGCCTATAAGCAACACGGGATTTTATACACCCTATTACATCACTCTTTTCTCCCCCTAATGATTAAGTTGGTCAGTTTCGAACACACATGGTAGCTTAGCACACTGGAAGCCACCACTAAGGGAAGCCCGCGAACCACATAGACAGCTCAGCCGCAGGATGTAAGGCTGTCAGCAACAACATCAGTGCCCTCAAGGCCTTGCCTCACATCCCACACCGTTGCCAACCAATGTAATAGGCCGAACTGAAACTTAACAAATTAATCACACTGGTCTAGCCAGGATTTGAACTCAGGCCCTAGTGCTTCATATGCGCGCACGTTACCACTGAGCCAAAGAGAGGATCCCCGCTTTGCCTCTAAGCAACGCGGGTTTTCATACACCCCATTACATAGGAAGAGGATATTCGTAGGCTTAAAAGTACAGAGATGACAGTGATTAGATGGATGTGTAATGCGTCCTTGAATGAGAGGCCTGGGGGATGGAGTTTAGGATCGCGAATGAGGAGCTGTGACGAAAGATGAGACTTGAATATATTAGCATTGTTATGGGAAGGAGTAGATTGAGATGGTTTGAGCATGCGAAGTCTGTGGAAAGGAGAGGGATGAAAACAGGATGTAGCGGGCAAGAGGTGTGAAAATTGAGGGGAGGGTTGCGAGAGGAAGATTTAAAAAAAAAAAAAAAAAAAAACATGGGACTAGGTAATAGAGCATGACCTCAGGGATAAAGGATTGAATAAAGAGGCTGCTAGAGATCGAGCAGAGCGGAGAACTACCATTAGATACTGGCTTCTTTATGAATGAAACTTAGCGATTTACCTCATACTCTTTGTCGGAATGTGGTTTTGCTATTCAACTTTCAGTAAGTGTGTATATCGAGGCGGATCCAGGGGGTCAAGGGGAAAGGTGCCTCCCGCCAGTTCCCCTAAATTGTAAGGGCATATGTAGTCAGCCTTTTGTGTCTTCTTTTCCCCTCCCTCTCGTTCCTTTCCGCCTTCTTTACCTACTCGCCACTGTTCCAGCTCACAGCCACACCCTAGGGTTAAATCTTGTCCTCACTAAGGGTCATGATCGATGCGGTGCGTGACATCAAAGAGCGAATGGTCATGCTCAGTTTTTAACGAACGACAACACAATGGTCAAGCGTAGTCAAGTGATGTGAGATGAGGGTGGGGTAAGGGGAAGTAGGCAGATAAGGATTAACCCGATAGGTGAGCCTGAGCATTGTCTTTTGTTTTTCGTTTTCTTTCTTTCACCTTCTCCACTTCTTTGCCTCTTTCCTGTTCTTCCTTTCCTTCTTCGTCCCCTGTACCCTCTGTCTTTTCTTTCTTCTCTCTCCTACTGCCTTCTCCTTTGTATCCTGCCCATCATTTCTTTACCTTTTCCTCCTTACTTTTGCTTTTCCTTAGTCCTATATTTGCTTTTGCCTTCTCCTTCCCTATTTGCATATATATATATATATATATATATATATATATATATATATATATATATATATATATATATTTTTTTTTGCTTTCATTCTTTCTTTCTTTTCTATTCGCATCCTTCCTGTCCATTGTTTCTCCCTCACAGGCCTCTGACCTGCTCTGACGAGGACACACTTTTCGATGCTCTTCCCAAGCCTCCCTTTAGATGGTGCCTGTCCAACGATTCTCCAGCTCCTTGTGTTCTAATGAGTTCATGAGACTTAGTGGTGAAAACTAAATACATTAATTTCTCCAGCAGAAAGAGTCCCTCAGATTCCTACATAATTTAAAATGATGTCAATATTCCCATATCCACTACAGTTGATATCCTAGGTGTCACACTAAACACCAACCTAAGCTGGACGGCTTATGTTAAATCCCATGCTAAAAATGCTTCTAAATAACTGGGACTTCTTTACAGAGTTCGTGAATTCTTCACTGGAAAGCAGTTGGCCACAATATACAAAAGCCATGTGTGTTCTCAGATTGAATACTGTTCACCACTGTGGAGTGGATGTGCAGCGGTTGCACTGAGGCAGTTGGACAAAATTCAAAATAAAGCCATTAGATTAATCAATAATCCTGCCATTACGCAGGACCTTCCTCCATTATCAGTCTTTAGCATTATTTTACCGATATTTTTACTGTAAGTGCTCTGACGTACTTGCTTCAAGTGTGCCTCCCCCTCACATTTTCTCCCTAAATACTCGGGCAGCTGGGAGGGCCCATGAACTCACACTCTCTCCCCCACAATGCAGAACCTCTGCTTATCAAAATTCATTTATCCTCAGTGTTACTACTCTCTGGAATTCACTTCTTGGGAGTTACTTCCCACAAACATTTAATCCACTTTCATTAAAATCCAGTTCTTATAAATATTTTATGAATGGAGGATCCCTTTAGGCACATGGACTTTTTTTTTTATTACCTTTATTTTCCTTCCTCCACTCACTGTCTCCTAAAAAAAAGTATGCCTGTTGTCTGTATTACAAGTTAGCGAGTAGGCTTAGTTTAGAAACTGAGAAAAAAGTGAGAATTAACGTGTTAAGTGACACGTTGAAAGCTTGGGAAAATGATGCTGAATAGTGAGTGATAAGACAGTGTATGTAGAGGAAGTGGAAGGAGAAGTGTTAGGCAAGTTAGATAACTTAGAAACAACGCTAGTTAAGGTAGAGATTACAACTTGACTTCAGTATATAGTCCTTACACTTACAAGAAAATATTTACAAAATGCCTTCACTATGTACAGCTCTGGGTGAGGCACACAGGCGGAGTGTGGCAGAGCGAGCGTGAGGGGGGGAGTGAGTGAGTGTATGGCCTTGACAGCCTTGGAGATGGTAGAGGAATGGTTACCTTACATGCCTGCCAATTTTTACCCACGAATCTTGAAAAATGCTGTCACAGTGAAGTTTTTTATTTTAAACCGCTTTAAAACGGCACTGGCACTGGCCACGGAATTATGTCAGACCGTTTTAAAATGGCACTGGCACGTGGCGGGTTAAAGATGAAGTGCGGGATGAGCCTATCCTCATACTTGTCAGGGATTCATTGACTGGATATCAGAAGGAGTTTTGTGTTAAGGGTTCTAGGAGAAAGCGTTTTTGCTTTCCTGGGTGTAGGATACAGGACGTGACAGAGTTTTGACGAATTTGAACACCTCAGAAAACTCAGTCTTTGTTACTGTTGTAATGGGATCTATAATATGCTAGCACTGCCTGCAGTCGGAGTGGGGATCCCCTGTTTGGCTCAGTAGTAACGGGCACGCATTTGGAGCGCAGGGGTCTGAGTTCGAATCCCGACCAGGACAGGGTGATTAGTTTATTAACTTTCATATCAGTCACTACATCTGGTTTGCAGCAGTGTGGGATGTGGGACAAGGCTTGGTTGGCAATTTGATGTTATTCCTTATTCAGCTGGCAGTGTCCTAGTCCTTACATGCCGGGGATATGTTCAGTGCGATACACAGGATCCCCAATGTGGCCTCAAATGACACACTATCATGCGTATTCGAAACTCAGCTCGGCAAATTACCCACAATGGAGAGAGAAAGAGGGATGCAATGAGGTCTGTAAAATGGCCACATTGCCTGTAGCTGGAGTGGAGATCTTCTGTTTGGCTCAGTGGTAACGTGCGCGCATTTGGAGCGCAGGAGCCTGAATTCAAATCTCTGTCAGGACAGTGCGATCAGTTTGTTAAGTTTCATTTCAGTTTTTACACTGTGGTAAGGGCTAATAATGTAGTTTCAGACAGGTCAGATGAGTTACTTAGGAAGTATAGGGATATTATTAGGAAGTTCAGAAAGCCATAGGAAGTTAGTTAACCGTGGTATATTGCCAAGACTTGATGTTGGTTCTGTAATTCTCAGTAGAATGATACGAGTCAGTGGTAGGCTAGGTAGTCTGTGTAGAAAGGAAGGTGTGATGTTCGTTGATGTGTGGGACAATTTTAATCATGACAAGAGCTAGTGTGGTAGAAACAACCCTCATTTCAATAGGGCTCAATAGTGTAGGAAAAGCTAGGTTAGGTAGGGTTCTAGATGACAGTGTTAGGCATCTTTTAGGAGATAACAGAGACGTGGAAAGAGGCTCATTTAATGAGGAAGCTGTTAACAGTCTAATAGCCGAGGCCTATGGTGGTAGAGTAAGTGATGTGAGAGCAGATCACCAGGCCAGTCTGGTAAATCTGACCTCACTCCAGGTGCAGGTAGACAATCAGGGGATTTGTGGGAAGGGAGGGTCACCTGATAGGTAAAAACAAACACATTCTGCACGTAGCTTCACACTGACCTACCTGATTGAGTCAGTCCAACGACTGTCAAATTAAAAGGGGTATCAAACCCAGGTCATACACTAAGCACAAAATTCATCTAGCCAGCTCGTTCACTCATCAGTTCTCTAGCCTCGTTAGTTCTTGTACGGAACCTCCCTTTCTCACACAATCATTTGTCAAATCTGTGCACCTTCTTCTAGGCCAACCACGACTTCTCCCTCCTTCAAGTTCTCTCAGATATATCAGACTGACCACTCAATTCACACTCGTTCTCTCCACATGTCCATATCATCTAAGCACACTCATTTCATCTCTGGTGTCCTAATCTGTCAATTCGTTGTTACCTATCAGCACTGAAGATGGATGGATAGCAGTTTTAGGCCTAATTAGAACAAAACGAGTATAGTTATCAATTTAACTTAAACGTTCCACATACTTCCTTATAATCTCAATCGCCCCTAATAAGATGCAGCACGTTCTCGAAATATCCACACAAGTAAGTAAATCATAAATAATCAATGCTGTACAGTCAAATGCTAATTGCCGTTCGCTGACTCTCTCAATGCTAGAGTCAAAAAAGCTTGAATGACAGGGAGTGGGCAAAGGTGCCTGCTGTCACCCACAGATGGATGACAACATGCACTCTGTCCACTGCGTCACATTCATGCGTGTGTGATTCCAGCCATGAAAGAGGCATAGGAGATGAAAGGACTGTTGTATTTGTACCTTCTCATAACACTTCATATAAGCAAATCATGACTAAATGATGGAGTACCTTTTAAAAGAATGTTTATACCGAAACGAAGTAATAATGATAATGATAGTAATAATAATAATAATAATAATAATAATAATAATGATAATAATAATAATAATCCATCCATCCATCCATCATCCAATCCTTCATTGCCCCATGAGGAGCGTAGGAGCCCGGGGCTATGCAGTTGGTCCCGACATTTAAGATGAGAGTGACCAGCCTCACTCATCCCTGAGTGGCATTACATGAGCAATCAACCCCAACCACCCTTTGCATATAAACCTTCACCTGCTAAATCCGATTGGAGTGCAATAATTACCCACTAAACCACCAGGAGCCAAAATTTGGTTATATGGTTACCACCCAGCATAGTAAATGGTTTCCTGGTGTTCAGGAAACCATTTGGCTTGTCACTCAGTGTAGAGTCACCCACAGGCAGAAGGAAGATGAAAGAATGAAGGAAAGAAAGACAGAAGAGGGAGTGTAAAGTCATCCGTAGGCAGAAGGACAAGGAAAGAATGAAGGAAAGAAAGACAGAAGAGGATGGAAGGAAAGAAGGATGGAGGAGAGGAAAGGGCAGACACTCAAGTGCAGCACTACATCGAGTGAGTGGATGGTGAGCGCCCCCACCCACCACAAAATAATAATAATAATAACGACAGTAGTAGTAGTAGTAGTAGTAGTAGCACAGAGAGTAGGCCAGCATGCTCTCATAATACCTCTACCTTCAACTGTCTACACCACACTACATGCGCATAACATATCACACATTCTATTCACATCTTTAGTAATGGCCGCTGCAATCTTACAATCAAATGAGGTGGTACCTCGGATTGCCACCACCGGCAGGGTAGGGCTGGAGGCACAGGGTCCTCCCGGTCGCCATCAAGCGACTGTGCCGGCAGCGACTGTTGCTATTTCCGGGAATGCTCGTCGGCGAAGAGGTGATGATGCGGCCTCATTTTTTACTAACATCCGCGGCCTCACCACAAATTTAAACTCAGTTCATTTTTTCCTTCAGTCCATATCCCCTTTGGCCCTTTTCCTCACAGAACCACAAATCTCACCCTCTACCGATATATCTCCATTTTGTTTTCCCGGTTACCATCTCCTTACAAACTTTCGAAACAAGGGCGGCACCTGTTGTTATATCAAATCCCAATATGCAGTTGATACTATTTTAAACTTCACTTCATCCAGTTTTGATTACTCATTATATAAATTAAATTGCCAAAACATTACCAAATATATCTGTGTAGTTTAGCGTTCCCCCAATGCTTCTTCGGAACCCAGTGTATTTGATTCCATATCCACTCAGTTGAGTAACCTTGACCTTGCCCTTGGCAATGAAATTACCATTTTGGGTGATTTTAACATACACAATGTTGAATGGTTATTGCATTCTGCCCGGACTGACGACGCTGGTCTAGAATGCGAGCTGTTTGCGGAATCGTTTAATCTCACCCAGTTGGTAAAGCAACCAACCAGAATACCTGATAATCCTGACCATAAGGCCCATCTCTTGGATTTATTCTTGACAAATAATCCAGATCAATACAGGATAGAGGTACTGTCACCACTTGGATCCTCTGACCACAATCTCATCAAAGCCTCATTAGTTAACCCTCCTACACCTCCCCATTCTGAACCTGTCAGGATGACCCGATGGCACTTTGACAGGGCAGACTGGGATGGATTTAGAAATTATCTTGCTGATGATCCATGTCAGTCTTTCTTCTCTAGTGATCCCAATTCTACCCAGTCCCACATTTGCGACTTAATACTAGCTGGTATGGATTTATTCATACCAAGTCAACAATTCACTAAAAGATCAAACTCTCCAAAATGGTTTGATGGCAATTGTGCCAGAGCAAGAGCCCAAAAGTCATTAGCATGTAACTCTTACTTAAAATCAAAAACATCTGAATCACTCTCCCAATTTAAAATTGCTAGAAATCATGCAAAAGCTGTAATAAATCTATCTAAATCAAACTTTCTTCAAAAGCAAGCATCAAAACTACTTAACAACCCTAATGACAATAGAATATTCTGGTCAACTCTTAATTCTTTCAGTAATAACTTTAACAAGTCATCTTCCATTCCCCCACTAAAATCTTCAGATGGCAATATTACAAATGACCCACGTGGGAAAGCAGATATCTTTGCTAGTACCTTTGCAAGAAACTCTACCATAGATGATACCAGCCAGAATGTCTCAGTACTGGAACTTGATTCTCCCGAAATTGCCCCCACTTAAAATACAGACAAGATTCGTAAAATCCATCCTAGACAATTTACCTACCAACAAAGCTCCAGGCCCAGATGGAATTCCGCCAATTGTTTTGAAAAAGTGTTCCCCTGAACTTGACTCTGTCCTAGCCAAATTATTCAGACTATGCATACGTACTTCTTTATTCCCAAATTCATGGAAAGAAGCCAATATCCACCCAGTTCCGAAGAAAGGAAGTTCGTCTGACCCCTCCAATTACAGAACAATAGCTGTCATATCTTCTCTTGGTAAGGTATTTGAAACTTTAATTAATAAGCATATTGTTAAACATCTTGAATCCAACAACTTAATTAGTGATAGACAATACGGTTTTCGCCACGAAAGATCCACCATTGACATACTCAATCTCTTAACTCATACCATCCATCAATCAATTGATCTTTTTGGAGAAACTCATGCAGTAGCTCTTGATATCTCTAAAGCTTTCGACAGAGTATGGCACAGTTCCCTACTGTCCAAACTCCCTTGCTATGGACTAACGTCTTTTGTTCCTTTGATTTCTTCTTATCTTAGTGACAGGAAAATAAGAGTAAAAGTAGATGATGTATATTCGAATTTCCACTCAATTAACGCCGGCGTGCCGCAGGGATCAGTTCTGGCACCAACCCTATTTCTGGTTCATATTAATGATCTCTTATCTGTCACTCACAATCCCGTTCACTCATATGCAGGTGACTCAACACTACATAGTTCATTCGCACTCAGACATCCATTTACAAAGTCTAATATCTCTACCTCTCAACTCAGTACAGCCATCTCCATAAATCAAGATCTAGCTACAATCAGTGAATGGGGACAAAACAACCTTGTCTCTTTTAATGCTAGTAAAACTAAATATATACAGTTTACTAATAGACAGATATTGCCAGATTCGTACATTACCTTCAGTGCTACTAATATTCCCATCTCCAAAAGTATTGAAATTCTTGGTGTCTCACTTAACAGTGCCCTCAGCTGGACCTCTCATGTCAGATCACTTGCTAAAACCGCCTCAAAGAAACTTGGATTATTGTACAGAGTCCGTAACTTCTTCGCCGATGAGCAGTTAGCTATAATTTATAAGAGTCATGTGTGCTCTCAGCTTGAATATTGCTCACCCTTGTGGAATGGTTGTGGAGAGGTTGCATTAAGACAACTAGACAAAATTCAGAATAAAGCTGTTAGAATCATTAACAACCCTGCCATTACATATAAACTACCTCCCCTGCAAGTAAGAAGGAATGTTGCCTCCCTTGCATTATTTTACAGATATTTTTTTGGCAAATGCTCAGACGAAGTTGCGTCCATGGTGCCACCTCTCCATGCCTTCCCTTGTGCTACACGGGCATCTGGTAGCGCTCATGACTGGAATGTCACTCAACCATATTGCAGAACTTCTGTCTATAAGAATTCTTTCATTCCCTGAACTGCATCTCTCTGGAACTCGCTTCCCCAGAGTTGTTTTCCTCCAAATTTCAACCCACAACTGTTCAAGTCTAACTGTTACAGATATTTTATGAATAGAGGACACCAGTAATCTGGTGTATGGATTATTATTTTTTTTTTCCCATTTGTTTTTCCTTCCTCCATTCTTTTATAAAAAAAAAAAAAAAAGTAGTAGTAGTAGTAGTAGTAGTAGTTTTCTTTTTATGTGAGGAAGAAGGAACCAAAGGCAACAAACCCGCAAAACTGTTCCTTCCAAGAGAAAAACAAAATACAAGAGAGAGACAAGTTCAATATCCGATCATTTTGAGATGCCTGGACACACTGCGTTTGAAAGACTGGAGATCATATGAAGCAGGAAATACAGACAGAGGGAGACAGTTCCAGAGTTGACCTGTTTCATAAATGAAGGACTGGGAGTTGCGGTTAACTCTTGCATTAGAGAGTTGGACAAAAAAAGGATGAAAGTTTGCTGCTAGACGGGTGCTACGTGCCCGTCGTAGAGGTGGAGGAATGCATGCAGACAGTTCAGAGGAGCAGTAACCATTGAAGTAGCGATAGAAAAGAGATAAAGATGCAACAGTGCAGCAAAGAGACAGAGGTTGAAGGGAGTCAGGAAGAGGAGGAGAATTAATGAGGCAAAAAGCCTTTAACACCACTGTATTGAGAAGAGCTGTATGTGCAGAGCCCCCCCACACATTAGAGTTGTACTCCACACAGGGGCGGATAAAACCCCTGTATAGAGTCAACAATTGTGCAGGGGTAAAGAAGGAACAGAGTCGGCTTAGCACACCCAATCTCTTGGAAGCAGATTTTACAAGAGATTTAATATGATCTTTCCAAGATAAGTCCCGAGTAAATGAAACCCCAAGCATGTTCAAGGATGATGTAGGATTAAGCTGAATATTATTAAACATTAGTGGGTATACCTGTGGAAGATTTTGTCGGGTTGATAGATACAAAAACTGAGTGTTTGATGCATTAAAAACAACAAGATTATTTTTACCCCAGTTAGAGATACGAGCCAAGTCACACATTAGGTGTGCCATAGCCTCATCCTTTGTTGAGGTAACTGCTGAGATGGACGTTGCGGGAACCGAATGGAAAGGTGAAGGGTGGAGTCATCAGCGTATAAGTGGATAGGGTTAGATATACAGGTTAGAAGGTCATTGATGATTAAAAGGAAGAGAGTTGGTGATAGGACAGAGCCCTGAACAACACCACTGTTAACCCATTGGAGCCCAGTGGTCCAGAGTACTGGAGAGACCTGGGACTTTCCACATCCTAATAAAGTAGGGAACCCCCAGGCAGGGACCTATGAGCTTCGCGACTATGAGCCGGTAGGCAGAGGGCAGTACGCTTAGTACCCTCCCAGTGCAATGCCTCGCCCAGCAACTCTGGGATCCAATGGGTTAATAGATCTAGGAGAAGATCGATGACCGTCTACAACAGCGGCTATAGAACGACCAGAAAGGAAGCTAGCAATGAAGGCACAGATAGAAGGATAGAAACCGTAAGAGGGCAGTTTGGAAATTAAAGATTTATGCCAGACTCGATCGAAAGCCTTTGAGATGTCAAGTGCAATGGCAAAGCTTTTGCCAAAGTCCCGAAAGGAGGATGACCAGGAGTCTAAAATGTAGGTGAGAACATCACCTGTGGAGCGTCCCTGACGGAACCCATACTGACCTTCAGAAAGAAGGTTGTGATAGGAAAGATGCTTTAAAATTTTTCTATTAAGAACAGACTCGAAAACTTTTGAGATACAGGATGTTAAAGCAATTGGACGATAGTTAGGGAGTTGGGAATGATCACCCTTCTTTGGGACTGGCTGAATGAGAGCAAACTTCCAGCAAGAAGGAAAGGTACAAGTAGACAAAGGCAAAAGAGTTTGCTTAGGCAGGGTGTAAGCACAGAAGCACAGTTCTTGAAAACAACAAGAGGGACTCCATCAGGCCCATATGCCATATTAGTATTGAGGCCTGTGATGGCAGATAATACATCATCTGAAAAAATTTTAATGTCAGCCATGAGGAAGTCAGAGGGGAAAAGTGATGGAGGAACAGCACTGGAATCGTCTAAGGTGGAATTGGAGGAGAAAGTCTGAATGAAGAGATCTTTTTTTTTTTTTTTTTTTTAATGCGAGGAAGAAGGAACCAAAGGCCATGGCCCGCAGTAACAGTTCCCTCCAAGAGAAAAACAAAATACAATAGAGAGCCAAATTCAAGATCCGATCATTTTGAGATGCCTGGACACACTGCGTTTGAAAGACTGGAGATCATAGGCAGCAGGAAAAACAGATAGAGGGAAACAGTTCCAGAGCTGACCTGTTGCATAAATGAAAGACTGGGAGTAACGGTTAACTCTTGCATTAGAGAGTTGGACAGAAAAGGGATGAGAGTTTGCTGCCAGACGGGTGCTACGCGCCCGTCGTAGAGGTGGAGGAATGCAAGCAGACAGTTCAGAGGAGCAGTGACCATTAAAGTAGCGATAGAAAAGAGATAAAGATGCAACAGTGCGGCGAAGAGACAGAGGTTGAAGGGAGTCAGTAAGATGAGGAGAGTTAATGAGACGAAAAGCCTTTGACTCCACCCTATTGAGAAGAGCTGTATGTGGGGAGCCTCGCCACACATGAGAGTTGTACTCCACACAGGGGCGGATAAAACCCCTGTATAGAGTCAACAATTGTGCAGGGGTAAAGAAAGATCGGAGTCAGCTTAGCACACCCAATCTCTTGGAAGCAGATTTTACAAGAGATGTAATATGGTCTTTCCAAGATAAGTCCCGAGTAAATGAAACCCCAAGCATGATCAAGGATGATGCAGGATTAAGCTGAATATTATTAAACATTAATGGGTATACCTGTGGAAGATTTTGTTGGGTTGATAGGTGTAAGAACTGAGTCTTAGATGCATTAAAGACAACCATATTATTTTTACCCCAGTCAGCGATACGAGCCAAGTCAGACATTAGGTGTGCCATAGTCCTCATCCCTTGTTTCTTGAAGTAACTGTTGAGATGGGCGTTGCGGGAACCGAATGGAAAGGTGAAGGGTGGAGTCATCAGCGTATGAGTGGATAGGGTTAGATGTACAGCTTAGAAGATCATTGATGAATAAAAGGAAGAGAGTTGGTGATAGGACAGAGCCCTGAGGAACACCACTGTTGATAGATCTAGGAGAAGAACGATGGCCGTCTACAACAGTGGCTATAGAACGACCAGAAAGGAAGCTAGCGATGAAGGCACAGATAGAAGGATAGAAACCGTAGGAGGGCAGTTTGGAAATTAAAGATTTATGCCAGACTCGATCGAAAGCCTTTGAGATGTCAAGTGCAATGGCAAAGCTTTCGCCAAAGTCCCGAAAGGAGGATGACCAGGAGTCTGAAAGGTAGGTGAGAAGATCGCCAGTGGAGCGTCCCTGACGGAACCCATACTGACGATCGGAAAGAAGGTTGTGATAGGAAAGATGGCTTAAAATTTTTCTATTAAGAATTGACTCGAAAACTTTTGAAATACAGGACGTTAAAGCAATTGGACGATAGTTGGAGGGTTGGGAGTGGTCACCCTTCTTTGGGACTGGCTGAATGAGAGCAAACTTCCAGCAAGAAGGAAAGGTACAAGTTGACAGACAAAGGCGAAAGAGTTTGCCTAGGCAGGGTGTAAGCACAGAAGCACAGTTCTTGAGAACAACAGGAGGGACCCCATCAGGCCCATATGTCTTGTTAGTACTGAGGCCAGTGATGGTAGAAAATACATCAACTGAAGAAATTTTAATGTCAGCCATGAGGAAGTCAGAGGGGAGAAGTGATGGAGGAACAGCACCGGAATCGTCTAAGGTGGAATTAGAGGAGAAAGTCTGTCCGAAGAGATCTGCTTTATCATTAGAAGAAATAGCTACAGAACCATCAGAGTAGAAAAGAGGAGGGAAGGATGATGAGGTAAAGTTGTTAGAAAGATTTTTGGCAAGGTGCCAGAAGGAGCAGGAAGAATTCGAGTTGGAGAGTTGAGAGCATTTAGTATGGATGAAATTATTTTTAGTAGAGCGAAGAACAGACTTAGCACGATTCCGGCCAGAAACGTAAAGATGATGTGATTTAGGGGTGGGTTGGCTCCGGTACCTTTTGTAGGCCTTCTCCTTGTTGCGGACAGCATTAGAACAAGTGTGATTAAACCAAGGCTTTCTTGCGTTAGTCAAAGGATATGAGAAAGGAATGTATGCTACCATGCCCGAGAGAATAACCTCCGTAATGCACAAGGCACACTCAGATGGCTCACGGCCATGGAACCAATAATCATTCCAGGGAAAATCAAAGAAGTACTGCCTGAGGGCCTCCCAGTTCGCGGCTCCAAAATGCCACAGACGACGTTTCCCTGGAGGGTCCACAGGCCGTACCGGAGTGATAGGACAGGTTAAGGTAATAAGGTTGTGATCGGAGGAGCCCAACGGAGAGAAAAGATTAACAGAGTAAGCAGAAGGATTAGTTGTGAGGAAGAGGTCAAGTATGTTGGAGCTCTCTCCAAGGCGGTCAGGGATACGGGTAGGGTGCTGTACAAGCTGCTCTAGGTCATTAAGGATAGAAAAGATGTAGGCTTGTTCACCAGGTGGATCCGTGAAAGGAGAGGAGAGCCAAAGGTGGTGGTGAACATTGAAATATCCAAGAATGGAGATTTCAGAGAAAGGAGAAATGGACAGAATGTGTTCCATCGTAGAAGTAAGATAGTCGAAGAATTTTTGATAGTCAGTAGAATTAGGGGATAAGTAAACAGCACAGATATATTTAGTCAGAGAATGACAGGAAAGCCGAAGCCAGAGTGTGGAGAATTCAGAAGAATCAAGTTCAGGAACACGAGAGCAAGATAAGTCGTTGCGTATGTATACACAACAGCCACCTTTGGCTTTGAAATGAGTATAGAGAAAGTAGGAGGATACAGAAAAGGGTTTGCTGTCGGTTGCCTCAGACAGCTGAGTCTCCGTCAGAAAAAGAAGGTGAGGTTTAGAGGAGGAGAGATGGTGGTCAACAGAGCGAAAGTTAGATGAAAGGCCGCGAATGTTGCAGAAATGAAGAAGAAGAGAGTCAGACAGTGGTTCTAGGCACCTCGAGTCTTCACCGGGAGAGGGGCGGATGGCGGGGGCATTTATGGTCCCCCCCCCCTGGGGACTCCGAGGCTTGATTAGTAGACGCCATTTTTGTTGATTTTTGAATAGGAAGTGTAGTGTGTACTGTGCATGTAGTTTGGTGAAGATAGTTAGAGAAATTTGTACTGGAGAGCATGCTGGCCTACTCTCTGTGTAACTGAGACACTGAAAAAGTTCAGCAAAGGGGGATGGTCAGGAACTAGTCCTGAGGGCTGATGAAACGGGAGCTCCAGCACTCCCTGTCATCAGCTTTCCATCCACCTCGGGAGTACTGCCCTGCTCGACTGGTGCTACAGTCTACTCGACTGGTGCTACAGTCTTTATAAGTAGAAGAAATAGCTACAGAGCCATCTGAGTAGAAAAGAGGAGGGAAGGATGATGAGGTAAAGTTGTTAGAAAGGTTTGTGGCAAGGTGCCAAAAGGAGCATGAAGAATTCGAGTTACAGAGTTGAGAGCATTTAGTTTGGATGAAATTATTTTTAGCAGAGTGAAGAACAGACTTAGTATGATTCCGGGCAGAAACGTATAAAATGTGTGATTCAGGGGTGGATTGGCTCTGGTACCTTTTATAGGACCTCTCCTTGTTGCGGACAGCATTAGAACAAGCGTGATTAAACCAAGGCTTTCGTGCATTAGTCAAAGGATATGAGAAAAGAATGTATGCTTTCATGCCCGAGAGAATAACCTCTGTAATGCGCAAGGCACACCCAGATGGCTCCCGGCCATTGAAACAATAATCATTCCAGAGAAATTCAAAGAAGTACTGCCTGAGGGCCTCCCAATCTGCAGCTCCAAAGTGCCACAGGCGATGTTTCTTTGGAGGGTCTGCAGGCCGTACCGGAGCAATAGGACAGGTTAACGTGATAAGGTTGTGATCAGAGGAGCCCAACGGAGAGAAAAGATTAACAGTGTAAGCAGAAGGGTTAGTTGTAAGGAAGAGGTCAAATATGTTGGAGCTCTCTCCAAGGTGGTCATTGATACGAGAAGGGTGTTGTACAAGCTGCTCTAGGTCATTAAGGATAGAAAAGGTGTAAGCTTGTTCACCAGGTGGATCAGTGAAAGGAGAGGAAAGCCAAAGGTGATGGTGAACATTGAAATCTCCTAGAATGGAGATTTCAGAGAAAGGAGAATTGGATAGAATGTGTTCCATCGTAGAAGTAAGATGGTCAAAGAATTTTTGATAGTCAGTAGAATTAGGAGATAAATAAACGGCGCAAATATATTTAGTCAGAGAATGACAAGAAAGCCTAAGCCAGAGTGTAGAGAATTTAGAAGAATCGAGTTCAGGAACACGAGAGCAAGATAACTTGTTGCGTATATATACACAACAGCCACCTCTGGCTTTGAAATGAGTATAGAGAAAGTAGGAGGATACAGAAAAGGGTCTGCTGTCAGCTGACTGAGACAGCTGAGTCTCAGTTAGAAAAAGAAGGTGAGGTTTAGAGAAGGAGAGGTGGTTCTCAACAGAGCGAAAGTTAGAGGAAAGGCCACGAATGTTGCAGAAATGAAGAAGAGAGTCAGACAGAGGATCCAGGCGTCTTGAGTCGTCACCGGGAGAGGGGCAGAAGGTGGGGGCATTTATGGTCCCCTCCCCCTGGGGACTCCGAGGCTATGTTATTCGACGCCATATTTTTTTTTTTTTAAGGAAGTGTGGTGTGTACTGTGCACGTAGTTTGGTGTAGTAGTAGTAGTAGTAGTAGTAGCAGTAGTAGTAGTAGCAGTAGTAGTAGTAACAGAAGTAGTAACTGAAGCAGTAAAAGTAACAGAAGTAGTAGTAGCAGTGGTAGTAGCAGTGGCAGTAATAGTAGCAGTAGTAGTAGTAGTAGTAGTAGTAATAGTAGTAGTAGTAGTAGTAGTAGCAGTAGTAGTAGTAGTACCCTACTAATGATAATACTGAGCATTATAACGATAATGGTAATGATACAACATGCATTACACAGTTGTTTATGTTCCCGCTTCATCTTTCATTGCCACATTAGAAGTACAGGGGTCCAGGTCTAGTGAATAACCAGTCATCTAATCCCTGAGTGGTTTAATGTAAGCAAGATACTCCATCCAGGCACTGTACTCAATTTCTTATTGTCTACAATTGGTTGGAGCACCTTAACCCACAAAAAGGTAGCAGTACATCGAGTGAGCGGATGGTGGCTGCAACCAACTATTATCCAAACACAAATATTGCTCAGTAGTGGCTGACCAGAATAAACAACCAATTGAAAAACTGACATCTGTACCGATTTAAATTGCACTGTACATATACCAGTTTGTCACAGTTCTTTCATACGGCTCATGACACTTTTATGACACTCTCATGACACTCCCAGCTGAGCAAGGTAGTCTGGCACAGGCTGGAATAGAATACGAGAGTTATCCCCACCTAGAGAGGGTTAGTTGATTGCTTTCTACAAAATTTAATCTCGTGGAAAAAAAAGCGCTTCTCGTGTGAGCGAGTCTACCTTGTGTGTTTTTCGAAAATTTTACTTGCTACCGCTAGACGAGTTTATTCATCTTAGGCTAGACCACCAAGTAGTGAAGGCGTTAATAAGGACTGCATCTAACCCACTCAGTTTGAAAAGCCACTCCTAGGTTGATCAAAGTAGTTTGGGGGTCACCCTATTCACACACTAGGTGTAAAATTGCCATCTGTCATATCCTGAATGCTGAGCTGAAGCAAGAAATTAACACCAGAGTTGGTAATCACGAAGTTCTGTGGAAAGGAGGTTGAGCCACAGTGTTGTTTTATTTTGCCACTGATGTACACGAACTAAGCTGCAAAAGGAAGAAAATCTCAGCCTAGTTAAAATGAATGAATTATAGTAAGAATAATTTTAAAAGGTCCCGGGTTGAGTTGCATCCTACAGGACCATAGCAATACGCTAACCTTTTCAGCGAGAGGACGTGTTTTGACATTTTAATTTTTGCTACAGTTCATTCACTTTAATTTGGCCCAAATTCTCGTTCTTTTGCAGATTATTTCACGTAGCTCAGCAGCAGAAATACTACGGCTCTACATCCTTTCCGCAGCACTTTTCGTGACTAATACCATATTGAAGTACTCATATCTTGTTACAACTCAGCATTCAAGGCGGAGGGATGGCAATTTTAGGGCAAGTTAAACTGAACAGAGTATACCTGCAGCTCTCTTGTTCGAAAAGTCTTATTTAAATAAATCGTCTGGAGGTGGTATGAATATAATATGAAAAGAAGACGTCAGGCTGATGGGGTTAGATGTTATATATGCTAGTGAATTTGTGTTACTGGTGATTTTATGAAATCCCTAGTCAGTTCGTGAAATGAGTGTGAATTGGGATGGATTCATTAGGTATGGTTAGTTTATGCTGCGGTTGGGTTAGGCTGGGATAATCTAGGTTAAGCTTAGGTTAGGTTAAGCTAGGTAAGGTTAATGTAGGTTAGTTACGTTAAGTTAGGTTAGGTTAATTTAAATGAACGCCAAATAATGTTAACCATTCATCTAAGTTAACCTAACTAACTTAGCCTAACCTAACCTAAGCTTAACCTAGATTATCCCAGCCTAACCTAACCGCAGCCTAAATTAACCTCATCTAAATTAATCCATCCTGAGTCACTCATTTCACGATTTGCCTAGGGATTTCATGAAACTGCCGGTTTCACAAATTCACCGTAACAAATAACCGTCTCTGAAAGATCTTTGAGCTAGCACGCACGCTTTCACGCACACTAACTCGCTCGCACGCACGCGAGCACGCACGCAAGCACGCACGCACGCACACACACACACACACACACACACACACACACACACACACACACACACACACACACACACACACGCACAAGCACGCACACATGCACACACACACACGACGGCACAAATACGACATACACTCGACACATACAGACACACAAGCGACACTCCTCTCTCACACAGCAGTTCCTAACCTGAACAAAATCGTCTGAAGAAAAGGTATTATCAAGGTTTACGAATTGGGTATGGGTGGCAGATTAATAATGTCAGTGATTTTTTTCCCCACAAAGAACCAATGGCCACAAACCTTTTCGAAAAATGAGTTATTCTGTCCCCAGGAACTTGAACAAACGCAGACCAAAAGCAAGATAATTCATTTCGAAATGCCTAGACACATCTAGTTTAGCATACTGGTTAACTCTTGCATTAGAGAGTTGGACAGAAAAGGGATGAGAGTTTGCTGCCAGACGGGTGCTACGCGCCCGTCGTAGAGGTGGAGGAATGCAAGCAGACAGTTCAGAGGAGCAGTGACCATTAAAGTAGCGATAGAAAAGAGATAAAGATGCAACAGTGCGGCGAAGAGACAGAGGTTGAAGGGAGTCAGTAAGAGGAGGAGAGTTAATGAGACGAAAAGCCTTTGACTCCACCCTATTGAGAAGAGCTGTATGTGGGGAGCCTCCCCACACATGAGAGTTGTACTCCACACAGGGGCGGATAAAACCCCTGTATAGAGTCAACAATTGTGCAGGGGTAAAGAAAGAGCGGAGTCGGCTTAGCACACCCAATCTCTTGGAAGCAGATTTTACAAGAGATGTAATATGGTCTTTCCAAGATAAGTCCCGAGTAAATGAAACCCCAAGCATGATCAAGGATGATGCAGGATTAAGCTGAATATTATTAAACATTAATGGGTATACCTGTGGAAGATTTTGTCGGGTTGATAGGTGTAAGAACTGAGTCTTAGATGCATTAAAGACAACCATATTATTTTTACCCCAGTCAGCGATACGAGCCAAGTCAGACATTAGGTGTGCCATAGCCTCATCCCTTGTTTCTTGAAGTAACTGTTGAGATGGGCGTTGCGGGAACCGAATGGAAAGGTGAAGGGTGGAGTCATCAGCGTATGAGTGGATAGGGTTAGATGTACAGCTTAGAAGATCATTGATGAATAAAAGGAAGAGAGTTGGTGATAGGACAGAGCCCTGAGGAACACCACTGTTGATAGATCTAGGAGAAGAACGATGGCCGTCTACAACAGTGGCTATAGAACGACCAGAAAGGAAGCTAGCGATGAAGGCACAGATAGAAGGATAGAAACCGTAGGAGGGCAGTTTGATAATTAAAGATTTATGCCAGACTCGATCGAAAGCCTTTGAGATGTCAAGTGCAATGGCAAAGCTTTCGCCAAAGTCCCGAAAGGAGGATGACCAGGAGTCTGAAAGGTAGGTGAGAAGATCGCCAGTGGAGCGTCCCTGACGGAACCCATACTGACGATCGGAAAGAAGGTTGTGATAGGAAAGATGGCTTAAAATTTTTCTAATAAGAATTGACTCGAAAACTTTTGAAATACAGGACGTTAAAGCAATTGGACGATAATTGGAGAGTTGGGAGTGGTCACCCTTCTTTGGGACTGGCTGAATGAGAGCAAACTTCCAGCAAGAAGGAAAGGTACAAGTTGACAGACAAAGGCGAAAGAGTTTGCCTAGGCAGGGTGTAAGCACAGAAGCACAGTTCTTGAGAACAACAGGAGGGACCCCATCAGGTCCATATGCCTTGTTAGTACTGAGGCCAGTGATGGTAGAAAATACATCAACTGAAGAAATTTTAATGTCAGCCATGAGGAAGTCAGAGGGGAGAAGTGATGGAGGAACAGCACCGGAATCGTCTAAGGTGGAATTGGAGGAGAAAGTCTGTCCGAAGAGATCTGCTTTATCATTAGAAGAAATAGCTACAGAACCATCAGAGTAGAACAGAGGAGGGAAGGATGATGAGGTAAAGTTGTTAGAAAGATTTTTGGCAAGGTGCCAGAAGGAGCGGGAAGAATTCGAGTTGGAGAGTTGAGAGCATTTAGTATGGATGAAATTATTTTTAGTAGAGCGAAGAACAGACTTAGCACGATTCCGGCCAGAAACGTAAAGATGATGTGATTCAGGGGTGGGTTGGCTCCGGTACCTTTTGTAGGCCTTCTCCTTGTTGCGGACAGCATTAGAACAAGCGTGATTAAACCAAGGCTTTCTTGCGTTAGTCAAAGGATATGAGAAAGGAATGTATGCTTCCATGCCCGAGAGAATAACCTCCGTAATGCGCAAGGCACACTCAGATGGCTCACGGCCAATGAAGCAATAATCATTCCAGGGAAAATCAAAGAAGTACTGCCTGAGGGCCTCCCAGTTCGCGGCTCCAAAATGCCACAGACGACGTTTCCCTGGAGGGTCCACAGGCCATACCGGAGTGATAGGACAGGTTAAGGTAATAAGGTTGTGATCGGAGGAGCCCAACAGAGAGAAAAGATTAACAGAGTAAGCAGAAGGATTAGTTGTGAGGAAGAGGTCAAGTATGTTGGAGCTCTCTCCAAGGCGGTCAGGGATACGGGTAGGGTGCTGTACAAGCTGCTCTAGGTCATTAAGGATAGAAAAGATGTAGGCTTGTTCACCAGGTGGATCCGTGAAAGGAGAGGAGAGCCAAAGGTGGTGGTGAACATTGAAATATCCAAGAATGGAGATTTCAGAGAAAGGAGAAATTGACAGAATGTGTTCCATCGTAGAAGTAAGATAGTCGAAGAATTTTTGATAGTCAGTAGAATTAGGGGATAAGTAAACAGCACAGATATATTTAGTCAGAGAATGACAGGAAAGCCGAAGCCAGAGTGTGGAGAATTCAGAAGAATCAAGTTCAGGAACACGAGAGCAAGATAAGTCGTTGCGTATGTATACACAACAGCCACCTTTGGCTTTGAAATGAGTATAGAGAAAGTAGGAGGATACAGAAAAGGGTTTGCTGTCGGTTGCCTTAGACAGCTGAGTCTCCGTCAGAAAAAGAAGGTGAGGTTTAGAGGAGGAGAGATGGTGCTCAACAGAGCGAAAGTTAGATGAAAGGCCGCGAATGTTGCAGAAATGAAGAAGAAGAGAGTCAGACAGTGGTTCTAGGCACCTCGAGTCTTCACCGGGAGAGAGGCGGATGGCGGGGGCATTTATGGTCCCCCCCCCTGGGGACTCCGAAGCTTGATTAGTAGACGCCATTTTTGTTGATTTTTGAATAGGAAGTGTAGTGTGTACTGTGCATGTAGTTTGGTGAAGATAGTTAGAGAAATTTGTACTGGAGAGCATGCTGGCCTACTCTCTGTGTAACTGAGACACTGAAAAAGTTCAGCAAAGGGGGATGGTCAGGAACTAGTCCTGAGGGCTGATGAAACGGGAGCTCCAGCACTCCCTGTCATCAGCTTTCCATCCACCTCGGGAGTACTGCCCTGCTCGACTGGTGCTACAGTCTACTCGACTGGTGCTACAGTCTTTATAAGTAGAAGAAATAGCTACAGAGCCATCTGAGTAGAAAAGAGGAGGGAAGGATGATGAGGTAAAGTTGTTAGAAAGGTTTGTGGCAAGGTGCCAAAAGGAGCATGAAGAATTCGAGTTACAGAGTTGAGAGCATTTAGTTTGGATGAAATTATTTTTAGCAGAGTGAAGAACAGACTTAGTATGATTCCGGGCAGAAACGTATAAAATGTGTGATTCAGGGGTGGATTGGCTCTGGTACCTTTTATAGGACCTCTCCTTGTTGCGGACAGCATTAGAACAAGCGTGATTAAACCAAGGCTTTCGTGCATTAGTCAAAGGATATGAGAAAAGAATGTATGCTTTCATGCCCGAGAGAATAACCTCTGTAATGCGCAAGGCACACCCAGATGGCTCCCGGCCATTGAAACAATAATCATTCCAGAGAAATTCAAAGAAGTACTGCCTGAGGGCCTCCCAATCTGCAGCTCCAAAGTGCCACAGGCGATGTTTCTTTGGAGGGTCTGCAGGCCGTACCGGAGCAATAGGACAGGTTAACGTGATAAGGTTGTGATCAGAGGAGCCCAACGGAGAGAAAAGATTAACAGTGTAAGCAGAAGGGTTAGTTGTAAGGAAGAGGTCAAATATGTTGGAGCTCTCTCCAAGGTGGTCATTGATACGAGAAGGGTGTTGTACAAGCTGCTCTAGGTCATTAAGGATAGAAAAGGTGTAAGCTTGTTCACCAGGTGGATCAGTGAAAGGAGAGGAAAGCCAAAGGTGATGGTGAACATTGAAATCTCCTAGAATGGAGATTTCAGAGAAAGGAGAATTGGATAGAATGTGTTCCATCGTAGAAGTAAGATGGTCAAAGAATTTTTGATAGTCAGTAGAATTAGGAGATAAATAAACGGCGCAAATATATTTAGTCAGAGAATGACAAGAAAGCCTAAGCCAGAGTGTAGAGAATTTAGAAGAATCGAGTTCAGGAACACGAGAGCAAGATAACTTGTTGCGTATATATACACAACAGCCACCTCTGGCTTTGAAATGAGCATAGAGAAAGTAGGAGGATACAGAAAAGGGTCTGCTGTCAGCTGACTGAGACAGCTGAGTCTCAGTTAGAAAAAGAAGGTGAGGTTTAGAGAAGGAGAGGTGGTTCTCAACAGAGCGAAAGTTAGAGGAAAGGCCACGAATGTTGCAGAAATGAAGAAGAGAGTCAGACAGAGGATCCAGGCGTCTTGAGTCGTCACCGGGAGAGGGGCAGAAGGTGGGGGCATTTATGATCCCCTCCCCCTGGGGACTCCGAGGCTATGTTATTCGACGCCATATTTTTTTTTTTTTAAGGAAGTGTGGTGTGTACTGTGCACGTAGTTTGGTGTAGTAGTAGTAGTAGTAGTAGTAGTAGCAGTAGTAGTAGTAGCAGTAGTAGTAGTAACAGAAGTAGTAACTGAAGCAGTAAAAGTAACAGAAGTAGTAGTAGCAGTGGTAGTAGCAGTGGCAGTAATAGTAGCAGTAGTAGTAGTAGTAATAGTAGTAGTAGTAGTAGTAGTAGTAGTAGTAGTAGTACCCTACTAATGATAATACTGAGCATTATAACGATAATGGTAATGATACAACATGGATTACACAGGTGTTTATGTTCCCGCTTCATCTTTCATTGCCACATTAGAAGTACAGGGGTCCAGGTCTAGTGAATAACCAGTCATCTAATCCCTGAGTGGTTTAATGTAAGCAAGATACTCCATCCAGGCACTGTACTCAATTTCTTATTGTCTACAATTGGTTGGAGCACCTTAACCCACAAAAAGGTAGCAGTACATCGAGTGAGCGGATGGTGGCTGCAACCAACTATTATCCAAACACAAATATTGCTCAGTAGTGGCTGACCAGAATAAACAACCAATTGAAAAACTGACATCTGTACCGATTTAAATTGCACTGTACATATACCAGTTTGTCACAGTTCTTTCATACGGCTCATGACACTTTCATGACACTCTCATGACACTCCCAGCTGAGCACGGTAGTCTGGCACAGGCTGGAATAGAATACGAGAGTTATCCTCACCTAGAGAGGGTTAGTTGATTGCTTTCTACAAAATTTAATCTCGTGGAAAAAAAAAAAGCGCTTCTCGTGTGAGCGAGTCTACCTTGTGTGTTTTTCGAAAATTTTACTTGCTACCGCTAGACGAGTTTATTCATCTTAGGCTAGACCACCAAGTAGTGAAGGCGTTAATAAGGATTGCATCTAACCCACTCAGTTTGAAAAGCCACTCCTAGGTTGATCAAAGTAGTTTGGGGGTCACCCTATTCACACACTAGGTGTAAAATTGCCATGTCATATCCTGAATGCTGAGCTGAAGCAAGAAATTAACACCAGAGTTGGTAATCACGAAGTTCTGTGGAAAGGAGGTTGAGCCACAGTGTTGTTTTATTTTGCCACTGATGTACACGAACTAAGCTGCAAAAGGAAGAAAATCTCAGCCTAGTTAAAATGAATGAATTATAGTAAGAATAATTTTAAAAGGTCCCGGGTTGAGTTGCATCCTACAGGACCATAGCAATACGCTAACCTTTTCAGCGAGAGGACGTGTTTTGACATTTTAATTTTTGCTACAGTTCATTCACTTTAATTTGGCCCAAATACTCGTTCTTTTGCAGATTATTTCACGTAGCTCAGCAGCAGAAATACTACGGCTCTACATCCTTTCCGCAGCACTTTTCGTGACTAATACCATATTGAAGTACTCATATCTTGTTACAACTCAGCATTCAAGGCGGAGGGATGGCAATTTTAGGGCAAGTTAAACTGAACAGAGTATACCTGCAGCTCTCTTGTTCGAAAAGTCTTATTTAAATAAATCGTCTGGAGGTGGTATGAATATAATATGAAAAGAAGACGTCAGGCTGATGGGGTTAGATGTTATATATGCTAGTGAATTTGTGTTACTGGTGATTTTATGAAATCCCTAGTCAGTTCGTGAAATGAGTGTGAATTGGGATGGATTCATTAGGTATGGTTAGTTTATGCTGCGGTTGGGTTAGGCTGGGATAATCTAGGTTAAGCTTAGGTTAGGTTAAGCTAGGTAAGGTTAATGTAGGTTAGTTACGTTAAGTTAGGTTAGGTTAATTTAAATGAACACCAAATAATGTTAACCATTCATCTAAGTTAACCTAACTAACTTAGCCTAACCTAACCTAAGCTTAACCTAGATTATCCCAGCCTAACCTAACCGCAGCCTAAATTAACCTCATCTAAATTAATCCATCCTGAGTCACTCATTTCACGATTTGCCTAGGGATTTCATGAAACTGCCGGTTTCACAAATTCACCGTAACAAATAACCGTCTCTGAAAGATCTTTGAGCTAGCACGCACGCTTTCACGCACACTAACTCGCTCGCACGCACGCGAGCACGCACGCAAGCACGCACGCACGCAAGCACGCGCGCACACACACACACACACACACACACACACACACACACACACACACACACACACACGCACAAGCACGCACACATGCACACACACACACACGACGGCACAAATACGACATACACTCGACACATACAGACACACAAGCGACACTCGTCTCTCACACAGCAGTTCCTAACCTGAACAAAATCGTCTGAAGAAAAGGTATTATCAAGGTTTACGAATTGGGTATGGGTGGCAGATTAATAATGTCAGTGATTTTTTTCCCCACAAAGAACCAATGGCCACAAACCTTTTCGAAAAATGAGTTATTCTGTCCCCAGGAACTTGAACAAACGCAGACCAAAAGCAAGATAATTCATTTCGAAATGCCTAGACACATCTAGTTTAGCATACTGGTTAACTCTTGCATTAGAGAGTTGGACAGAAAAGGGATGAGAGTTTGCTGCCAGACGGGTGCTACGCGCCCGTCGTAGAAGTGGAGGAATGCAAGCAGACAGTTCAGAGGAGCAGTGACCATTAAAGTAGCGATAGAAAAGAGGTAAAGATGCAACAGTGCGGTGAAGAGACAGAGGTTGAAGGGAGTCAGTAAGAGGAGGAGAGTTAATGAGACGAAAAGCCTTTGACTCCACCCTATTGAGAAGAGCTGTATGTGGGGAGCCTCCCCACACATGAGAGTTGTACTCCACACAGGGGCGGATAAAACCCCTGTATAGAGTCAACAATTGTGCAGGGGTAAAGAAAGAGCGGAGTTGGCTTAGCACACCCAATCTCTTGGAAGCAGATTGTACAAGAGATGTAATATGGTCTTTCCAAGATAAGTCCCGAGTAAATGAAACCCCAAGCATGATCAAGGATGATGCAGGATTAAGCTGAATATTATTAAACATTAATGGGTATACCTGTGGAAGATTTTGTCGGGTTGATAGGTGTAAGAACTGAGTCTTAGATGCATTAAAGACAACCATATTATTTTTACCCCAGTCAGCGATACGAGCCAAGTCAGACATTAGGTGTGCCATAGCCTCATCCCTTGTTTCTTGAAGTAACTGTTGAGATGGGCGTTGCGGGAACCGAATGGAAAGGTGAAGGGTGGAGTCATCAGCGTATGAGTGGATAGGGTTAGATGTACAGCTTAGAAGATCATTGATGAATAAAAGGAAGAGAGTTGGTGATAGGACAGAGCCCTGAGGAACACCACTGTTGATAGATCTAGGAGAAGAACGATGGCCGTCTACAACAGTGGCTATAGAATGACCAGAAAGGAAGCTAGCGATGAAGGCACAGATAGAAGGATAGAAACCGTAGGAGGGCAGTTTGGAAATTAAAGATTTATGCCAGACTCGATCGAAAGCCTTTGAGATGTCAAGTGCAATGGCAAAGCTTTCGCCAAAGTCCCGAAAGGAGGATGACCAGGAGTCTGAAAGGTAGGTGAGAAGATCGCCAGTGGAGCGTCCCTGACGGAACCCATACTGACGATCGGAAAGAAGGTTGTGATAGGAAAGATGGCTTAAAATTTTTCTAATAAGAATTGACTCGAAAACTTTTGAAATACAGGACGTTAAAGCAATTGGACGATAATTGGAGGGTTGGGAGTGGTCACCCTTCTTTGGGACTGGCTGAATGAGAGCAAACTTCCAGCAAGAAGGAAAGGTACAAGTTGACAGACAAAGGCGAAAGAGTTTGCCTAGGCAGGGTGGAAGCACAGAAGCACAGTTCTTGAGAACAACAGGAGGGACCCCATCAGGCCCATATGCCTTGTTAGTACTGAGGCCAGTGATGGTAGAAAATACATCAACTGAAGAAATTTTAATGTCAGCCATGAGGAAGTCAGAGGGGAGAAGTGATGGAGGAACAGCACCGGAATCGTCTAAGGTGGAATTGGAGGAGAAAGTCTGTCCGAAGAGATCTGCTTTATCATTAGAAGAAATAGCTACAGAACCATCAGAGTAGAAAAGAGGAGGGAAGGATGATGAGGTAAAGTTGTTAGAAAGATTTTTGGCAAGGTGCCAGAAGGAGCGGGAAGAATTCGAGTTGGAGAGTTGAGAGCATTTAGTATGGATGAAATTATTTTTAGTAGAGCGAAGAACAGACTTAGCACGATTCCGGCCAGAAACGTAAAGATGATGTGATTCAGGGGTGGGTTGGCTCCGGTACCTTTTGTAGGCCTTCTCCTTGTTGCGGACAGCATTAGAACAAGCGTGATTAAACCAAGGCTTTCTTGCGTTAGTCAAAGGATATGAGAAAGGAATGTATGCTTCCATGCCCGAGAGAATAACCTCCGTAATGCGCAAGGCACACTCAGATGGCTCACGGCCATGGAAGCAATAATCATTCCAGGGAAAATCAAAGAAGTACTGCCTGAGGGCCTCCCAGTTCGCGGCTCCAAAATGCCACAGACGACGTTTCCCTGGAGGGTCCACAGGCCGTACCGGAGTGATAGGACAGATTAAGGTAATAAGGTTGTGATCGGAGGAGCCCAACGGAGAGAAAAGATTAACAGAGTAAGCAGAAGGATTAGTTGTGAGGAAGAGGTCAAGTATGTTGGAGCTCTCTCCAAGGCGGTCAGGGATACGGGTAGGGTGCTGTACAAGCTGCTCTAGGTCATTAAGGATAGAAAAGATGTAGGCTTGTTCACCAGGTGGATCCGTGAAAGGAGAGGAGAGCCAAAGGTGGTGGTGAACATTGAAATATCCAAGAATGGAGATTTCAGAGAAAGGAGAAATGGACAGAATGTGTTCCATCGTAGAAGTAAGATAGTCGAAGAATTTTTGATAGTCAGTAGAATTAGGGGATAAGTAAACAGCACAGATATATTTAGTCAGAGAATGACAGGAAAGCCGAAGCCAGAGTGTGGAGAATTCAGAAGAATCAAGTTCAGGAACACGAGAGCAAGATAAGTCGTTGCGTATGTATACACAACAGCCACCTTTGGCTTTGAAATGAGTATAGAGAAAGTAGGAGGATACAGAAAAGGGTTTGCTGTCGGTTGCCTCAGACAGCTGAGTCTCCGTCAGAAGAAGAAGGTGAGGTTTAGAGGAGGAGAGATGGTGCTCAACAGAGCGAAAGTTAGATGAAAGGCCGCGAATGTTGCAGAAATGAAGAAGAAGAGAGTCAGACAGTGGTTCTAGGCACCTCGAGTCTTCACCGGGAGAGGGGCGGATGGCGGGGGCATTTATGGTCCCCCCCCCCTGGGGACTCCGAGGCTTGATTAGTAGACGCCATTTTTGTTGATTTTTGAATAGGAAGTGTAGTGTGTACTGTGCATGTAGTTTGGTGAAGATAGTTAGAGAAATTTGTACTGGAGAGCATGCTGGCCTACTCTCTGTGTAACTGAGACACTGAAAAAGTTCAGCAAAGGGGGATGGTCAGGAACTAGTCCTGAGGGCTGATGAAACGGGAGCTCCAGCACTCCCTGTCATCAGCTTTCCATCCACCTCGGGAGTACTGCCCTGCTCGACTGGTGCTACAGTCTACTCGACTGGTGCTACAGTCTTTATAAGTAGAAGAAATAGCTACAGAGCCATCTGAGTAGAAAAGAGGAGGGAAGGATGATGAGGTAAAGTTGTTAGAAAGGTTTGTGGCAAGGTGCCAAAAGGAGCATGAAGAATTCGAGTTACAGAGTTGAGAGCATTTAGTTTGGATGAAATTATTTTTAGCAGAGTGAAGAACAGACTTAGTATGATTCCGGGCAGAAACGTATAAAATGTGTGATTCAGGGGTGGATTGGCTCTGGTACCTTTTATAGGACCTCTCCTTGTTGCGGACAGCATTAGAACAAGCGTGATTAAACCAAGGCTTTCGTGCATTAGTCAAAGGATATGAGAAAAGAATGTATGCTTTCATGCCCAAGAGAATAACCTCTGTAATGCGCAAGGCACACCCAGATGGCTCCCGGCCATTGAAACAATAATCATTCCAGAGAAATTCAAAGAAGTACTGCCTGAGGGCCTCCCAATCTGCAGCTCCAAAGTGCCACAGGCGATGTTTTCTTTGGAGGGTCTGCAGGCCGTACCGGAGCAATAGGACAGGTTAACGTGATAAGGTTGTGATCAGAGGAGCCCAACGGAGAGAAAAGATTAACAGTGTAAGCAGAAGGGTTAGTTGTAAGGAAGAGGTCAAATATGTTGGAGCTCTCTCCAAGGTGGTCATTGATACGAGAAGGGTGTTGTACAAGCTGCTCTAGGTCATTAAGGATAGAAAAGGTGTAAGCTTGTTCACCAGGTGGATCAGTGAAAGGAGAGGAAAGCCAAAGGTGATGGTGAACATTGAAATCTCCTAGAATGGAGATTTCAGAGAAAGGAGAATTGGATAGAATGTGTTCCATCGTAGAAGTAAGATGGTCAAAGAATTTTTGATAGTCAGTAGAATTAGGAGATAAATAAACGGCGCAAATATATTTAGTCAGAGAATGACAAGAAAGCCTAAGCCAGAGTGTAGAGAATTTAGAAGAATCGAGTTCAGGAACACGAGAGCAAGATAACTTGTTGCGTGTATATACACAACAGCCACCTCTGGCTTTGAAATGAGTATAGAGAAAGTAGGAGGATACAGAAAAGGGTCTGCTGTCAGCTGACTGAGACAGCTGAGTCTCAGTTAGAAAAAGAAGGTGAGGTTTAGAGAAGGAGAGGTGGTTCTCAACAGAGCGAAAGTTAGAGGAAAGGCCACGAATGTTGCAGAAATGAAGAAGAGAGTCAGACAGAGGATCCAGGCATCTTGAGTCGTCACAGGGAGAGGGGCAGAAGGTGGGGGCATTTATGGTCCCCTCCCCCTGGGGACTCCGAGGCTATGTTATTCGACGCCATATATTTTTTTTTTAAGGAAGTGTGGTGTGTACTGTGCACGTAGTTTGGTGTAGTAGTAGTAGTAGTAGTAGTAGTAGTAGCAGTAGTAGTAGTAGCAGTAGTAGTAGTAACAGAAGTAGTAACTGAAGCAGTAAAAGTAACAGAAGTAGTAGTAGCAGTGGTAGTAGCAGTGGCAGTAATAGTAGCAGTAGTAGTAGTAGTAGTAGTAGTAATAGTAGTAGTAGTAGTAGTAGTAGTAGTAGTAGTAGTAGTACCCAACTAATGATAATACTGAGCATTATAACGATAATGGTAATGATACAACATGCATTACACAGTTGTTTATGTTCCCGCTTCATCTTTCATTGCCACATTAGAAGTACAGGGGTCCAGGTCTAGTGAATAACCAGTCATCTAATCCCTGAGTGGTTTAATGTAAGCAAGATACTCAATCCAGGCACTGTACTCAATTTCTTATTGTCTACAATTGGTTGGAGCGCCTTAACCCACAAAAAGGTAGCAGTACATCGAGTGAGCGGATGGTGGCTGCAACCAACTATTATCCAAACACAAATATTGCTCAGTAGTGGCTGACCAGAATAAACAACCAATTGAAAAACTGACATCTGTACCGATTTAAATTGCACTGTACATATACCAGTTTGTCACAGTTCTTTCATACGGCTCATGACACTTTCATGACACTCTCATGACACTCCCACCTGAGCACGGTAGTCTGGCACAGGCTGGAATAGAATACGAGAGTTATCCCCACCTAGAGAGGGTTAGTTGATTGCTTTCTACAAAATTTAATCTCGTGGAAAAAAAAGCGCTTCTCGTGTGAGCGAGTCTACCTTGTGTGTTTTTCGAAAATTTTACTTGCTACCGCTAGACGAGTTTATTCATCTTAGGCTAGACCACCAAGTAGTGAAGGCGTTAATAAGAACTGCATCTAACCCACTCAGTTTGAAAAGCCACTCCTAGGTTGATCAAAGTAGTTTGGGGGTCACCCTATTCACACACTAGGTGTAAAATTGCCATCTGTCATATCCTGAATGCTGAGCTGAAGCAAGAAATTAACACCAGAGTTGGTAATCACGAAGTTCTGTGGAAAGGAGGTTGAGCCACAGTGTTGTTTTATTTTGCCACTGATGTACACGAACTAAGCTGCAAAAGGAAGAAAATCTCAGCCTAGTTAAAATGAATGAATTATAGTAAGAATAATTTTAAAAGGTCCCGGGTTGAGTTGCATCCTACAGGACCATAGCAATACGCTAACCTTTTCAGCGAGAGGACGCGTTTTGACATTTTAATTTTTGCTACAGTTCATTCACTTTAATTTGGCCCAAATTCTTGTTCTTTTGCAGATTATTTCACGTAGCTCAGCAGCAGAAATACTACGGCTCTACATCCTTTCCGCAGCACTTTTCGTGACTAATACCATATTGAAGTACTCATATCTTGTTACAACTCAGCATTCAAGGCGGAGGGATGGCAATTTTAGGGCAAGTTAAACTGAACAGAGTATACCTGCAGCTCTCTTGTTCGAAAAGTCTTATTTAAATAAATCGTCTGGAGGTGGTATGAATATAATATGAAAAGAAGACGTCAGGCTGATGGGGTTAGATCTTATATATGCTAGTGAATTTGTGTTACTGGTGATTTTATGAAATCCCTAGTCAGTTCGTGAAATGAGTGTGAATTGGGATGGATTCATTAGGTATGGTTAGTTTATGCTGCGGTTGGGTTAGGCTGGGATAATCTAGGTTAAGCTTAGGTTAGGTTAAGCTAGGTAAGGTTAATGTAGGTTAGTTACGTTAAGTTAGTTTAGGTTAATTTAAATGAACGCCAAATAATGTTAACCATTCATCTAAGTTAACCTAACTAACTTAGCCTAACCTAACCTAAGCTTAACCTAGATTATCCCAGCCTAACCTAACCGCAGCCTAAATTAACCTCATCTAAATTAATCCATCCTGAGTCACTCATTTCACGATTTGCCTAGGGATTTCATGAAACTGCCGGTTTCACAAATTCACCGTAACAAATAACCGTCTCTGAAAGATCTTTGAGCTAGCACGCACGCTTTCACGCACACTAACTCGCTCGCTCGCACGCGAGCACGCACGCAAGCACGCACGCACGCACACACACACACACACACACACACACACACACACACACACACACACACACACACACACACACACACACACACACACACGCACAAGCACGCACACATGCACACACACACGACGGCACAAATACGACATACACTCGACACATACAGACACACAAGCGACACTCCTCTCTCACACAGCAGTTCCTAACCTGAACAAAATCGTCTGAAGAAAAGGTATTATCAAGGTTTACGAATTGGGTATGGGTGGCAGATTAATAATGTCAGTGATTTTTTTCCCCACAAAGAACCAATGGCCACAAACCTTTTCGAAAAATGAGTTATTCTGTCCCCAGGAACTTGAACAAACGCAGACCAAAAGCAAGATAATTCATTTCGAAATGCCTAGACACATCTAGTTTAGCATACTGGAGTCATAGGCAGTGGGAAATATAATATGAAGGCGAAAGTTCCGGAGATGACCTGTTGCATACGTGAAGGAGTGAGAGTGCGTTGTTTGGATGAAAGTATGGTTTGGGTTTAGACCAGAACGACTTGTTTAAGAGTTTCTTTTCACCTGTAGGCAGCTAAGAGGATATAGCAAATAGCCAATATACTGCAGAAACCGTCATTTTACGCTTAATATAAAATTTTTTGCTATATGCATGTCTAATGACTGTCTACAATGATACAAAGAAATCTGTTGTACTTGCTTCACATTTCTGACGTAATTAATGTCTGTCTTAAACTTTTCATGGGAAAAATGAAATAATATAATATTCTGAACTAGGTGAATATGATCTCAACCCCCCACCTCCTCGTCTGCGTTCATGTCTGGAGATAACAAGAGTAAAAAAGAAAAGAAAAAAAAAGAAGAAAAGAAAGACATTCTCGGGATAAAAGGAATTTTCGACTTACGATGAGACGAGCTCCCTGTGTACAGTAGTTATGTTACTTTTGGATTTTGGTGAGTGATACGTTACTGGCCAAGACAGCTCGTGAACCGCACTGATGATTATAGCAAGCTTCATACGTGCTTGGCGAGATGTCATGAGGTTTCGGACTGCATCGTAGACTCACACAGTACCCAAAGGAGTGGTAAGCGACTGCTGAGGTGAGTGGTGATGAACTGGGGTAAGGGTGAGGGTGTATGACTGGACTGAGCCTGAGATGGTTCACGTGACAGATTACAGGACCCAGGCAGCCGAATGACACACTCCTGAGCCACTCGAGAATAAACTCAGGTACAGTCTATGCAGAGATGGGCTATAGAACTCATCTATACTAAAATCTACTCATATAAATACATCAATACCAACAATATCTTTCAATCCAGAAACTCTTCTTCAAAAATATCATTGTTAGATAGCTTCCATGGCATGTCTGTTACGAAAATTCTATCCAGTCGAATGTAAAAAAAAAAGCTTGAAATTTTAAACTTTTGTATAATCGCTCGAGTTCCGTGTTTTCAGTTAGTCTCCAAGTTTTGAGCTGTAAAGCAGTGCTGTGTTTGTTTATATTCGACTGGGTGGACCATTTTATTGGAGACATAGGGCCTGCTATGGAATCCAGGTAACAAAAAAATTACTGAACAAAGTGCCTGAATTTCAAGATATGGAATCTAAGTAATTAAGAAAACTGCTGAAGTTTCTAAATTTAAAGATGCCGCTCGAAACTTGAAACCTGCTTGTAATCACAGAACTGAGTAGAGGGGTTTACATTACTGCGAACCTGAGCTATGATAAAAATACATTACTCGATGACTGTAATTAAACAGTACAGAAATACATGTTAAATACAGGGTGACCCGATAATAATACCCTCATTGATACTTGGCTGATGTTGTATGTTGCGTGGACTGCACAGTCTGCTGATGTGGGCGTGGATGTGGTAGTGATAGCAGGAATGTATAAATCCTGCAAGACAGACACTGGTAACTCTGAGCCGTCCTGCAGCACACAGAAATAGCCTAGAGGAGTGGAAGAGAAGCGTTGTTTATGGACACCCTGTACAAATGCAGCTTCAACGACTTTTATGACAAGCCTCACCTTGACCATTGTCTGGCAGTTCCAATAATGTGATGAGTTACTTGAATATGACACCATTCACAGTGACCTAACGATCTCGTACACCCTCACTTAACGACAAACATTTACACCTTATTCTCGTCAGCTGACGACATACTCACTACCTTTATCATTCTGTTTCTTCATATAATCTGATGATACAGGCTACTCTTTTTTACGCTGACTTGACCTTAAATTGCCATATCTCAGTTAAGAATGCTGATTTGTAACAATTGTTCTGACACCAGTATATGATGCTAATGACGAAGAAGTGACATAGAAGGGAGGCATTACCGTATTATTGTCTTTCTAGCTCTGACCTGTGTGAAGTAAGCTGTAAAAGGTCGAGAAGCTAGGCCAGGTTAAGGTAAAAGGAGTAGGCTATAGTAGGCGGAAAAAAAATCACAAGAGAAAAATGAGGCTAAAAGGCAGAATTAAGGTCTAAGGAGAAGCTGTTACAACGCCTGCTGTCTCACAAGAATGCGGCTTTCACAGACTATGTTTTTCTAGGAAGCAAGAGAAGATATGTAGATCCCTTGCTATGGACTAAGGTCTTTTGTTCCTTGATTTCTTCATATCTTAGTGACAGGAAAATAAGAGTAAAAGTAGATGATGTATATTCCAATTTCCACTCAATTAACGCCGGTGTGCCGCAGGGGTCAGCTCTGGCGCCAACCCTATTCCTGGTTAATATTAATGATCTCTTTATCTATCACCCACAATCTCATCCACTCATACGCAGATGACTCAACACTACATAGTTGATTCACACTCAGACACCCATTTACAAAGTCTAATATCTCTACCTCACAACTCAGTACAGCCGTGTCCATAAATCAAGACCTATCTACGATCAGATATTGCCAGACTCGTACATTACCTTCAGTGCTACTAATATTCCCATCTCCAAAAATATTGAAATTCTTGGCATCTCACTTAACAATGCCCTCAGTTGGACCTCTCATGTTAGATCACTTGCTAAAACCGCCTCAAAGAAACTTGGATTATTGTACAGAGTCCGTAACTTCTTCGCTGATGAGCAGTTAGCTATAATTTATGAGAGTCATGTGCGCTCTCAGCTTGAATATTGCTCACCCTTGAGGAATGGATGTGGAGAGGTTGGATTAAAACAACTAGACAAAATTCAGAACAAGGCTGTTAGACTTATTAACAACCCTGCCATTACAAATAAACTACCTCCCCTGAAAGTAGGAAGGAATGTTGCCTCCCTTGCATTATTTTACAGATATTTTTTAGGTAATGCTCAAACGAAGTTGCGTCCATAGTGCCACCTCTCCATGCCTTCCCTCGTGCTACTCGGGCATCTGGTAGCGCTCATGACTAGAATGTCACTCAACCATATTGCAGAACTTCTGCCTATCAGAATTCTTTCATTCCCCGAACTGCATCTCTCTGGAACTCGCTTCCCCAGAGTTGTTTCCCTCCAAATTTCAACCCACAGGTGTTCAAGTCTAACTGTTACAGATATTTTATGAACAGAGGACACTAGAAATCTGGTGTACGGATTATTTTCTTTTTCTTCATTTGTTTTTCCATCTGTTATTTATATATATATATATATATATATATATATATATATATATATATATATATATATATATATATATATAGATAGATAGATAGATATATATATATTCTGTATTGATTTATTTTGCATATTACACCTTACCTTCCTCTCGTATGCTGTTTGCATCGCTTAATTATCGACATAGTTTGCATCAGTAACATACAGATGGATTCTGTCGTGTAATGGGCTGGTTAAATAGCTAAGGAAGACGTATTAAGAAAGCTCCAGAGCGACTTACGATGCAACACTTTTGATGCAACTTGTCCGATCGCATGGGCCAGGGTAGTTGTAAAAGTTGTTGCCTCAGGTTCATCTGAAACGTGAACCCAATGGACCGCAGACTGAAGTTGCCCCTCTTCTGCAGCCAATCATCCTCGTTTCGGGCGATAAGGAAGGGAGCTGAGGGACGTTTGTATAACCGTACAGTGATGCCACCCAGTTATATCGGTTCCGCCACATGTAGGCGTCCTTCTACAGCACCAAGCTAAGGCAAACTAAGGGAGCAAGAACAACCCCATTTCAAAAGACCACAGGAGGTTTCGTAGCACGTCTTCTCAAGCGATTAATTTTACGTTTTACACCATACCATTCTATTGTGTGCTTTTCAGGTTGTTATTAATAACCACGTAGATTGCAGGATATAGATGTGTTATGTGCAAAATAAATCGCTATGGGAACAGTACTGTGAAATCTCGTCACATAGCATACGAACTTAAATCTGAATCAGACCTCAGTCTGACGGAGCTCTAAGTTAAAAAATTAGCTCAAAATTAGGCCCGTATTTCTAGTTGGCTTCGTAGTTTTCGTAACACTTTTTCCTTGGCGATTTTTTCCGCATATCAAGCCTCAGTATCGTCTTGCATGTTACTGATGGACGCTATGTCGCTATTAAAACTTTATTACCACCATACAAGAGAGTATAGACTCATGCAAACTAATTCGCTAAGAAAGAGGAGTTACGAAGGGTACAATGTGACTTATATTACGACACGAATCAATCGAGCTTACGTCCACGTCCCTAATTGTATCTGACGCGTGAACAGGGTCATATAGGAAACAAACAGGCTGGTAATTGAACTCGGGTTTTTCTATTTACAGGCTCGACGTGCTAACCAATATTCCACCGCCCCTCCTCCCTACAACTTAACCCCGCCAAATTCAAAACCGGTGGACGGGCATACGATAGTTGATTCATTGTGACTTGGTGGATATTTTCGTCCTTTGACAACTAATTTCCCGTAGCTCAGTGGCAGAATAAGGGAACATTATGGCTTTTCATCCTTCACACAGCACTTCTTCGTGACTAGGATTGGATTCTACTGTTAATCCTTTGTTATCGCTCAGCAGTCGACCTACGCCAGGAGTTCTCTCTCTCTCTCTCTCTCTCTCTCTCTCTCTCATGTCAAGAATTTGGCGGCATCTCTCTCATTCTCTCTCTCTCTCTCTCTCTCTCTCTCTCTCTCTCTCTCTCTCATAGATTTTGTTCACAACTTTTATTGGTTTATTGTTGCTATTTTCAAGCGGTTTTATTTAGCCCAGGAAACACTTCTTGATTTGGAAGGGTTGGTCATGTTCTAAGTGGTCATTGAGGATTCGTAATATTTCTTCCTTTGCCATTTATTCCACATATTGCACCACACTAGCTCCATGTAGTCACTCATAAAGGAAGTGACAGCTCGTCTGCCAACCCCTCCGCGTTTCGTTTGGTAACACTATAACCTTTATAACTTCATGTGTTTCGAGTTGGACTTTGAGATTCAATGGCTGAGCAGACACCTATTCGAATTTAGTTTTTTTTCCTGATGAAGCAATGTAGCTATGCCGTGTGCGAAAATGTTCTTTATAATATTGCTCTATATATTAAATAATCGCATCACAGTGCAAGCGGCAAATCCCTTGACCTCAGCAGATAATCATACATTCAGCGCCTTCATAATGTGGCATCTATCAGTTACATTAAAACATGAGTGGATGCACAAGAACAACTACGGTGTCGTATCTGCCAATGATTTCCAAGTGTTCTCCACACAATTCAAAGCATTCTGTTGAAGCAATTAGTAGTACACTCACCCCGTAGCCTAACCTGTGACGCTAAAAAAAAAAAAAAAAAAAAAAATGGCACCTTACCGACTGCGAGTTGTTATGTCGGTACACGTCCCGAAAAGACCAATAATTAATCTTGTACTAACCCGCACATTATAAACATCTTGAGACTAAATAAAAATCATTCACATGAGGCTGCTTAATTTTAAAGGTGACATGTTTTCATGATGTGTAATTTCGAAGTAGGATACAACACCATGGTGAAATAGGGACACCTCTTTGTTATTATTATGGTGTCATTGTTTTGACGAGGTTTGTAAAATAACTGTGGTATCGATGACCTCGTCAGAAGACAAATTTTTCCTTCATGCATAAATCTACATCCAGTTTTATGATGTATTACTGGATACAATATATTACCGTGGGAATGATAGTTATAGCTAAAACAGCAGTTTACTGCTAAAATAAAGATGAAAGTTATACTTCTATTAGGCTAAGAGTTCCAGATCACCTTTGTACAAACAATGCATTACGTGCCTCGTGACACTTCCACAGAATATGAAAATCTGCATTTTCGTTCGTTTATTGATTTTTCCTACGTTTATGGTTAGGTACTTCATGTTTCTCCAGAAAAATAATGACTCTGAAATGTGTAACTACATTAATGTTACGCTGTTGTGCAATAAGTCTTAGATAATGCATCCTCTGACCATTGTACACGAAATTTTGGCATTTCACTGTTGGCGCCATAATAATCATGCAGTACAAGAAGATTTTTTTCAATAGCTAGGTTACGTATCACTATCCGAGTTGCATTCTAGTGCAAATACTCCCTTTATCATCTCAATCTCCGAATTTCATAGATTATGCTTGTCCTTCATGATATATGGTAATTTTTATGTCCGATAAGTATGGAGATAACATCACTGAATTCGGAGGTTGCATTCCCCGTCGTGGACTGTTATCCCAAAGAATGAAGCTCAAGAGCTGAGTGTGTCTGCTCAGATTAGTATCCATATCAATCATTTCTCCTCTGTAGCCTACCATATATCTGTGAGTGAGGGGATGTGTCAAAGCCAGAGTAAACGCTAGCTTGTCCACATTTCTACAACATATGCATGGGTTGAGGAGATGCGTCAGTGCCAGCGCAAACGCTACCATGGACACGTCTCTGCCACATATGCATGGGTTGAGGGGATGTCTCACAGCCAGAGTGACAACTACACTTGTCACAGCTTTACCACATATGCATGTGTGAAGGGACGTGTCAGTGCTAAATCGCATGCTAATCTCGCCATATCTCTGCCATATGTGCATAGATGAGGGAAAGTGATAGTGCCTGATTACTCCTTTACCTGATTACTCCTTTACCTGGTCACATCTCTGTCACATACAGGTTCATGGGTTACCGAAGTCGTGAACAAACGAATTTCATAAGACTTAAGCTCAAACGGACGGAGGACACACACGTGTGCAGGTTCAGTTTGACCCGTGTCCAACTTTTGGTGGCAATAGGCCCAGCAGGTTGCCCGTGAGTGAGTCGTTTACGCGCACACACACACACACACACACACACACACACACACACACACACACACACACACACACACACACACACACACACACACACACACACACACACACACACACACACACACACACACACACACACACAGAGGCCAGGCACGAATTCTGAGTAAGGAGTGGCGTGGGGGGCGAATGTCCCCGTATTTTTGGCAGACCAATGAATATTTATGATTAATGAACTATGATAGCAAAGTATAAGTATTAAGTATCTTGCATAAATGCTATGATGGAATAATTTCGATGAAAATAGGGATTTGGTCATAAACTGTGGAGGGATTGACAATGAATTATCAAGAATTCATACTTATTAATCCACAAGGAATCATGCCACCGTTTTCCAGAGTGCTGCATCCAGTTCTGACCGAATCCTTCCACATCCACTCATCCCCTCTCCAGCACCCAGCCAGAGGTCTCCCCCCCCCCCCACACACACACAATATCCACACATTTGTTTCATTGCGGTAATATGTTGCTCTTCACTGCTGCTCAGTTTTCGTTACTTTCTGCATCTAAAATTCCATCCTCTGATTTGTGGAGGTTGAGTTCATTTGTTCCTCGCACATGCATTAAGACTTCACACCCCCAAGTGCGATGACGTCTTTTTATTTTTATTTTTTCATTATTAGTACGATTTAACTTGGCAGACTTACTATTGGGGTGTTCGATAATAGTACTGAATAAACCCCTGCCTTCTTGAGGTCATTCTTAACTTATATAAGATTGCCTGGTGGTAGTCAGACAAGTACTATCACATAATCAAGATGAAGGGGACACTGTTATTTTGTGGAAAGTTTATGCCAAAAATGTGATGTTGGATGTCGGTTAGGGCAACAACAGTCATTGTATGTGGTGGTGTTTGGGTACTGAGCCCACGACCTGTTCTCTGTATAGTTATTATTGTGTTAAAACCACAAGCACTGATACTTCTGGTTGTTATTAAAATAAGTGGTGCCAATAACTCCTCAGCTACCAGTCGAATCGTAGCATTTGTGGTAACGACTTACTGTATAATAAAAATAGCTGCACGAGTGTCTTTTTTTTTTTCTTTTTTTGTCAAAATATTCCATCTCTGTGATGATGGACGGTTGCACTGTTAGATTTTTCTGTTGTATTGTGCTACTATCCATTAGGATGCATGCGTGCGTGTGTGCGTAAACGACTCACTCACGGGCAACCTGCTGGGCCTATTGCCACCAAAAGTTGGACACGGGTCAAACTGAACCTGCACACGTGTGTGTCCTCCGTCCGTTTGAGCTTAAGTCTTATGAAATTCGTTTGTTCACGACTTCGGTAACCCATGAACCTGTATGTGACAGAGATGTGACCAGGTAAAGGAGTAATCAGGTAAAGGAGTAATCAGGCACTATCACTTTCCCTCATCTATGCACATATGGCAGAGATGTGGCCAGATTAGCATGCGATTTATCACTGACACGTCCCTTCACCCATGCATATGTGGTAGAACTGTGGCCAGGCTAGCTGTCGCTCTGGCTGTAAGACATCCCCCCAACCAGGGCTGGGGGCAATGAATTTTTGTCAATTCAATTCCAATTCAGAATAAAATCTGAATTAATCAATTCCAGTTCAATTCAGTTCATTCGTTAAAAAAAGAAATCTTCGATTCCAGTTCAATTCAGTTCATTTCATTCAGTTAAAATGTTTTCAAATCAAAATTAATTTTAATCTACCCAGTGCCATTAATCTAACGGAAAGAAATAAAAATGAGGTTTCAAATTATTTTTAACTTTTTTTTTTTTAGCAAACTGTACATTTTACTGTATATTTGAGTATACTGTAAGTTAATTATTGAACAATAATGAATTCGCATATTACAGTATAAAATATTATTTTATCAATTCAATCATCAATTCATATCAATTGACTTACATGCATTCCAATTCAATTAATTATATATTTTTTTATTTCTTTTCAATTCCAGTTCAATTCCAATTCAGTTTTAATTCAATTCATAATTAACCCCAGCCCTGCCCTTAACCCACCAGTTATGTAGTGATGTGGCCAGGCTAGCGTTCACACTGGCAGTGACACATCCCCTTCACCCACGCATATATTAAAGAGATGTGGACAGGCAAGCATTTACTCTTGCTTTGACGCATCTCCTCACTCACAGATATTTGGTAGGCTACAGAGGAAAAGTTATTGATATGGATACTAATCTGGGCAGACACATTCAGCTCTTGAGCTTCAAGTTTTGGGATCACAGTCCACGACGGGGAATGCAACCTCCGAATTCAGTGATGTTATCTCCATTATTACCGGACATAAAAATTACAGTATATCGTGAAGGACAAGCATAATCTATGAAATTCGGAGATTGAGATAATAAAGGGAGTATTTGCACTAGAATGCAACTCGGATAGTGATACGTAACTTAGCTATTGAAAAAAATCTTCTTGTACTGCATGATTATTATGGCGCCAACAGTGAAATGCCAAAATTTCGTGTACGATGGTCAGAGGATGCATTATCTAAGACTTATTGCACAACAGCATAACATTAATGTAGTTACACATTTCAGTGTCATTATTTTTCTGGAGAAACATGAAGTACCTAACCATAAACGTAGGAAAAATCAATAAACCAACGAAAATGCAGATTTTCATATTCTGTGGAAGTGTCACGAGGCACGTAATGCATTGTTTGTACAAAGGTGATCCGGAATTCTTAGCCTAATAGAAGTATAACTTTCATCTTTATTTTAGCAGTAAACTGCTGTTTTAGTTATAACTATCATTCCCACGGTAATATATTGTATCCAGTAATACATCATAAAACTGGATGTAGATTTATGCATGAAGGAAAAATTTGTCTTCTGACGAGGTCATCGATATCACAGTTATTTTACAAACCTCGTCAAAACAATGACACCATAATAATAACAAAGAGGTGTCCCTATTTCACCATGGTGTTGTATCCTACTTCGAAATTACACATCATGAAAACATGTCACCTTTAAAATTAAGCAGCCTCATGTGAATGATTTTTATTTAGTCTCAAGATGTTTATAATGTGCGGGTTAGTACAAGATTAATTATTGGTCTTTTCGGGACGTGTACCGACATAACAACTCGCAGTCGGTAATGTGACATTATTATTATTATTATTATTATTATTATTATCATTATCCCTTTCCGTGGGGGAAGCAGCCTAGGTATATAGATAGATAGATTATTATTATTATTATGATGATGATGATGAATCGTCACAGGTTAGGCTACGGGGTGAAAGTAATAATAATGCTTCAACAGAATGCTTCGAACTGTGTGGGGAATAATTGGAAATCATTGGAAGATACGACATCGTAATTTTTTTTCGTCCCTCGACTCATCATATTTACCCGTTGTTTTCACTCGGTTTGACTGTTTGTTTGTTTGTCTTTCTGTCTGTCTGTTTTTCCATTAACAACTTCACGTGAAAACTACTGGTGCTATTTTAACTAATATTACGGGGGTGATCGCTATGACCTTTTGATCACCTGATTAAAATTTGGGCCAAATTGGGCCAAGGCCCAGGCTGTAGGCCCCCCCCCCAAAAAAAAAAAAGTAAAAATAACCGTTTTTGGCCATAACTCCTTTCATAGTCGTTATGTCGACATGAAACCTAAACCTAAAGGTGCATCTTTCAAATTTGCATCCTATAACATGCCTCATTACATCACGGGGGTCACTCCCCCAGTTAGCAGCAGGGGATCAGTGTCAGGTGGGTCGGGCCTGAAATTTAGAATGTTCATAAAATCGTCAATTTTCACTCGATTTACTACAAGTTTGATATGTGATATCTTTGACTAGATATCCTGTTGTGTTTATACGTCAGCACTAAAATGACTGCCGGGGGCGGGTTTGCTGTGCCTTGGCACCGCTTCTTGTTTTAATGTGAATGATAGATGGTACATTATGAAAGTTTTCAACATAAGATTATATACTGAGGCCAAAGGATTTACTTGCACTATGATACGATTATTTCATGTACAAAGCAATATTATGAAAAGCATTTTTGCACACGGCATAACTACATTACTTCATCAGGATGTGAACCTAAATTCGAATCGGGGTCCACTCAGCCATAGTATCTCAAAGGCCAACACATGAAGTTATAAAGGTTAGAGTGTTACCACACAAAATGCGAAGGGGTTGGCTAGCGAGCTGCCACTTCTTTATTGAGTGATTGCACATTACCGGTGCAAACATGGCGAAATTAAAGCGATGTAAACACCTTGTAAGACGATGTTCAGGTGTCATATGCAAAACAACTCACTTAGAAACAGGGACTACAATGGTTCTAGTGTCACTGCCTGACGTCATTCTTTAGTTGAATATTTGGTTTTACCTCCGCCAACGAAGTTGGAGGAGGTTATGTATTCACCCTTGTTTGTCTAATCGTTTGTCTACAAAATATTCCAAGAAAGTTATTGATGGATTTCACTGAAATTTTGTATACAGTACTGTATATGTTGGTCGTGGGCCAAGGAAGAGTTTACATTATGATGATGATCTGAGTTGTCTGGTATTGGTGCTGGCGGAGGTATGAGGTCTCTGAGTGTGCTTAACTTTTCTTTTTTATGACATTAGTAAATTGAACATGTAAAGTACCCTCAGTGAGCACATACCCTCAGAGATCACATACGCCAATGCCAGACAACTCATATCATCACCAATTTTTTTTTTTTTTTTTTTTTTTTTTTCAATTTCCTTGGGCCATGACAAAATTTCATTGAAATCCATCAGTATCTTTTTGAGATAGCTAGTGTACAAAGAAACAAACTGGAGTGAATACATAATCTCCTCCAATTTCGTTGACGGAGGTAAAAATATGTTATGCGATTGAAGGGAATAACTCTCTCGCATGGTCAGGAAAACTCTAATATTTTGATGCAGCCAGCGGCAGACGATTTAATCATCTGAGAGCCAGTTATAGGAGCCTGAGGATTAACAGGGCCACAGTGGTGTATTGGGACACTGGTGAGGAAGAGGTGCAAGGGAGACTCCCAATTCCACGATACACATGTTCGTTACCTTAGCAGGCTTACTATAGTAACTTTCTTTTCATCTGACGGAACTGAGCCACTCCCAGACCTTGAACAGTAAGTCGGGGTTGCATGAACTTTACTGAGTCTTAAGTATGAGTTAAGAATCAATGTACTTGGTTACACATCATATCAACCCTCCAGTCTGACTACATCTGGCCATCTACTGAGCTGAAAGGAATTAGGGATATTTGTCACACACACACACACACACACACACACACACACACACACACACACACACACACAAGAAATGAAAAAGGAAAACAGAAGAAAAAGAAAAGAAAGAAACAAATATAGCAATATTTTTCTTGATCTGTTTTAGATATTCCGCTTCAGTATTCTCTTGTGTCATGTTTTCATTATCGACCTAGTTCTCAATAATATTATATAGGAGAATATTATGTATGAAATGCAGAAATAAACTATACTCTTTTTACTCTAACATGGCCTAAAATTACCATCACGCCATCTTGAATGCTGAGTTCTAAGAGGAGACTGACACTAGATTATGATGCAAGTCACAAATAACTGTTGTTTGAATGTTTGTAGAGCAATAGCATTGTGTATTTCTGCCACAGAGCTACGTGAATTTAAGTTGGAAAAACGACGATAATCTGGGTCAAGTCAGAGTAAAATCAGCAGCGTAAGAAAAATGGCTTCAGGGAGTCTCCTAAGCGTACGGACACACGGGGCCCCAAGATCTATGGGGAACCCTGCCTGGCAACTATATAATTGGAGTTGGATTAAAAAACAAATTTATGATCTATTCTCCGTTGTAATTTAGATATACTTTTACAGGAAGAACTAGACAAGAGAAGATCCTTTCCTTGATGTTCTTGCAGAAAACTAGTTATAACCTGCTGCAGTACTCGTGTCGAAACCTGAGATTTATTTATGAAGTTAGGCAGGACAAAGAGAAAGATAGTATTTCCTTATCAAAACCTGATTGCGTTTTTTTTTTTTTTTTCAAGCAGGGAAGAAGGAACTAAAGCGTAGAAGCAGGTAAGATTGTTCTCTAAAAACAAGATAACAGAGAGCAAAACTCAAAATTCGTTCATTTCGAGATGCGTGGACACACTGCGTTTGAAAGACTGGAGATCATGGGCAGTCGGAAATACAGAAAAAGGAAGACAGTTCCAAAGTTGTCCAGTTGCATACATGAAGGACTGGGAGTAACGGTTAACTGTTGCATTAGAGAACTGGACAGAAAAGGGATGAGAGTTTGTTGCCAGACGGGTGCTAAGCTTCCGCCGTATTGGTGAAGGGATGCAACCAGACAATTCAGAGGAGCAGTGATTATTGAAGTAACGATAGAAAAGAGATAAAGATGCAACAGTGCAGTGCAAAGACAGAGGTTGAAGGGGGCCAGTAAGAAAAGGCGAGGTAATAGTATATCCTGATTCTGGACTTGGATTCATAAACAAACTGATCAGTTCTTTGCCGTAACCATTTTTTTTTTTATCCCCAAGGAGAACGAGGGACGGAGAACACAGTCTTGTCCCGTGTGAGTCCAGTTTCTCCTGCAAAAACAAATCTAAGTTCCGGCAGGAAATTAACTGTAAATATGCTTGAGAATCCCACCCCTGCACTCGAATTCACAGAGAAAATGACTGAGAAACTTACAGGTAACTGCCTCTCGTAACCGAGGTTTGCTATTGCGAAAGTGGGAAAGAAGATGTGGCATTTCTCCATGTCTCTTGTACTTCCTATAATCTCCCCCCCTGGAGGTAGGGGGGTTTTCAAAAATAATTCCCCGGTATCCCTGCTTCTCGTATGAGGCGACTAAAAGGGTTGGCGGAGGATTAGTGCCCCTCCCCGGAAATCAGCTAACTAAAATGACGAACAAGAAGCATTGGACAAGGACTGACCAAAAGATGACGACCAAAGATCGGACATAGGACATGTTACGGATCGCGGCGTGGAATGTAAGGGATGAGAATGATGAGGTGAAAGAGACAGAGGTTGGCCATGTGCTTGAGGATGCGAAAGTGGATGTATGTGGAGTACCTGAAACTAAATGGAGAGGAGAGAGTGAGAGAGAATGGGAGTATGGATTGGGTATATGTGCAGGAGTAGGTGAGAATGAGAGGGCAAAAGAAGGAGTGTGTATTGTTGTGAGTAAAAGATGGAAGGAGAATATAAGAGAGTATGGATCAGTTGGCTCAAGGATTGTGTGGGTAAGATTGAAAGTTGGAATACTAATGGGGGCGAGTGTGTGCGTGTATGCGCCAACACAAGATTGTGTAAGCAGAGTGAGAGAAGTGTTCTGAATAAATGTGAAAGTTTGGAAGGAATGAGAGTGTTTTTGATTGGTGATGTGAATGGTAAAGTAGGGAACATGAAGGTGAATGGAATAGTTGGTGAGTGGGGTGTGCCTGCTGAGGTAGATGAGAATTGCACTGCATTAGTGGACATTTGTGCCGGGAGGGGGTTGGTGATAATCAATACCCTCCTCAGGCACAAAATGATTCACAGGTATACATGGCGAGTGATGAGAGGGGTGGGTGGTTAACTGAATGAAAGGAAGGCAATGATTGATTATATGTGTGTGGATGAAAGGATGCGAAGAGGTGTAATGGATTTAAGAGCTTATAGAGGTTAGGGGAGTGGACTTTCTGACCACTACTTGGTGGTGGCCAGAATCAAGATCCAAGTAAAATGGAGAAACAGAAGAAGGGAAGGACGGGAGGAAGGAGTAGTTGCAAGGAGGTTGGAAAGGTTACAGGATGATGAGAAAAAGGCAGAATATAAGAGAGAAGTGGAGGAACGATTGGGTAAATATGAGTTGGAGCAGATGGGGGACGTGGAAGATGTGTGCAATATATTCACAGAAGAAATATGTGCAGCATGTGATGTGGTGTGTGGGGTGAAGAGAAGACGGAAGGGGGTGCAAGGAACAGCATGGTGGAATGAAGAGGTGAGATAGGCTGTGGCACAAAAGAAGAAAGAATACAATGAATGGATGAGAAATAGGGGCGTGGAAGAAATTGAGAGGCGGAAGAGAGAGTTATATGCAGAAAGGAAGAGAGAGGTGAAAAGATTAGTAAGAGAGAGTAAGAAGAGAGTGGATAAGGACTTTCGAAGGAATTGGAGTGTAAAGTTCAGAGACTGTAAGAATATGTTCTGGAGAGAGATGAAGAGAGTAAGACAGGGTGGCAGTGAAGTTAGTAGGGGAGTGAAAGATAAAAATCGTTAGTGGAGAAGGGAGAAAAAGCGAGCAGATGGAGAGAACACCTTAAGGAACTGTTGAACATGGAGAATGGAAGTAATGCGAGTATAAGTGGATGGGGAATGGCAGGGAGAAGGAGGGAGGTGAGAAGACAGGAACAAATCAGTAGGATAGAAGTTGTGGAAGCAATGAAGAAAGCCAAATTGGGAAAAGCCCCAGGAATTGATGGAGTGTGTGGCGAAATGCTGAAGCATGGGGGAGAGATAGTAGTAGAATGGATGTGGAACATGTGCAGATTGGCCTGGGAGGAAGGTAGAGTACCGTAGGATTGGAAGTCAGGTATAATTATTCCATTGTATAAAGGAGAAGGGGAAAAAGAAGTGTGTGGTAATCATAGGGGCACTTGTCTTCTTAGTGTAATAGGAAAAGTATACGGTAGGATACTTCTTGACAGAGTTAGGAAAATAACAGAGGAATCAGTTGGAGAAGAACTGGAGGCTTTAGAAAGGAAAGAGGTTGTGTAGATCATATATTACAGTAAGTCTTAGATCTTTAGTGGAAAAGTTTCTAGAGAAGGAAAGGAAGTTGTATGCGGCCTTCATGGATTTGGAGACAGTATATGACAGGGTGGACAGACAAGGATTGTGGAAAGTGTTAAGAATATATGGAGTAGATGGGAAGTTGTTGAATGCTGTGAAGAGTATGTATGATGGTGCTAAGGCGGCAGTGCATGTGGATGGTGAACCGAGAGAATTTTTCTCCTTGATGGTTGGGTTGAAACAGAGATTTGTCATGTTCAATCTGTATATGGATGGGGTAATAAAAGAAATACAAGGTAGGGCAGTGGATGTGAGTGGATGTGAGAGAGGGTAGTGTTTGGAAACTCCCTGTACTGTTGTTTGCAGATGATACTGTGTTGTTAGATGAAGACGAACGGGAGCTGCAAGGCTTGGTGGATGAGTTTGGGAGAGTGTGTAAGAAACGGAATCTAAAGGCGAATGTAGGGAAGAATAAAGTGGAGGTCTTTGAGAGAGGTGAAGTCAGTGAATGTACAGTGAGGTTGGATGGTGAGGAAATGGAAAATGTGAGTACGTTTAAATACTTGGGTAGTGCGATGAGTAAGGATGGAAGTTTGGAGGGAGAAGTGCTTGGATGGGTACAACAAACAAGAAAGGTTGCTGGTTCCTTGAAAGCAGTGATAAGAAACAGGGAAGTGAGCATGGAAGTGAAAAAGTTACTACATGACAGTATTGTGATACCAGCTCTAACATATGGAAGTGAAGCTTGGACGTTGTTGGAAGGACACAAGAGTGAGAGCAGTGGAAATGAGTTATTTAAGAGGAGTCTGTGGAGTCACATGGAGAGACAGGCTGACAAATGAGGATATAAAGGAGCATTGTGGTGTGGATGTGGATGTGATAGGAAGCGTTAGGAGGAACATGCTGAGGTGGTTTGGCCATGTGGAGAGGATGGACGGTGAGAGACTGACGAAGAGAGTGTATGTGAGTGAGGTGGAGGGGGGGAGAGGGAGCGGGAGGCCGAGGATGAGATGGAGGGATGGAGTGGAGAGGTATATGAGAGAGGGGTGTGTGTGAGTTGGGAGCTGGGTAGTGAAATGGCGAGGGACAGGGCGACTTGGAGGCGATTTGTTTGTGACCACCCCGTACGGGATTAAGACGTCTGGCAATAGATAGATAGATAATAAGGAATATGATCATGAGCTATTTTTTCTTTTTTCCCTTGGAGACAGAACAACAAGGCATTCATATCCATTATTCTTCCTATAGTATAACTCAAACTCTGCATTTGCTGCCTCCCCCGGCTCATCTGGACGTGCACGGAGTGAACTGCAGGTTGAAGTTGTCCCTCTACTGCAGTCCACTATCCTCCACTCAGGGTGTTCGGTGGGAGCTCAGGGACGTTTGTATAACCAGCCAGCTCCTCTGTCCGATTACATAATTGCCTCGTTACGAAAGCTTCCCTCTACGTCACCAAAGGAGTTGATAGTCTGTGCTATAAAAGCAGCTGTGTCCTCTCTCTCTCTCTCTCTCTCTCTCTCTCTCTCTCTCTCTCTCTCTTCGTACATATGCTTGTATGTGTGGAAGTGTGCAAGTTATCCTATTCGTGAAACTTGATGTTCCAGTGGGTAGGATGATTGGCAGATGAGTGGGCGGGGCTAGTGATGGGTGGGCAGGTTGGGTAGGTGAGGCAGATGGTTTGATGGGTGGGCAGGTTGGGTAGGTGAGACAGATGGTTTAATGGGTGGACAGGGTGGGTAGGTTAGACAGATGGTTTGATGGGTGGAAAGGTTGGGTAGGTGAGACAGATGGTTTGATGGGTGGGCAGGGTGGGTAGGTGAGACAGATGGTTTGATGGGTGGACAGGGTGGGTAGGTTAGACAGATGGTTTGATGGGTGGGCAGGTTGGGTAGGTGAGACAGATGGTTTGATGGGTGGGCAGGGTGGGTAGGTGAGACAGATGGTTTGATGGGTGGACAGGGTGGGTAGGTTAGACAGATGGTTTGATGGGTTGGCAGGTTGGGTAGGTGAGACAGATGGTTTGATGGGTGGGCAGGTTGGGTAGGTGAGGCAGATGGTTTGATGGGTGGGCAGGTTGGGTAGGTGAGACAGATGGTTTGATGGGTGGGCAGGTTGGGTAGGTGGGGCAGATGGTTTGATGGGTGGGCAGGTTGGGTAGGTGAGACAGATGGTTTGATGGGTGGGCAGGTTGGGTAGGTGGGGCAGATGGTTTGATGGGTGGGCAGGTTGGGTAGGTGAGACAGATGGTTTGATGGGTGGGCAGGTTGGGTAGGTGGGGCAGATGGTTTGATGGGTGGGCGGGTTGGGTAGGTGGGGCAGATGGTTTGATGGGTGGGCAAGTTGAGTAGGTGAGGCAGATGGTTTGATGGGTGGGCAGGTTGGGTAGGTGAGACATACTCATTATTATTAGCTGTCAAAAAGGGGAGTGTCACATGATATTTTCCACTGTATATGCAAGTTCTTCTCTGTCTGTCTAATAATCACATAATCAATCTGTCTACTTGTCGGTCTATCTGTCTATCTGTCCATCTGTCTTTCTGTGTGTCTGATTTTCTGTTTGTCTGTCTAGCTACCAATCTATTCAGACGGTTGTCTTTACAACTGTCTGTATATATTTACCTCCGCCAGGGAGGGTATGTTTTTGTCGGCGTTGGTTTATTTGTCAGTTTGTCTGTTTGCAGAATTACTAAAAAAGATATGAATGGATTTTGCTGAAATTTTTCGGAGCGGTAGGGTATGGCCAAAGTAGCAATCCATTGGATTCTGGTGGTGATTAGCGGTCTCCCTTACCATCACCGTACAAAATCTTCTATCGACTGCAGGGAAAAAATGATATCAGTGTACAGAAGTTAACTTCTTTATGATAGGAATAACTCCAGAAATCTACTCCAGTTAATCCTATATTATTTTATTCAACTGACAGTGGGTCATAGAAGCATAAGTAAATTAATACTATTGCCACCGATCCTCTCATGGTCGGTACAAATCTAACATTCTATTTAAGTCAAATGAGTTTTCTTCAGTTGAGAGTGAGTATAAGAGCCTGAGAATGTTAAAACTGTCACCATAAACCCTCTTACGGTTGGAACAATTTTAGTGTTCTATTCCACCTAACGCGACATTATTTTGATCATATAAGTGAGTCGTAAAAGCCTGAGAGTTCTACTGCTGAAATTCTTATGATAGTGAAAACTGTATTATTCTATCCCAGCTGATGTCAGATGATTTTACTCAATTGAGTAAAAATGGAAGCTTGAAAATGTACTATAGGCCATTCACTTTTACTTCGTCAAGATTTTCGTTCTTTTGCAGGGTATTTCACGTAACTCGGTGGCAGGAAAAGACAGTGCTACGGTTTTACATCCTCTCCACTGAACTTCGTGACTAACGTTGTATTCAAGCGCTTATTTTTTGTTACGGCTAAGCATTCAAGACGGATATATGGCAGTTTTAGTCCGAGGTCATGTGAACAGATGCCTGCATAGTACCATTAACTCTGGTGTTTTGCTCCAGCTAAGGCAGATGATTTTATCCTGCTAAGTGAGTGGCAGGAGAGTTGATACGTGTTTGTTAGTGAAAAATATGTACCACTGGCCAACAAACTAGGGTCACCTTAATGCTGGGTAGATCTCTAGCATAAGCTTATATCCGGTTATGTATGGAGAGAGAGAGAGAGAGAGAGAGAGGGGGGGGGAAGGCAACATGAGTTATATAGAGTGCTCTTCAACTCCAGCTTAGATTCCGTTTTCTGCATCATAATTTTGAAAGAAAACGTATATCCCTCAGTCGCTGGCAGTATTCAACCAGATGTGCAATTAACATTTCGTGAAGCATAGTGGACAGAATCTGACCTCGAAACTGCTGTGAGATTGAGCTTCGTATCTGAGAGAGAGAGAGAGAGAGAGAGAGAGAGAGAGAGAGAGAGAGAGAGAGAGAGAGAACAGATATGAGTGTTTGCATGCGAGAGGGGAGGAGAAGGGCGTAGACGGTATGTGCGCACGGGTGTCCGAGAGAGAGAGAGAAAGCAAAGCAAAGGCTGTAAATAGAAAAATAATTACAGTGACTTGCTTCACCCTCTGGATGATAGCATAATGTGAATTGTGATAAGGGACGGTAGGAAGAGGCACCCAAAATATACTCTTTCTCTCCCTCCCTCTCTCTCTCTCTCTCTCTCTCTCTCTATTTATATGCATTGTCTCGCACTCTCCATATTATTCTGTACACACACACACACACACACACACACACACACTTTGTTATTATTCTTTCCCTCTTTGTTATTTTGCTCTATTCTCTCTCTCTCTCTCTCTCTCTCTCTCTCTCTGGCTTTGTTATACTCGTCCCCGTCCCCGTCCCGCAGGGGCTCGGAGACGGGTATTGGTTTTCATTCGGTTTGACTGTCTGTCTGTCTGTTTATTAACAACTATACACGACAACTACTGGTATGATTTTGGCTAAAATTACTGGGATGATGGGTTTTGACCTGAACACCTGATCAAATTTTGGGCCAAATTAGGCCAAGGGCCAGGCTGTTGGATCAAAAAGTGTTTTAAAAAATGTAAAAAAAAAAAAATCGTTTCTTTTCGCCATAACTCCTTTCAGATTCGTCAAAGCGACATGAAACCAAAACGTGACTGTGCATCTTTCAAATCTGCATATAACATGCTTCATTACATCAGGGGGGTCACCACCAGTTAGCGGTAGAGTGATCAATGCTATAATTTTAATTCGTCATAAATTCGTCAATTTTCATCCGATTTACTCCAGATTTGTTGTGTGACATCCTTCACTAGATATTATATTGTGTTTATACGTCAGCACTAAAATGACTGCCGGGGTCAGGTTTCCTGTGCCTTGGCACCGCTTCTTGTTATCTGTTTGTCTGTCTGTCTGTCTGTCTCTCTCTCTCTCTCTCTCTCTCTCTCTCTCTCTCTCTCTCTCCTTGTTTATACCGTACTAGTTATTTCTCTCTCTCACTCTCTCTCTCTCTCTCTCTCTCTCTCTCTCTCTCTCTCTCTCTCTCTCTCTCTCTCTCTCTCTCCTTGTTTATACCGTACTAGTTATTTCTCTCTCTCTCTCTCTCTCTCTCTCTCTCTCTCTCTCTCTCCCCTTGTTTATACCGTACTAGTTATCTCTCTCTCTCTCTCTCTCTCTCTCCGTTGTATTCTGCACCATTTTTATTCGGTTTTTCTTTATCTTGTTGGCCTATAATATTGGAACCTGCAATCTAATATACTATAGCACTACCCGTGTGTGTGTGTGTGTGTGTGTGTGTGTGTGTGTATTTTGGGCAGCCGAAACTACACATTCAAATCGCACCAAAATCGGCACAAAAATCGCAAAAAATTCGCTGATGTGAAAACACTTGGTCCCATCACGATTGAAAAACTTTTACTATATTTAATGAGCGATCACATTTTGACTAAAAAGCGCCGCTCCAGGCGCCCGGCATAGGATCTCCGAAGAATTTTTTGTTCATAGCTATAACTAAAATATATTATAGCAGTCGAGAGCCCTCCGCAGGAGCAAGTGCGAGGGGCCCGAAGGACCCACGAGCACTTGAATCTATTTCTGCAGCTGTTTGAGTTAGCAGTAATTCCATCGCAGGATCGTACTTTTCTGGAGGAAGAGTGAGGCCGGAATTTATTCAACAATGCTAGGAAAGAACAAAGTGGTAATTTAAGCGTGTTGTGAGAAATGCAGGTAATAAGTAGGCGTAATGTAATGACTATGTTTGAGTATGTTTACTCCATTGGTATGAAGAGCGAAGTTGAATACATAGGCTAGTCAGCAATGTTCGCCATGAGTTGGATTTCGAACGATTGATATGGAGAGAGAGAGAGAGAGAAGAAAAAAATGCTGGCGAGTAGAGGGAGATCTGGAAGGAGAACTAAGAAATAATAATTCGAAAAGGACTGATGGAGAAATGAGAAGAAAAAGATTAAAGGTATCTTCTATATGCACTCACAGATCACGGAGCAGATCATGATCTGGTTCGGATTTGAATCCAGATTTAGCTGTGAAATCTCGTGTTTTTGTCTCATCAGTTGATCCCCAGCCTTGATGCCGCGATTGGTAACAAAACTGGCAGCCCTTCTGTACAATCGGTAAACATCTGCACTATAAGTACTGCATGAGTAGCAGCCAACACGCAATTTACGAGAAGGGCTTATAATGGACAGGAGATTCATTCACGTAAATAAATTTAGAGTAGGGCCCGTAACGAGAATAGCAGTCACACTGGAAATTCCATTAACGTAAGCCAGTTTCATGGCCTTCGCTCACGTAAATTACATGATGCTTTTAGTGACCCGGTCGCATTTTTTTTTTTTTTTTTTTTTTTTTTTTTGCCGGGTATAATTGGTCGTCCACACATACTGACAACATCGGATACAGTGCCTCAAGGAAAGACTTGGCACAGTAGCATTTTCATGATCCTCCCAAACAAAATAAGATATTATGGCAAGTTAAGTTTAGGTTGGGCCTACCTGTAAATTGCTGAGGATCAATCGTTACGAAGTCTCCGAGACCAAATAAATAAACGTACGACCCATACTTATTTTCGTGTTTATCTGTTTCATGCGGCAGAAGGGCAACACAAAGCACACACACCCTTCTTGGTCCAAGGCCTCTCAGCCCCGAGCATCATGAAGTAGGCCTATGGTCCATGAGAGTTATGTGCATTATGTGCTTTCCTGCTATGTGCGATGCTAGGTACAGGAGAGCAGCGCATGTTTACTCCCTTTTTCTTCCTCTTCTTACTGTGTTGGGAGAAATATTTGAAACAGGCCACTGGCATTCTCATATCATCCAGGCTACATTGCCAATCTTCACAAAGAACCTAAATCAGTGGCTCTTAATCATTAAATCTGAAAGCTCCCTCAATGAACTCTAACATTGCTTATGGCTCCATTCAATTTTCTCACCTGAAATGCTGACTGAGCGCGAAAGGATGTGAGAAAACTAAACAGATTTAACTGATTTTAATGAACCCTACTGAACCAGGATAGAGCCGGTTGAACTGAATTTCCCAAACTTACATAAAATGACCTAATCAGATTATAATGCATGTGATGGGAATGACTGGACTAGAGGAAGTATTGATGGTTCCGAACTGACGCAACTGGTCCTCCAAAGACTTAACTGGTCCTATATGGCCTTAAATGGACTTACTTGCGTTGATATGACTAATGATAAATGAATGTGAAGGACAAGAGTAAACATGAAATGGCCAGGGCATGAATGACCAAGGCATGATTGGTCAGGAAGTGGCCATCACGGACCAAAATTATGGACCTCATTGGACCTGAATTGTTATGGCTGGGTATGAACATAGATGAAACAAGCGCCTCGCAGCCCTACCGGGCCATTGAACTTTCGCCCGAACAAGAGCCGCTTCTGAACCGCACTTCTCTCTGAAGCAAGTGCTTTATGGCCCCACCGGACTGGTCAACTGTCCAGATGAGAGCCGTTTCTGAATAGCTACCACCACCACCACCACCACCACCAGCATCACCACCACCAGCATCACCACCACCAGCATCACCACCAGTATCACCACCACCTGTACCACCATCACTATTACCACCACAGCTAGCACCATCACCACTACCACCATAGCTACTACCACCACCACATCTATCACCCCACCATCATCAATACAGCTACCACTAACACCACCATAGCTACCACCACCACCATCACTGCTCCCATCACTATCATCGCCACCAAAACTACCACCACCACGATCATCAAAGCTACCACACCACCACCAGGGCTATCACCACGACCATCATCAAAGCTACCTCCAACACCAGGGCTATCACCACCACCACCATCATAGCTACTATTATCATCGCCATTTTCTGCTGAGTAAAATTATCTGTTCGTAATATCTGCCAAAGGACAAACACCGTAATGTAGATGTGCAATTTCTCTCTCTCTCTCTCTCTCTCTCTCTCTCTGCAGAGATGCATGAAACTCGACGAAAATTCCAAGCTTTATTTTCCCGCATAAGCGATATCTAACACCACCAGAGACAATAATTACCAGGGGTGAAAACACCCCTTCAGAAAATTTCAATCGACATGAAACTGAAACCGGCCCAGCAGTGACCCAGTTTCAAGTATGCTGCCTAGTTCTATCAAACTCCTTTTTCCAGGTCTGGCTGCACTACACATGCACTGACGCACACACGCCTAGGATTATAGTACGTCAAATCATGACCTAAAAGAGTGTTAGTCACTGTTACTATTAAAATTTCCCAATCCTTGTGGGAAGTTTTGTTTTTGTCAATTATTATTATTCTAAGGAAGATCTAAATCGCTGCTATTCGCTTAACGTTTGAGCTACAGCCTCCATTCTTTGCCATATTATAGTATTGGTTTCCCGTTTCAACTGACCAAATATCCTCCTGATCCGACTGCCGGAACCCGAACAGGATCCGGAAAACAAGGGACCCAAAAGCTCAAGAACGACTTAAGTTAGAGGGATTAGAATTTTATGGCATATACCTGGGACATAGCCAGAATACGATTCTTAATATTGTCCAGATCGGATGATTATTCTCTGAGATCGCCTGTGGTCCAAAATTTTGGACTACTCCGGAAGACAGAGAAGTCACGAGATTTTAAATGAAAGAATGAAGATAGAGCCACCAAACTTGGTGAACTTATATAGACTGTGATGACCTAAGTTGACAAGCACAAAAAGTGACTTTGACCACATGGTCCCTTCATAGCTCGGCGTCTATAGGCAATGGCTGTGTGAAATTTTTCTTTATCAAAATTGTCCTTGAATAATTTTACGGTGTTCTAGTTAACCGTCTATTTTGGTAAGCATTATTATTCTCTCCTTCGGATTTTTTCCCCTGAGAGTTTGATGCTACTATATAGGAAGGTACCATAGGGTAACCAACTTCTCTCTCTCTCTCTCTCTCTCTCTCTCTCTCTCTCTCTCTCTCTCTATTTAATCTGTGTATTTATTCATTTATTTGCATATCCACCTGTCTGTCTGTATCTGTCTATCTACCTATCAGTATCGTATTGTTTTTAAGGCTCCAACATGCTTGCATGCTTCGGCCTTGGCCACCTAATGACGGATTTTCACTTTATCTTTGGCAGCCTCCCAGTTCAGTCCCTTATCCCTGGAGTCACGCTATACGACCTGTCCCAGGTCTTTTTCGGTCTGCCTCTGGCAACCCTTCCCTGGATGGTTCCGCTTCTCACTTTCCGCACTCAGCTGTCATCTCCATCCTCTCAACATGCCCAGTGCATCTTAATCTACTGCTCCTCATCACAACACCAGTACATTCAAGTCCCATCCTTCCTCTCAACTCTTCATTCGTAATCCTAGCCCCTCCCCCCTCCGAGGACTTGCATTCAAGGATGCATTACTTATCCATCTAATCATTGTCGTTTCTGTACGCGTGACCATGCGAATGTCCTCTTTCATCACTGGCCAGGTTTCATTACCATACAGCATTAAACTCCTAACACATGCTGCATGCAAAGATCCCTTAGAAGGAGGGAGAGCCCACTTAATATCAGGAGATGCAACAGCTCCCTGAACTTCCTCTGAACACTCTTTACTCTAGCCACAGAGCTAGATTTAACCCTACCTTCAGCACATAACAAGTCCTTCAAATATGAAAGCTGTTCCACACACACAGGAGACTCTCCAGAAAAATTATTGCTTTCACGCCTGACAATCTCTTCATGATCTTTCCGACACACAGCTCACAGGAAGCCAGCACTTTTTCACAGTCTACCTTTAATATCACTACATCTCTAATGCCCCCACTTATCAAAAACACTGCACAATGGAGTTATTTCTTACACTTTTATGACAAATTGTACATGGCTTCACTCCTTTTGCTTTGACGGTACTGCCTCCAGTCATTGATATCATCACTTGTTTTACCCACATTTATTCTCAAACCCCTATGCCCCATTCCATCTCACCTCTTCCTAAATCTTTCCTCCGGCTCCTTTTCGTTCTCTGCAGTCAACACCATTTTTTTTTATAACAGAATAGAGGAAGGAAAAAAAATGAGTAAAAAATTAATCCATGCACCAGATTACTGGCGTCCTCCATTCATAAAATATCTGTAACAGTTGGACTTGAACAGCTGTAGGTTGAAGTTTGGGGGGAAACAACTCCGGGGAAGCGAGTCCCAGAAAGATGTAGTTCAGGGAATAAAACAATTGTTAGGCAGAAGTTCTGCGATATGGCTGTGTGACATTCCAGTCATGAGCGCTACCAGATGCCCATGTAGCACAAGGGAAGGTATGGAGAGGTGGCACAATGGATGCAACTTCGTCTGAGCATTTACCATAAAAATATCTCTAAAATAATCCAAGGAAGGCAACATTCCTTCTTACTTGTAGGGGAGGTAGTTTATTTATAATAGGGTTATTAATAATTCCAACAACTTTGTTCTAAATATTGTCTAGTTGTTTTAGTGCAACCTCTTCACATCCATTCCACAAGGGTGAGCAATATTCAAGCTGAGGGTGCACATGACTCTTATAAACTATAGCTAACTGCTCGTCGGTGAAGAAGATACGAACACTGTACAGTAATCCAAGTTTCTTTGAGGCGGGTTTAGCAAGTGATCTGACATGAGAGGTCCAGCTGAAGGCATTGTTAAGAGAGACACTGAGAATTTAAATACTTTTGGAGATGGGATTATTTGTAGCATTGAAGGTAATATATCGGGCAATATCTGTCTATTAGTAAACCGTATATATCTGGTTTTACTAGCATTAAATGAGACAAGGTTTTGTCCCCATTCACTGATCATAGATAAGTCTTGATTTGGAGATCGCTGTACTGAGTTAAGGCTTAGAGATATTAGGCTTTGTATATGGATGTTTGAGAGTGAATTAACTGTGAAGTGTTGAGTCATCAGCATATGAATGGATGGGATTGTGGGTGACAGATAAGAGATCATTAATATGAACCAGGAACAAGGTTGGCGCCAGAACTGATTCCTGTGGCACACCGGCATTAGTTGAGTGGAAATTGGATTATACATCGTCTACTTTTACTCTTATTTTTCTATTGCTGAGATATGAGGGAAGAATAGGAACGAAAGATGATGTCATACATCTTTGATGGGAGTCCATTTCTGAAGTCACGTGAGAGAGCTTCAAGCATCATGAAAAATTATAAAGGGCTCAAGACTAACCTCTAATGCACGTCAATATTCACGAAAAACTCATCACTCTATTCCCACTCACTCTCACCTGCATGCAAACATCCACATTCATAGCCTTAATCATTCTAACCAGCCACTTCTCGATCCCAAGCTTTCTGATTGCCAACTTCATCACCTCCCTAGGGACTTTGTCAAGGACCTTCTTCAAATCAACAAAAACAAAGTACAGCTCACTTTCTTTCCTGTATATTTTTCTTGAAGCTGTCGAACAATGAATATGGCATCAGAGGTCCTTTTGCCTGGCATAAACCCAAACTGCATCTCACCAATATTCACTCTTTCCCATATCATTTATTCTAGGACTCCCTCCATTACCTTTAGTATCTGGCCCAAAAGTTTTATACCTAAAAAAAATTTCGTCTTCCAGGCCATCACCCTTCCCCTTGTACACATATACAGTCATACTCATCAGTCAATCTTTTGGGATAACATACTCATATATAATTGTATTTTTGAAAGCAGTATCTATACCTACTCCTATATCTCCTAAGGCCTTCAGCATTTCAGCAGCCTCCCCATACACACACACGCTGCCTTCCACCACTACATCCTGCCTATTGTCATGCTCGCAATAGCAGAGTCAGTCATGGGCCAAGGATCACACAAGAATCCAGTGACTTCAAACTTTCCCTGTTCCAGTCAAAGTTCTCATTCAGAAGTCGGTTATAATACTTTCTCCAGGTGTCTTTAATATCCTCACTGTCCACCACTACATTTCTTTCATCTTTCTTCACACACTGCTCACCTGTGATATCCATGTTTTCCCTCTTCATCTGATTTGCCTCCTTAAATACCATTTTCTTCCTTTCAGTGCTCTTAGGTTATCCAGTAAAAGTCTCTGAAACTCAGATTTTGCCCTGAATACCTCCTTTCTAGCCCTACACTTGGCACCCAGGTATTTTGCTGTTACCACCTCTTTTCAATTCCCAGAAATGTCTTCTTTTCTCCTTAACTGCAACTTCTACAACCTCATGCCACCACTATATTAACCTGTGTTTTGGACGGCCTCTTGTCCACCAGTCACTGAATCAGTAACTCTCAAGAGATTCTTCTTGAGAGCTCTGTACTCTTCATTAACACTTCTGTCAACAGCTCCCTGTTCTGCGACCACTCTACTCATCTTGCAATAGAAAGCACCCCTTAGTGCTTCGTTTTTCAACGTCCATATTTTCCTACTGGGTGCATAGGTCCTCTCCTTCACCACCCACACTTTTAGCACCATGTCACTTACTAGTAATCTGTGTTGCTGGACACACTCTTTGTTCTCTATAATTTAAACATTCCTCGTCAACCTCCTATCAGTCCTCCTGACCAGGAATTAGCCAATCTGGCTACAATTTCCCTCAGGCTCCAATGTAATGAACGTACTCCCTCCTTTCCTAAAATGCAGGCTACACACAGTCATATTCATCGCCTCCCCGAATCGACTATCCTTTCCCCTTTCACATTCCCTGTACCATAAGCACATCTTCCATGTACCCTTTGGTACCCTTGACTGCTTCATCCACATGACCATTTAAGTCCCCTCCCAAAACTACAATCTCATCATCCTCCATACCACCAACCACATGTATCAACATTCCACAATCTATCGTTTTCTACAACATCCCTGCCAGCCCATGGAGCATAGGCCAATATGAAAGAAACTGTGAGCGTACTGACCAATATTTTCACTGCTATAATACTTTTATTCACTTTCAGTACATTCATGACACATTCCACCCATTTCTCCCCAAGCAGCACAATCACCCCACCATATCCATCTACACTTCCCTACCAAAACAGCTTATATCTGCAGTCCTTCCTGGCATTCATTCTAGCTGACCCTTCCCTAAACGTGTATGCAGCTGACATTCACCCACTTCCTACTCAGCGTCTCATCTACTACCCTTGCTCTAACCATCAACCCATGCACATTCCATGATGGCACTCTGAACCCCTTGGGTGATTTAATTTCCACAGGCTGGCTACTTATTCTTTCGTTTTTGTCATACTCGTAAGTCGGGTAAAATTAAGGAGGAAACAGACCACATGCCCCACCCACCAACACTCTTCAAAATCCAGGCATGAAACCTGTGATTCATAACCCACCAGCCGTGGCCAGTGGCTGTGGCAGTGTCCTCGGGGCACCCTGCCAAGGCAGCTACAGGGACACGACTTGGCACTGAAACTGTTCACCTTTATGCACCCACTGATAGGGCAGCCTCTTGGGGTGCTACTCTCAGGTTTGGACCCCTCTGTTGTGTGGAAGCAACAGCCTGAAAAGAACAGTTCCTTGTACCCTCTGACACAGATCTGAGCCTCACCCATCCCAGTCCCCAAAACTGCACTGGTGGAGCCCACGGCCACTAGGTCAAAGTTTTCTGACCACACTTCCTTGCTGGCGTCAACCCCTGTGATGTAGTGGGATACGTTCTGTTGTATGTCAAACGCATGTAAAGCAGTGTTTGGGACAATAAGAGAAAAGTGCTGGGGAGAGTATGCTGGCCTACTGTCCGTGTTAGTGTTACACTGAAAAAGTTTAGGATATCCTGATGGCTTGTGAAGCAGGAGCTCCGGCTCTCCATCTCGACAGCATTCCCATCCTCCTCGGGAGTACTGCTAGTGCTACAGCCTACTCCCGATATATGTATTTATACCTGTTTGTCAGTATATGTATATTTGTGTCTGTCTATATAATTGTCAGTATCCGAGTATAAGTGAGCTTGTGTTTGCGTGTGCATGTGTGTGCGTGTTCTTGTGCATTTGCTTGCGTGGATATGTAACTAAAAGTGTAAAGAATTTTCCGAACGTCTAATTGAATTACCGCTTGAGGGTAAGACGAGTCCCTGTCTCCCTAAGTCAATTACTACTCTCTCTTCCCAGCCCCTCCCATTCCCTTCCCTTCGCACCTCACCCTCACACCTACGCATCACCTGTACCCCACCCCAATCCCACCCCCTCACTTTACTAACCTTCATTCTCACCTCTACTCACCCTCTCCCAACTTTATCCCTAACCGACCCACCCAGTCATCTCCCCATTCTCTGCACACTCCCATCCTCACACACCACCCATCCTTACCGCCCACCCTCACACCCACGCAAGCACACCGCAACACATTTTACCAGACTGACAGAATCCTACCTTTCCCAGCCCTCACCATCCTGGTCGTAATTCTCAGCTAAGATTTTTTAAAACACGCTCTTGAACTGCTGGTTACGATCAACCCTGATGAACAAAATCATTTGGAGTGTTCTGAGTAAAATGGCCAGATGGATCCATGAGGCAAGTGCTTTAATTTTTGACCCATTATTTATTGCGTAAATTCTGTTCAATATTTAGTAACCCTTTGACTGCATATATGTACAGTACTTTGAACATAGCAAAATGGTGTTAGTCTGAATGAAATGCCATAGAGCATAATTCCAGTGCAACGTGACGGCAGTGACGTATTGTTCCATATATTCCTACTACTCCAGACTTTTTTTTATTCAACTGAGGTACAGATATAAGGTTGTGAAGGGAGTAATGGAACCTATTTCTTGCCCCGTCACTACAGATAAGTCACACCAAACCTTAACAGAATAGTCAGAATCTAGCAAAATACAAAATATTTCATCGGACTGAAGGGACTGATGATGAATTTGTGAATGTTTGAAACGCTAAGAACCACTGTTTCTTTTCTCTCAGGTGAACACACACACACACACACACACACACACACACACACACACACACACACACACACACACAGAATAATTATGATATACATTACCCGTACACACACACACACACACACACACACACACACACACACACACAGAATAATTATGATATACATTACCCGTATCCCTGACCGCCTTGGAGAGTGCTGCAACATACTTGACCTCTTCCTTACAACTAATCCTTCTGCTTACACTGTTAATCTTTTCTCTCCGTTGGGCTCCTCCAATCACAACCTTATTACCTTAACATGTCCTATGGCTCCAGTACGGCCTGTGGACCCTCCAAAGAAACGTCGTCTGTGGCACTTTGGAGCTGCAGATTGGGAGACCCTCAGGCAGTATTTCTTTGATTTTCCGTGGAATGATTATTGCTTCCATGGTTGGGAGCCATCTGACTGTGCCTCGCGCAATACGGAGGTTATTCTCTCGGGCATGGAAGCATACATTCCTTTCTCATATCCTTTGACTAATGCAAGAAAGCCTTGGCTTAATCGCTCTTGTTCTAAGGTTGTCCACAACAAGGAGAGGGCCTATAAAAGGTACCAGATCAAACCCACTCCTGAATCAGAATCTTTTTTGCGTTTCTGCCCAGGATCATGCTAAGTCTCAACTCTCCAACTCGAATTTTCCCGCTCCTTCTGGCACCTTGCCAAAAACCTTTCTAATAACTTTATCTCATCATCCTTCCCTCCTCTTTTCTACTCTGATCTTTCTGTAGCTATTTCTTCTGCTAATAAAGCAGATCTCCTTGCTCAGACTTTCTCCTCCAATTCCACCTTAGACAATTCATGTGCTGTTCCTCCATCACTTCCCCCCTCTGGCTTTCTCATGGCTGACATTAAAATTTCTTCAGCTGATGTATTTTCTGCGATTACAGGCCTCAATACTAACAAAGCATATGGGCCTGATGGAGTCCCTTCTCTTGTCCTCAAGAACTGTGCTTCTGTGCTTACACCCTGCCTAGGTAAACTCTTTCGCCTTTGTCCATCAATTTGTACCTTTCCTTCTTGCTTGAAGTTTGCCCTCATTCAGCCAGTTCCAAAGAAGAGTGACCATTCCCAACCCTCTAACTGTCGTCCAATTGCTTTAATATCCTGTGTCCCAAAAGTTTTCGAGTCAACTCTTAATAGAAACATTTTAAGGCATCTTTCCTGTCACAACCTTCTTTTTTTGATCGTCAGTATGGGTTCCGTCAGGGACACTCCACTGGCGATCTTCTCACCCACCTTTTAGACTCCTGGTCATCCTCCTTTCGGGACTTTGGCAAAAGCTTTGCCGTTCCACTTGACATCTCAAAGGCTTTCGATCGAGTCTGTCATAAAACTTTAAATTCCAAACTGTCCCCTTACAGTTACTATCCTTCTATCTATGCCCTCATCTATGGTTCCTTTCTGGTCGTTCTATAGCCGCTGTTGTAGACGACCATCGTTCTTCTCCTAGATCTATCAACAGTGGTGTTCCTCAGGGCTCAGTCCTATCACCAACTCTCTTCCTTTTATTCATCAATGACCTTCTAAGTTACTCTGATGACTCCACCCATTACATTCCCATTCGGTTCCCTCAACGTCCATCTCAGCAGTTACAAACAAAGGATGAGGCTATGGCACACCTAATGTTTGACTTGGCTCGTATCTCTGACTGGGGTAAAAATAATCTGGTTGTTTTTAATGCAGCAAAGACTCAATTCTTACACCTATTAACCCAACAAAATCTTCACAGGAGTACCCACTAATGTTTTATATAATCAGCTTAATCCTGCATCATCCTTGAACATGCTTGGGGTTTCATTCACTCGGGACTTATCTTGGATAGATCATATTATATCTCTTGTAAAATCTGCTTCCAAGAGATTAGCTGTGCTAAGCCAACTCCGTTCCTTCTTTACCCCTGCACAATTGTTGACTCTATACACGGGTTTTATCTGCCCCTGTGTAGAGTACAACTCTCATGTGAGGGGAGGTTCCCCACATACAGCTCTTCTCAGTAGGGTGGAGTCAATGGCTTTTCGTTTCATCAACTCTTATCCTCTTACTGGCTCCCTTTAATCTCTGTCTCTTTGCCGTGCTGTTGCATCTTTATCTCTTTTCTAACGCTACTTCAATGGTCACTGCTCCTCTGAACTGTCTGCTTGCATCCCTCCACCTCTACGACGGGCGCGAAGCAACCGTATAGCAGGAAACTCTCATCCCTTTTCTATCCAGCTCTCTAATGCAAGAGTTAACCGTTACTCCCAGTCCTTCATTTATGCAGCAGGTCAACTCTGGAACTGTCTCCCTCTGTATTTCCTGGTAACTATGATCTCTAGTCTTTCAAACGCAGTGTGTCCAGGCATCTCGAAATGAATGAATCTTGAATTTGGCTCCCTCTTGTATATTGTTTTTCTCCTGGAAGGAACAGTTATTGCGGGCTCGTGGCTTTTGGTTCCTTTTTCCTAACATAAAAAAAATAAATAAAAAAAATATCCATTGCTTTTGCACACCATCTCACCACTTAGGGCTTTGTTATTTTTTTTGTACGGAAACCATTGACCTTAACCGTACGTGTGTGTTTAGCTGAGTCTCACCTAACAAGTTCGGCATGTTTAAGGACCCCGAACAATGCTTATATATGACTGCAGAACTCAGATCATTTTTATTCTGTATCATCATCATCATCATTATCATCATCACCATCATCCTACACTGTGTTGTGTTTATGAATCTGTTATACTTGGCTGAGTCCCGCCCCTCTCCTCAACCAAATTATGTTTATCTTGGGCCTCCACAGCAAGTTTGTTTGACATGGAATTAGAGTCTAAGGGGACACTGCCTGTTCTGTGTGCAAAGATAAAGATGTGTCTGGGAATGTTTTGTTCTATTTTGGGTAAACTTTTTTCTTGTTTTTTCTTTTTTAGGTTAACAAGAGATCATTTTTCTTTTCTTACTAGCCCCCCCTCCTCTCTCTCTCTCTCTCTCTCTCTCTTTGTGGCTGTGATGGCAGTGTGAGGGACGTTAGGCAGCAGAAGGTCAGAGTAATGAGTTCCCCAGAGGCACAGCTCAGGGCAGTAGTTCTTTTATATTTTCTCGCACACTTGTCAAAGCTAAGTGAGAATTTGAGGGGTTAGAATTATTCCTAGTGACGGAACGAGGATTACCAACTCCTTGGCGTGTGTGACCCGCTCTCATCTCGATTAAATCGTCTAGGGTTGGCGGAATACAACAACAGATTTGTTCCCATCATGAGAGGGTAATCCAACCACTGTCAATACTTTTAGTCTCCTTTGACTCACTCTCATCTCCATAAATCGTCTGGAATAAAGTGTCACAGTTGTCTCAGTCATGGTTGGGGTAACGCAAACAACTTTTACTAAGTCATAGTCTTCTCACAGAACACACTCCACAAAACTCAGTGAGACTTTGCCGAGATAACGGATAAATTTGAAAGTGTCAGAATCCCACTTTATTAATTTAACCCAAACACGTCAATGAAATTAATTCCTTGTAATATCCTAGTAAATTAACCAATAGCATGCGGTGTAAGCCGATAACATAGAGTAAATCTATAAAACAGTATCTTTTAGTACATATATCTTTCTATCCGAATTACGCAATTTTCTTTCCAGGCTATCACCGGATGACTGTATTCAATTATTTTATTCGGCAAAAGTGGCGAAGGGTGAAATAAGGATATATATAACCCTGCCAATAAAAAAAAGTCTCGCTTTAACTGAATGTCATCATCTGAAGGTAGTCAGATTATTATTATTATTATTAAAAAGAAGAAAAGAAAGAAATACCATGCCATATACTATGGTTAACAACTGTGTTCCGTTTCACACAGTGCATCAAATAACGTAATAAGCACAGCACATGAGTATGTTCAGTGTTGGATACAAACTGTGATAATAATCTTATAGTCTATCGAGAACTGGTCTTAAAAATGCAGCTTTTATTTTTAGATAGGTGGAATTAATTGTGTTCACTGCACTCAGGTATGAAAACAGAATGATATAAAAAGATCTGAAAGTCCCACATGATAATGTAATATAATTACCGTACAGTCATACATGTATATATATTTTAACCATGATTAGTGTTGTTATTTTATATTTTCCTATGACTGGGTTCTTTCCTTTTAGGACAACTTTCTACCACTTTCTTTACATTGCTTTCAAGAATTTTAAATGCAATATAGGTTCCTTATTTTTGATTGGGGCATAGGACATTATAGATTTATGCACTGTAATCCTGTTACTGTAGATTAAAATGGAATTGATAGAGATAAAAAGGAGTTCCATTCTGTAACTACCATCCCGTTTTTACTGAATTATCATTATCATCATCATCATCATCATCATCACCCCAGTTAACACTAAATGGGAAAGGCAAGATCCAATAACGTGTCTAGGCGGTGGCTCAATCGGTAGAGAGGTGGCTTGCGGTCCTACCGGACCCAGGTTCAATTCTCCGCTGGGGCAGGGACATGTTTAAGGATTTGAATTTCATTACGGCAGACTTTACCTATCTACCAGAAGACCCTCCGGCATGTAAAAATACCCCTCCTAATACCAATACACCAGTCCTGTATGAGACAGCCCTAGCATGTATTCAATATGGACGGTGGGTGTTGGCGCCAAAGTGGTGACATGTAGAGGTGTACGATATGTAGGAGGACTACTGGACCTTGGGAGCAGGCTGAGAAGCCTATGCCCAGAGTTGAGCATATAAAAAATAATAATTATAAAAAGATAGCGGGAAAAACCACCATCAAGATTATTCGGTAAAATGGGCCACACATCTATCAAATCATCATCTTCCCCAGCCTAACCCAATTTCCTTCAATGACGAATCGGTTGTCTGTGCTCCACATCCATCTAATTTATTGAACTTTTACCTCGCATGAGTAGCAAGGTCTACCTTTGTGTTGTTTTCCGTCTCAAACACTACTGTTATTAATCACTCTACCGCTCTCTTGCACCCTCCCGAGAAAGAGAGAGAGAGAGAAGGAGTCTACATTAGGGCCATAAACTCAGACTTAACACTTACTATCACCTCCTCAACTCACATTCTTTCCCTTACCGGTTTAGATATTGCTTTAAAGTCATTAACTTACACTTACCACCATCACTTCTTCAGCTCATTAACATTTCTTCCATTACCATTTTAGATCCGTTTTAAGGTCGTAAACTCTTATATTTAGCATATCATCTTTTCAGCTTACTAGCAGTCCTTCCCTTACCAGCTTAGGTCTGCATTAACGCATTAACGCCATATACTCCTGCCCTTAGACATAACACACACTCATTTCTTCAACTGCATAACATTTCTTCCCTTACCAGTGTAGGTTTGCATTCAGGCCATATGCTTTCAGACTTAACACTGTACTTCTTCAGCCTTTAGTCAGTATTATCATCGACTTAGGAGGGTCAGTATCACCTCTTCCTCTGTGCCAGTTTTTTTTCTGCATTTTGATAACATTCTATTGGGCTTCGGACTCGGACTTGTACCTCTTCATTTAATATTAACTTTATATTTATCTGTATTTAGTTTGTATTCTTACGGACGTAGCAGTCTCATTAACATTCATTCTTTATATCTTAACGTTTTCTTTTGTTGACCAGATTTCGTGGTCTTAGCATGCTCAGTAACACGTGTATCCTTGTACGAGGTTATTTTTGTACAGTACAAACAAAGCTGCTGCGCTTTGTTCATGTACGATAATCAGTATGCAGTCTTCAGTGTACTCTGTGTACGTTAACTTGGCCGAAACGTGTCTCTTACTGCCTTGCATGCTGAGGTGTAACAAGAGATTAACAGACAGTCATAACCCTAGTGATGAAATAATTTTATGGATCGAATGCAAAGCTGAAGTATTGCGTTGTTTCACCACTGAGCTAAGGCAAATTATTAGTACATTGATGAAAATCTCCGTTGGTCGAGCTAGGCCCGTTTTCATGGTCGTCCCTACCCTTAAGCATTATAACACTGGTCGGGCACGAACCCAGAGCAAATTCGTTTTAAGTCACTTTATGGCTTTTGAGAACTTGCTAGCATCGGGGGATCTGCCTGTGTTGACGCAACAGGGTTAGTAGTTGCCACCAAAACACAAATATGGCAAAGCGTTTGGTCAGAAAATACACTACCCTATCATTCAGAAGTTAAGAAGCTCCAGTGTGGTATATGGTTAGGCTGGAAATTTCATGAGTGAAGAAGTTCATGTGGGATGCCGTGTGGTCCCAGGCAAGTCTAACTAAACACAGTGCACTGGTGGCTGCAGTTGCCATCTCCTCTCGTCCATTATCTCTTCGACTACATGAACGTTCTCTAAAACATAATAAAATCGTTTGCTAGCAGCAAAATAAAATAATACGTCATTGGACTGAAGGGATTAACTGTAATGGCAACATCACAAGGCTCCTATTGGAACACCAGAAGTGAAAGTAAAATGTGATGAAGACTGAGTAATAATAGGAAAAATACCTGTAGAGAAAGTAAGCAATGAATATCAACGTCTGACCGTTCACGAACTGGTTTGTTTTAGAAGTTGTAAGATGATGTGGAATTTGAATAAATGCAGTGATTTGGATAGCAGGGGAAGCATAGGAAAAATTCTGTAAGGCAGTTATAAGTCTGGAATGCCGTATGAATGGTAAATAAGAGACTGATGTCCGGTATGGATGGAAAAATAGCGAATGGTATTATGAGAAAAATCTGGCCCTCTAAGGGTAATACTAAGAAGTCTTAATAATCTTTGGGACCACCCAGAATCAGAGTGTTAGAAGAAATGTTTGATTAGTATGAACACAACAAAATAAATCAGTAAAATGTTTGACTTGCCAGATGTGATGCATAATTAAGTTTTTGATAATGATTGTTGTGGAGGTGGAGATAGCAGCTGGAAATAAGCATTGATGAGTGGACTGTTAGTGTCTGAAAAGTAAAAAACACATTAGCTATTTTCTATACTTGACGTGTTATTTCAGCAATATTCAATCAGACATCAGATACTAAAACACTGATAACAATATGCATTAGACAACGACTTTTATATTTCCTTTCTTTCGGGACCGTCGTTTGGGGAGCTTCCAGGTTTGCCAAGAATCTTCTAGTACTACTTGGGGTTAGCCAGAATGCAACCTCCGAAATGAGACCTCAAAGGGAGGCTGGGGTGACTGAAACGAAAATGTGTGTTCGTTGCTGTGCAGGCTGTAGGGGGCTGCACTAGGGACGACTGAGAAAACAATTACTGTAGTCTATTTGATTGACCTGTGCAGCTGAGATATATGCGGCAATTAGGGTGTGTTTGTTAGGCGGCTGCTGATTGGCCGCCGATGATGTCACTGAAGTAAATGCAAGCATGTAGTGTTGTGCAACATGCGGACGTGGATGTACACCGTGGGTGGATTTTATAACGCAACATGCGGACGTAGGTGTAGCCTACACTGTGCGTGGATGTAGTGCAACATGCGGACGTGGATGTACACCGTGGGTGGATAATATATTTCAAACGTCACTCATCGTTTTATGAAACTTTATAATCAATAATTTTATTCAGTAACAGTAAACTTTTAAAGCTAATTTTTGACCTCTTCAGCTACGGAAATTATTCCATATTTAATCTGGCAGCTTGCATTGAAGGCAGTCTAAAAAAATATATGTGTTAAAATAAGAGGAAGTGTACAGTAGATTTATATCATCAGCTGCCAATCACCAGCCGCGTAACAAACACACCCTACTCGGTCCATGCATCTCAGCTGCACAGGTCAATCAAATAGACTATAGTGTGCATCATCAAAGTTGATATATGCTGACTCCGTAAATACTTGAGGAAGCCTACACTCAGAAGCCTGTGTTTACCAGATCAAACTCGCTAATGGTGGCATCGTTGGAAACATGTGGTTCAGTATTACTGGGATACATTTTTGCTTGACCAGAGTTGTAGTTGTTGACAAGAATATTAGTCCACCTATTACGATTAATAGCGAGACAGTGAACCACGACTTTCAGAATCCTATGATGCAATCGTAAGGACCGAATAATGATTAATTAGTACTGTACAAGTGAATAAGTTGATCGACAAAAAAAAAAACGGGGGGGGGGGGAGAGATATTACTGTCTACAAATGTACACGACGTGCAGGAAAACAAAACAGAGTAAGGTAGCTTTGGAATACTTATGCCATTTCACTGAGAGAGAGAGAGAGAGAGAGAGAGAGAGAGAGAGATTTTGTTATGGCTTTATGGCCATCGTCCACTAAAAGGGGCATTAGGCCAAATATGATATATAGCCACAATAACGCACCAGAGCACCCAGAGTGCACACGATGGCCAATCGAGGGTGCCAAGAGGGATGGGAGCATAAAATAAAATGCACTCAGATCGGATACCCGTACACTCGATAAGAGTTCCACTTGGACCACCTAATCGCGAGATATGGCTAACGTGGCAACAGCGCCTGTGTGTGTGTTCGTGTGTACATGACCGAGAATTTTTCGAATCACCAAGCTTCATCCTCTGTGCCATATTATATTATTATGCGGTCATTATAATATGCTGTGATATTGGCTAATAAATATTGTGTGATTGTTTGGGATAATGAGCTGTTCACTATGGTATTTATAAAGTCTGATATATATAAAATAATTCTTATTTTCTAGCTTGAGCCACGATACAGGTTAGTTGTGGTTCAGAAACAGTGACCAAGTTCACCCACAAATATCGCGATGTAGGGGGAAGGGGAAAGTATAGGACTGAGTGGGAGCTTGGCAGGGGAAGGAAAGGGGGATGAAGTGGGGTCAGGTCGTTTACTCCAACAGTTACACATTCTTTGCCATTACAGTATAATTATTAAGTGTCAATGATATCCTGTAGCCTAAATAATAATAAACCTGTTTGGGTTTTATTATTATTTATTATAGGCAACTGATTACAGACTTTAAATTACCCAAAACATAGGATGCCACATCTCTCGTTCACGAACAACATGTAGCCGAGCAACACCACCTCGACTCTCTCTCTCTCTCTCTTCTCTCAACTCGGCAGCTGCCTATCAGTAGACACACACACACACACATTGTCAGCTTGTGTTAATGAGCAATGACGTTGCATATAATATGTTTACCTACAATTTATACTGTGTCAAAATAAATGTTCAATACATTACCAGCTCACCTTATCAGTTAAGTTAGCCACTATACAATACTTACGTGCATAGCCTACGTTTCAGTAATAGTCATGGGGTAGCCATACTGACAGTGATGTTTTCGTAAAAGTTTTAGGTAATCATGTGTTCAGTTGCGGATACCAGTTAGAGGGGAGGTGGCCGCTGAAACCCCAAATCCCAATAGCTATTCTGGTGCGTTATAGTGTCACTGTAGAGGTTCCTGTTCCTCCAGTTATGTCAATTATTAAGGTTAACGTACTGATGGACAGCCATTTCTTATGATAAATACAAACTCCCTATTATGAACCCTCAAAATATATTATGGAGCGTATTGTGGGAGCGGTGCAGCTCCCACGCACCATAGTCGGGTCCGTTTGTTTCAGATTGCCCGCCTGACAGTGTGATGTTAATGAGCATGATATTAATGTTACAACTCTTTATGCATATTTTCATTTGGAACAACACAACTCATAAAAGAATTTCATTCAGTACACAGAATGTCAAATACAGTGTGTGTGTGGGGGGGGGGACAACACGTGTGGTGGGTGTGGGGGGAAAAAAGTATGTGATGTGGGTGTCATGATGGTAATGTGACTGTGTTCATATTTGACTAAGGACGTCCACGACTGGTATACGTAATCTGTGACTTTCACACTTGATGACACGCACCTCAGTAATAATTAGGTTCTGTTTATAAATTTGTAGCATATTACGTAATTACATTGTATATGATTATGTTTTCGAGGTGGAACCTGAAACATCGTATAAAGACAAACACAGAAATATTAGAAAAATGCATTATGAGTGGCATAACTCATGATAACAATGTTCCAGGAAGAAATATTACCATATTATAACATCCATTTAACAAATAAAGTTCTCGGTGCAGCGTTTCTTAAGTTTAGCTTATCGGATTTCCATTGATCAGTATATTACATTATACTATAGCTTTGAGTTCAGTAATATATGTTATATATTGTATAATAAGTGATATCACGGTGGCTCACCCAGTGGATGTTCACTTAAAGCTACATCGAACAAACAGCAAGTGCAGTTGTTTGTAGTTTACCAGTAGGCCTATTTGTTATTGATCACATACTGACCAACTTATTCCTCTGCAGTTTTATTAAATCTTTATCACGACACCTTAGGAGTGTCAGCAGATTGCAAGATGTCTAGCTAGTTGGCGAAATGTCTATATTTGTGGGTGAACTTGGTCACTGTTTCTGAACCATAACTCAACCTGTATCGTGGTTCATGCTACAAGATAAGAGAAGAATTATTTTATATAGATCAGACCTCATAAATAACGTAGTACACAGCTCATTATCCCAAACAATCACACAGTATTTATTAGCCAATATCACAGCATAATATAATGACCACATAATAATATAATATGGCACAGAGGATGAAGCTTGGTGATTCGAAAAATTCTCAGGCATGTACACACGAACACACACACAGGCGTTGTGCCATGTCAGCCATATCCCGCGACTAAGTGGTCTAGGTGGAAATCTTGTTGACTGTACCTTCTCTCCCCTGACAGACTGAGTGGAATTCTCTCATCCAGATCGGCTGCCCGGAGCAGATCGTAGGGGTTGGAGTAGATGTGGCTTTGAGCCGATACGAGAGGGTGTGGGCGTCGAGTTTCAGGTGGTGATAGTAGGGGAACACGTCTATCCAGTCCTTACAGGTCACAGTAACATGGCGGGATGGACTGCCCTCCTCCGCCTGAGGAGGAGAGGGTTCGTCGATCTCCTCCCCGGTCGAGAAGCCGGTCGATGCATCGTCGGCCATGCAAACGGAGGCAGAAGAGTCCCGCCCCTCTCCAGTCACTGACGGAGGATGGTGGACGTCTACAGCAGCCTGGATCGTGGTCATGTCCGGAGCTGGGTCGGTGATCTGCTTGGCAGTCCTTCTGTTGAGGTGAGCATCCAACCTCGGCCTCTTCCACGGTGTTGTGTGGGGCGCAGCATGTTGCGGCTGCCGGGCCTGACATTCCTGACGGCTAGGAACAGAGTGTACATTACAGGCGAAGCACACAGGGATGACAAGGCGAGGCAGCCTGTTCTCCTTAAAGATCTTGGGGAATAAAACGTGCAGAGCCTCCTTGCCACCCCCACAAAAAGCCTTCACCATCGCGATGTACACCCACAATCAAAAGTTCGTCGACAGTCCCTGTCAGGCATATGTTTCTACAGGCTGCCGATAGGTGGCGCAACGATCTAGCACGAGCGTAGTGGGAAGTGGAGTCAGTCAACGAAACTTGAGAGGGAGAGGGAGGCGACAAGGGAGGGGTACGAACCCGTGGCGATCGGAATACAATGCATCTCGTGTGTTTTGCTGTTAGCAATAAGACATTGTTATATCCAGACTATTATACAAAACTTATTATAATTCACCTTAGTTTACGAAAATAGATCTTCCACGGCTGAAAATACAAACAAATTAGTGGTGTCTCGAACAAGAT
>NC_137006.1:26968016-27088016 GCF_032717465.1 Coenobita brevimanus
TTGACTGACTCCACTTCCCACTACGCTCGTGCTAGATCGTTGCGCCACCTATCTGCAGCCTGTAGAAACATATGCCTGACAGGGATGTCGACGAACTTTTGATTGTGGGTGTTCATCTCCACGACGGTGCTTATTTTCCCAGGATCCCTTGGCCTGGCGTCCCCGGGCCGTGAGACGCAGCCGAGCATAAGTAGAACCCTGCACGGCCATGCCTCCCGGTCCAGTAACATCCCGAGCCTCAGGACCCTTGGGAGTCCCAGAGAGACAAAACTCCACCGGCTCACAACCCCCGAGGGAGCGCTGGAAATGCCGAGAGTTTGGTGCAACGATAGCCTGGCGGTGCACAAAAACATATGCCAGTATCCTGATGCCTGATGAAACCGAACCCCGCCCTGACATTGAACCAAACCACCGTACCTTTTATCTTCTTACTGGCCGCCGGAGACAGACCTGCTCTTTGCCTCTCTCAATGGGTCGCCGGCAATAGCAGGAGATGCGGCGTCCATGGCTGTCGGTCGTCCTCTCCCTCCCCTAACTCTCTCCAGAATCCCCAAGAGAGAGAGCAAGAGAGAGAGAGAGAGAGAGAGACAGGAGGGGAGAGTGCATCCTGTTGCCTTATTATACCCCATTAAAAATATACTTAAATCAATGACCTGATAACACTAGATGAATGTATTATACAAAACGTACCTATGAAATTTACAAGGCCATCGCCTACTCGAGCGAGGAAAATTTGGACCAATGAACTTTTGTATTTACCTTTCTCTCTATTTCTATCTGCCTATCTGTCAGTCGTCTATCTATCTATCAGCAAATTGAATGACGCAGCATCCTGTTATGCGCTGTCTGTGCAACAGGTTTTAAAGGTGTTACTGTTCCCACTCAGTAATGACCTTTCTTCCCACAGCACACCATCATTATCCCTTCCACACTCTCACACCCTATTATTGCACGAAATTCTTTATCTCCTTCTCCATCTCCGTCTACTAACTTCTCTGCCATATACGTCCTCCTCTTCTTATCAATCTCTCACTTTCCATTCTCTCTACGAGACCAAACCGCATCGGTGTGTGTGTGTGTGTGTGTGTGTGTACAACGTGAACCTTAACGCCACTTTCTTCTCGTAGGTTTCTTTTTTTCTTTTTTTTCCACAAAGCCCATCACGTTACTATGTAAAAATAAAAGTCGGACGATTTCCTTTTTTCTTTTTTTTTTTTTTCTGATGCTTCAGATCCTTAACAGTAGGTCTGACAGCGACTGTACCCATGTACTGAACAGTTTTCTAACACTGACTGGTAACTGCGTGGCAACCTACCGGGATGTTGTTTTTCTAAACAGTCTTCTTCAAGCAGGATGTAAGCGTTGTAATCTCGCTTCATTGCGTCGAAACGCTTGGAATGTAAAAGGGTTACTGGTCGCAATTCTGTCAAATGAAGGGACGGTACCTTGTTCATAAATTCAATGGCTCAGAAAAAGAGAAGTAATATTGGCAGTAACTTTACAGTATCTATCAATAGTTCATGAACACCGTCTCAGAGCCCCAACAAAACAAGGAAAATCTTGCTAAACTGTCCTAGCTTTCTATTAATCCTTCATTAACATTGTCTCTAATTGCTTTAAAACGTAATGAGACCTCTTTAATCTCACTAGCAATATTCAAGAGGTTTTGAATAGTATAATAACCATTGTCGTCAACTGTGTGTGTATATATATATATATATATATATATATATATATATATATATATATATATATATATATATATATATATATATATATATATATATATATGCAAACTAACCACGGGAGAAATGAAAGGAGCGACAGTAAGTACTTTCGTATATTACATCTTCAGAAAGAGTGAGATAGAAACGTAAAGGGTAGAGGTCTTTTATGCACACCCGCAGCAGGTAGTGGCACACAGAACAATGGATGACCTGAATTTTTACCTGCAGCTTAACTTAGGGTCACCTGCAGCAGGGAGTGGAACACAACAAAGGATGACCTGAATCTAAAAATACACGTGACAAAGGAGGAGGGAGTAGGAGGGGAGGAAAGGGGAGTGGGAGGGAGGGGAAAGGGGAGAGGGGGGAGGGATAAATACTGCTGCTTAACTTAAGACCTAGAGGATTAATGCTTGGTGTGTCCCACACAGGTGTGACTACACCACCAGGAGATGACAGGGAACAATCACGTGTTAGTCTGGGGGATACTGCTTTAAAATTAATTCAGTTAACAATTTATCACACTTAAAATGACCATAGCTCATGTTTACATTCTTTTCATATGTGCCAGAAATTAGACAAGATTCTATTACATTTCTTTCGTCTAAGCTTTTTGATCTTGCTAGAATCTTGGAGACTGTCCAGTCAAAATGGTGATCACTGGATGCTTTGTGCTGAAATAAACCACTACTCTGTTGGGCTGTTCTTACACTGTATTTATGTTGTGAGATTCTAGTTTCCAAATCTTTTCCAGATTGTCCTATGTAAAATTTATTACAGCTTTTACACGGGATTTTGTAAACAACGCCTGAATTACCGAAAGGGCTGTTCTTGATGAGGCTTTTTTTGATGGTGTTCTCATATTTGAATACTATTTGTACATTGAGTTTCCTCAGTATATGAACAACATCAAGAAAATTTTCATGGAAGGGGAGGACAAGGGTTCTTTGAATGTTCTGGCGATCTGGCTTATTAGTTTTCCCTTCAAGGAATCGTTTCTTGGCTGTATTGTGGCACTGAGTTAGTACGCTTTGTGGATATTTTAGCTTCTTTCCAATACTCTGAATCATTTTTAGTTCATCATCTAAAAATTCTGGGCCTGAAATTCTATATGCTCTTAGGTACATGGATATGAACACAGAATTTCAGACCCAGAACATTCAAAGAACCCTTGTCCTCCCCTTCCATGAAAATTTTCTTGATGTTGTTCACATACTGAGGAAACTCAATGTACAAGTAGTATTCAAATATGAGAACACCTCAAAAAACCCTCATCAAGAACAGCGCTTTCAGTAATTCAGGCGTTGTTTACAAAATCCCGTGTAAAAGCTGTAACAAATTTTACATACGACAATCTGGAAAAGATTTGGAAACTAGAATCTCACAACATAAATACGGTGTAAGAACAGCCCAACAGAGTAGTGGTTTATTTCAGCACAAAGCATCTAGTGATCACCATATTGACTGGACAGGCTCCAAGATTCTAGCAAGATCAAAAAGCTTAGATGAAAGAAATGTAATAGAATCTTGTCTAATTTCTGGCACATATGAAAAGAATGTAAACATGAGCAATGGTCAATTTAAGTGTAATAAATTGTTAACTGAATTAATTTTAAAGCAGTATCCCCCAGACTAACACGTGATTATTCCCTGTCATCTCCTGGTGGTGTAGTCACACCTGTGTGGGACACACCAAGCATTAATCCTCTAGGTCTTAAGTTAAGCAGCAGTATTTATGCCTCCCCCCTCTCCCCTTCCCTCTCCCTCCCACTCCCTTTCCTTCCTTCCTACTCCCTCCTCCTTTGTCACGTGTATTTTTAGATTCAGGTCATCCTTTGTTGTGTTCCACTCCCTGCTGCAGGTGACCCTAAGTTAAGCTGCAGGTAAAAATTCAGGTCATCCATTGTTCTGTGTGCCACTTTCTGCTACGGGTGTGCATAAAAGACCTCTACCCTTTACGTTTCTGTCTCACTCTGTCTGAAGATGTAATATACGAAAGTACTCACTGTCGCTCCTTTCATTTCTCCCGTGGTTAGTTTGCATACATATCTTCACGGTGAAGTGAAGTCTCTGCATATATATATATATATATATATATATATATATATATATATATATATATATATATATATATTGAAAAATCTGACATTTAGACCCACCTTTTATTAGTTCCAAACATGTAATACTGAACGTGACTGTACGAACATTAGTATCACTCATTTTTGCAGCTGAATATATATAAAACTCATACATCGTATCGTGAAGAGATGGTTCTTTTTTTTTTTCGCATCACTGTACGAAAATCATTGCTCACTGTTACGTTACCTAATGTGGTGAAGAGAAAATATTTATATTCGTATGTATTTTTATACAAAGAAAGAGGAACTAAAGGCCAGGAGCCCGCAAACCGTCCCTTCCAAGAAAAAAAAAAAATACAAAGGAGAGAAAAAATTCAAGAACTGTTAATTTCGAGATGCCTAGACACACTGCGTTTGAAAGACTGGAGATCATAGGAAGTAGGAAATACAGATAGAGACAGACAGTTCCAGAGATGACATGTTGCATAAATGAAAGACTGGGAGTAACGGTTAACTCCTGCATTAGAGAGTTGGAGAGAAAAGGGATGAGAGTTTGTTGCTAGACGGATGCTACGCGCCGTTGTAGAGGTGGAGGGATGCAAGCACACAGTTCAGAGGAGCAGTGACCATTGAAGTAGCAATAGACAAGGAATAAAGAGGCAACAGTGTGGCGAAGAGACAGAGGTTGCAGGGAGCCAATAAGAAGAGAGTTAATGAGACGAAAAGCCTTTGACACCACCCTATGGAGAAGAGCTGTATGTGGGGAGCCTCACCACACATGAAAGTTGCACTCCCAACAGGGGCGAATAAAACCCGCATATAAGGTCAACAACTCTGCAGGGGTAAAGAATGTAGGGAGTCGGCTAAGCACATCTAATCTCTTGGAAGCAAATTTTACAAGATATGTAATATGATCTTTCCAAGATAAGTCCCGAGTGAATGAAACCCCAAGCATGTTCAAGGATGATGCAGGGTGCTCCTGTGGAAGATTTTGCCGGTTTGATAGGTGTAAGAGCTGAGTCTTTGATGCATTAAAAACAATAAGATTATTTTTATCCCAGTCAGAGATACGAACCAAGCCAGACATTAGGTGAGCCATGGCCTCATCCCTGTTTGTTCAAGTAACTGCTGAGATGGACGTTGGGGGAACCGAATGGAAAGGCGAAATGTGGAATCATCAGCATACGAGTAGGGTTAGATGTATAGCTTAGAAGATCATTGATGAATAAAAGGAAGAAAGTTGGTGATAGGACAGAGCCATGAGGAACACCACTGTTGATAGATCTAGGAGAAGAATGATGGCCGTCTACAAGAACGGCTATACAACGACCAGAAAGGAAGCTATAGATAAAGGCACAGATGGAAGGATAGAAACCGTAAAAGGGCAGTTTGGAAATTAAAGAGTTATGCTAGAATCGATCAAAAGCTTTTGAGATGTCAAATGTCATGGCAAAGCTTTCGCCAAAGTCTCGAAAGGAGGATGACCAGGAGTCTGAAAGGTAGGTGAGAAGCTCGCCAGTGGAGCATCCCTGACGAACTCATACTGATGATCAGAAAGAAGGTTGTGATAGGAAAAATGCTTTAAAATTCCTCTGTAAAGAACTGATATGAAAACTTTTGAGACACAGGATGTTAAAGCAATTGGACGATAGTTAGAGGTGTGGGAATGGTCACGCTTCTTTGGGACTGGCTGAATGAGAGCAAACTTTCAGTAAGAAGGAAAGGTACAGGTTGACAGACAAAGGCAAAAGAGTTTACCTAGGCAGGGTGTAAGCACAATAGCAGAGTTCTTGAGGACAACAGGAGGGACTCCATCAGGCCCATATCCCTTGTTAGTATTGAAGCCAGTGATGACAGAAAATACATCAGCTGAAGAAATTTTAATGTCAGCCATGAGGAAGTCAGAGGGAGGTAGTGATGGAGGAACAGCACTGGAATCGTCTAAGGTGGAAATGGAGGAGAAAGTCTGAGTGAAGAGATCTGCTTTATCAGTAGAAGAAATAGCTACAGAGCCATCAGAGTCGAAAAGAGGAGGGAAGGATGATGAGGTAAAGTAGTTAGAAATGTTTTTGGCAAAGTGCCAGAATGAACAGGAACAATTCGAGTTGGAGAGTTGAGAGTATTTAATACATATGAAATTATTTTTAGTAGAGCGAATAGACTCAGCACGATTCCAGGCAGAAACATAATAAAGATGTGATTCAGGGATGGCTTCACTCTGGTACCTCTTATAGGCCCTCTCTTTGTTGTGGACAGCATTAGAACAGGCGTGATTAAACCAAGGCTTTCTTGCATTAGTCAAAGGATATGAGAAAGGAATGTATGCTTCCATGCCCGAGAGAATAACCTCTGTAATGTGCAAGGCACACTCAGATGGCTCACAGTCATGGAAGCAATAATCATTCCAGGGAAAATCAAAGAAGTACTGCCTGAGGGCCTTCCAATTCGCAGCTCCAAAGTGCCACAATTGACGTTTCTTTGGAGGGTCCACAAACCATACCGGAGTGATAGAACTGGTTAAGATAATAGGGTTGTGATCGGAGGAGCCCAATGGAGGGGAATGATTAACAGTGTAAGCGAAGGATTAGTTGTAAGGAAGAGGTCAAATACGTTGGAGCTCTCTCCAAGACGGTCAAGGATACGGGTAGGGTGCTGTACAAGCTGCTTTAGGTCATTAACCCCTCCGTGGCCGAAGGCCCGGAATTTTCCGTGCACCCCAGGCCGACGCCGGGGCCATTTTTTGAATTTTCGAAAATTGATTTTTTTTTTTTCTTCCCATATTGAAGAGAAAGTTCAGATGCACCTAACAGTGCAAATCCCAGGTTCCTAGACGCATTTTGTGGCTTGCAATGAAGCGCGGAAGTTGCAGAAATATCAACTACCGATATCGCCACCCAGGGGCGCTGCCGCATCACAACAGGGCAGGTGTTGTTATTTTTTTTTTTACCTCCCAAAACAATGCGAATGGTGCTGAAATGTTATGCATACATGAGATATGATTATATCGAATGATTTCAGTACATAATCTGTTAGGAATGGCTGGAAAAAAAAATATGAATACATTTTCACCTTTTTGATATAAAATATGTTTATGGTATTTTCGAGTTATTTTTTACGTTATCGTTGTGCCCATGCTTGGAAAAGGGAGCAAAAGAGTTAAATTTTCAGTCCTAAATGAGAAAACTGCACGTCCTCCAAGGCTAGACTCTGCCACGGGAGAATAAAGTGGAGGATCAGTCCACTTAGCACTAAGGAAGTTGAGTCACAACTTTCAGCTTCCACACCACGAGCGTGGCTAAAAATAGAATCGTAATGCAGTTTCAGAACTAAGAATAAGTCTAATTACTACGAATACAGATACAAAGCAGAAATAAATATGTTTACAGACGGGGGAAAACATATTTTTTCTGTCATAACATGTTCATCTTTATCATTTTACGTTCATCTTTATCATTTTACCATGTTATTTTCACAATATATATTCCTGTCTCGTAAACAGGGTGGTTGTGTGTGTTTTGCAAGGGAGGAAAAAGATTGTATTTTCTTTTCTGGGTCGAGATAATGGGTGTAACTATGTGTGTTTAGGCATGGCCGCGAGCGAAAAAATCGTACATCCACCCGTCACGACAGCAGGTGGTGAAGTGACGGATGATACGTGAGAGGGTGAAGTCAAGGTCAGTCTCATGTCCCAGATTTTTCGTTCACCTCCTAAAAGTTTTCACAACATTCTACAAGTTGCATTGCATCAAATGATCCAAACCATTACTACAAACCTGAGCAAATAGGTAAAGATACCAAGACAAAAATGTATTTTTCTGTTATTATCATGTCTTTTTTGTATGTGCCTGTATTACTTCATAATCATAAACAGGTGGTTGTGTGTGTTTTGCAAGAGAGGACAAAGATGATATGTTCTGCCTGGGTCGAGATAATGGGTGTAGTTGTGCTTGTTAAGGCATGGCCAGGAGCGAAATAATCGAAAATCCACTTATCACAGCAGCAGGCTCTGAACTGCTGGATGGGGTGTATGGGAGTGTAGTGTAGGTCAGTGTGAAGACGTTCAGAACGTCCATTCACTTCCCAAAAATTTTTGCAGTTTTTTACAGGCCATGCTCAAACGAAGCCGGCGGCCATTTATCGGCTAAACGTCATTCGACACCGGCGGCCACGGAGGAGTTAAGGATAGAAAAGATGTAGGCTTGTTCACCAGGCGGATCAGTGAAAGGAGAGGAGAGCCAAAGGTGGTGGTACCAGAACAATGAAATCTCCTAGAATGGAGATGTATGAGAAAGGAGAAATGGATAGAATGTGTTCCACTTCAGAAGACAGTGGAAGAATTTTTCTTAGTAGAATTATGGGATAAATAAACAGCACAGATATATTTAGTCCGAGTATGACAGGATAGCCAAAGTAGAAAATTCAAAAGAATCAAGTTCAGGAACACAAGAGCAAGATAAGTTGTTGTTTACATATACATAACAGCCACCTTTGGCTTTGAAATGAGTATTGAGAAAGTAAGAGGATACAGAAAAGGGTTTGCTATCAGTTGCCTCAGACAGCTGAGTCTCAGTCAGGAAAAGAAGGTGAGGTTTAGAGGAGAGGTGGTGCTCAACAGAGCGAAAGTTAGAGGGAAGGCCGCGAATGTTGCAGAAATGAAGAAGGAGAGAGTCAGACAGTGGTTCCAGGCATCTTGTTGAGTTGACCCCGGGAGAGGGGCGGATGGTGGGGATATTTATGCTCCCCCCCCCCAGGGAGTCCGCGGCTTGTTTGAGTCAGATATAAAAGTTTGCTTACCATTCCACTGCATCTGTTCCACATTTCAAGCATGGCCATCTCTTTCCTCCTTGATGCATCAAGTCAGTGATATCCATCTAAGGACTGAAAAATCATCAATCATGTCTCAACGTAAGAGTGCTAGTAAGCACAACGAAGTGATGTAGTGGAATATCAGGCGAATTTTCCCCCCCATTTGAACCAAGTCATACCAAGTGAACAGTTCACTAAAAGACTGAACTCCCTAAAATGGTTTGATGGCAACTGTGCCAGAGCAATGGGCCAAAAGTCAATAGCATATAACTTACTTAAAATAAAAAAAATATCTGAATCACTCAGTCATTTTGAAATTGTTAGACACCATGCAAAAGCAGTAATAAATCTCGCTATGTCAAACTTTCTTCACAACCAAGCATCCAGACTACTAAACAGTCTTAATCACAATAAAATATTCTGGTCAACTCTCAATTCATTCAACAATAACAAGTCATCACCCATTCCCCCACGGGAACATTACAAATGGACCCTGTGGTAAAGCGAATATCCTTGCCAGTACCTTTGCCAGAAATTCTGTCAGAGGAAGTCAGCCAGAACGTCCCAGTACTAGACCTTGACTCTCCCAAAAGTGCTCCACTTAAAATACAGATTTGATACATAAAATCCATCCTTGACAATTTTCCAAACAACAAAGCTCAAGGCTCAGATGGAACTCCTCCAATTGTTTTGACAAAGTGCTCTCCAGAACTTGCTTCTATTCTAGCCAAATTATTCAGACTATGCATACGTACTTCTTTATTCCCTAATTCTTGGAAAGAAGCCAATATCCACCCAGTTCCAAAGAAAGGAAGTTTCCCTCTGATTACAGACCAATAGCTATCACATCTTTTAAAGCATTTGAAATCGTAATGAATAAGCACATAGTTAAACATCTTGGATCCAATAACTTAGTTAGTGATAGACGGTATGGTTTTCGCCACAAAAGGTCCACCAATGATAAAATACTTACCATATTATCCTGGCTCACTCCATCCGGCAATCAGTTGACCAACATGAAGAAACTCATACAGTAGTCCTTGATATTTGTAAAACTTTTGACAATGTGACACCGTTCCCTGCTATCCAAATTCCTTTGCTATGCACTGATGTCTCTTATTCCTCTGATTTCTTCATATCTCAGCAACAGAAAGATAAGAGTAAAAGTAGATGATGTGTATTCCTATTTCCACTCAATTAATGCCAGTGTGCCACAAGGATCAGTTCTGGCACAAACCCTATTCTTAATTCATATTAATGATCTCTTATCTGTCACCCATTATCCCATCCATTCATATACAGATGACTCAACACCTCATCTTTCATTCACACTTAAACACCCATTTGCAAAGATTAACATCTCGGACTCAAAACTCAGTACAGCCAACTCCATCAATCAAGACTCATCTAGGATCACTGAATGGGGACGAAATAACCTTGTCTCATTTAATCCTAGTTAAACCAAATAAATACAGTTTACTAATGGACAGATATTGCCAGATTCCTATGCTATCTTCAGTGCTATTAATATCTCTTATCTCCAAAAGTACTGAAATTCTCGGTGTCTCAACAATCACCTCAGCTGGACCTCTCACATCAGATCACTTGCTAAAACTGCCTCAAAGAAACTTGGATTATTGTACAGAGTAAGTAGCTTCTTCACTGATGAGCAGTTGGCTATAGTTTATAAGAGTCTTGTGTGCTCGCAGCTGGAATATTGCTTACCCTTGTGGAGTGGATGTGGAGAGGTTACACTAAAACAATTAGACGAAATTCAGAACAAAGCTCTCAGAAGTTATAACAACCCCGCTGTTAGAAACTACCTCCCCTACAGATAAGAAGGAATATTCCTCGCTTGCATTACTTTACAGTTTTTTATGGCAAATGCTCAGACGAAGTTGCATCCATTGTGCCACCTCTCCATGCCTTCCCCTGTGCTACACGGGCATCTGGAAAGCGCTCATGACTACTTCGTAGAATGTCACACTGGAATATTGGAGAACTTCCGCCTATCAGAAATCTTCTATTCCCAGAACTGCATCTCTTTGGAACTCGCTTCCCCAATGTTATTTCACCCTAAACTTCAACCTACATCTGTTACAGTCCAACTGTTACAGAGTTTTTATTAACTGAGGATGTCAATAATCTTGTGTATGTTTTTTTTTTTTTATTAAATTGTTTTTTCTTCCTCTGTTCTGTTGTTGGAAAAAAAAAAAACTGAAGGAAGATGTTTTTTCGGTTCAGTTGTTCAGGACCCAACGTATATATTGGAATTATCGGCCTTAACTAGACTAAACAACTCGATATTATGGTCAGATTATGGTTAAATACACTTGCCAATTGAATTCTTAATCATAAAGAAATTTTTTTATATTTTACTTTGCTATCACCGGCAAGCTATTATAAAAAAGGATACTGACTTATCCACTAACATCTGTAATGTTTGTGTATCTCTGCAAATAGCAACAAGCAGTAGACTTTAGCAAATACATTACCGCCACGACTGAAATGCCCAGCTTAGTAAGTACTGTGTTTTAATACAGCTGAATTGCACGAGATAAATACATACGCAGATTATAACTGGCCCAGTAACCCAACAAATAAAATAGCAATAATTTCCTAATGCTCCATCTGCCTGTCTTTACCTTCGTCCTCAACCTCCTCCTCCTCCTCCTCCTCCTCCTCCCTTACCTTTCTGCCCCATTCCTCTTTCACTCTCTTCCCCTGTCTCCTATCACTCTTTCCCTCTGTATTTTCCTCTTGTTCTCTCTCTCTCTCTCTCTCTCTCTCTCTCTCTCTCTCTCTCTCTCTCTCTCTCTCTCTCTCTCTCTCTCTCTCCGCACCATATCTCTTCTTCCCTTAGTTCACCACGATCCTTCTATACTCCTCTCTTTCCTCTGTGTCTTCCCATTTTGTTCTCTCCTCTTTTCCTGTTTCTTCCTCTTTTCACTTACCCTTCTTCCAGTTCCCCTCTCGTGTTCTTGTCTCCCCTCCCCCCCTCGTCTGCCTCCTTCTCTCTTACCTTATTTACATTATTATCTTTTCTCTTTCTCTTCAGACCCTCCCCATTCTCCTGCTTCCCACCTCTCCTCTCTTTTCTCCTGTTACCTTCCTCTCTCCTGATTCCTCTCTTTCTTCCTCTTCCGCTCATCATCCCCTTTCCTTTCTTTCGTCTGCTTTCTTTTCTCCTTTCCCGTTTTTCCTCACCTCTCTCTTTCACCACCCTTCCTCGCCTTCTCCCTTCCTCATCCATTCTCTCACCTCACTTCCTTTACTCTTTCACCATCCTTCCCCTACTTCCTTTCTTCTCTTCTGTTCCTACTCCTACGTTCTCGATCCGCCTCTCTCTCTCTCTCTCTCTCTCTCTCTCTCTGTAAGTCGTTGATGGGCAATAATTATTAGGACTGAAGGAGACTGAGGCAGTCGAAGAGAATTAACTACTCTGAAACACTCTAGGAATGTTGGTGATTTTAAAGGATTTTGTAACGGAGTGTCAATTTTTTCGCCACGAATATTTATTCTTACTATCTCCAAACGATTTTATCCCCTTGATTTTTATTTTTACAGGACGAGATATTTCTGCCATCCGTTATCATTCCTGTTCAGTATCTTCATCCACCCCGACCATCAATCCCCCCTCCATACATTCCTTTACAAATACATAGGTTGCATATAGTTTGCAGTTTACCAGCTACATACACACAGACTGAGAGACAGACATACAAATATAAAGACTTTCATTACATTAAGCTTGTTGCTGTTGTATTGATGCTGTTGATGATACTATTTTTGTGGCTGTGGTATTATTACTTGTTGTTGTTATTGATACTGTGGTTGTTATTGATATTGTTGCTGTGGCTTTTATGGTAGTAGCAGCAGCAGTAGTAGTAGCAGCAGTAGTAGTAGCAGTAGTAGCAGCAGCAGTAGTAGTAGCAGTAGTAGCAGAAGCAGCAGCAGCAGCAGCAGCAGCAGCAGTAGTAGTAGTAGTAGTAGTTGTTGTTGTTGTTAGCATCAGACGTAAGTTTCAGCAACAGCAGGGAGCCATATCCTACATATATATAATGTGTGTGGGGGGAGGGGTCATTTTTGAATTTGTTTACTTCTTTGTCTATATACCGATCACACATTCCACTAGGTTTGTTGTAATAATATCCATATTAAAAATCAAAACTGCTTCGTTACGAAACAGGTTATTGCAAATGGAAAATATGATCAACCGAAACGAATGGAGAGAGGGATTACATTAGCTGAGAAGTTTTATGGCAGCGAAGTGGTTGCTATACTCGTTCGTTCGTTCGTTTACAGATTTCCTGCACCTATACTGCAGGCAGGGCCATACATTAGCCCTGTCAGTGGGGTATGGGCTGATTAAAAAAGAGTAAGGGGGGAAGACAGGGCCTGAGGATTGCCCAGCACACACGCCCTGTCTCCTGACTAGCTTTGTGGTGTGTGTGTGTGTGTGTGTGTGTGTGTGTGTGTGTTTGTGTGTGTGTGTGTTTGTGTGTGTGATATACTCTAAATGATTAAAATGATTGACTTATGAACTTGTGGCTGGGAGGGCGAGGAGGGGGTGGGGTTGGCTGCCGTTGATTGGCTGCCAATGATGTCATTGCAACAGACGCCATATGATCGATAACACTTAGTTTTACTTTCCTCTTTTGTTCCTGGGAATGAAATACTGAGTGGTTCATCAGAAACACGAAGAATATATTTAGTCTGTTCTTCTGTTAAACAAGATAACGGTTTGAATCTTTAACCCCTAATAGCCAGCATTGTTTTGATGCTAACGCACTCTCATTTCAGGCGACTTCCCCTAAATAGCCCGTTTTCAAACCTTCATTTCTGGAAAAGTATAGCAATTAGGTATACAAACTAAAAACCATATTACTCAACAACTCTTCATCTTGCGAATAAAACCATTCCCAGGTCTGCAGGTAGTCCCATCGATGAGAATGGACGAGAAAAAGAGGAGTATCATGGGAAGATGAAGGTGGACTATGTCCACACGGTAGCGCCCGGCTCTGACTTAAGTTGTGGAAGCCTAGCAACCTGACTGGCATTGGTAGAATTGACTGGGCAGTCAGAGTGGTGTGATTATAAGTGACCAGCCAGCTATGCAAAACACTGTCCTTTCTCTCACTCATTTCCTCCACTTTCCATACTCACTGACAGGTATTGTCACTGGTGTAGTTACCCCAGTAGCGAATGGGTGAATTAGAAATAGGATGATAATGAAAGGAGAGAGAAGCGAGCCTCAAAAACAGTAAATCTTTTTTCTTATCAGTTCTGCTGCCTGTAAGGGCAGCTGTGTTTAACCAGGGGTCACATTTGCCTTCTCAACTGATAACACCTCACATGTTTTTCTCACAAATTAAGCAGAAAGTTCCTCTTGTCCTTGAACTGTGGGTGTGACATAATGTGGGAGGAGCAAAGTAAGGATGTTTGCCAATTAGAAGCCTAAATGGCGCTTTCGTCACGTTCTTGATGGCACGCAATTGGTTCTGTCTGAAGTGTATGAGGCCCTCATTGGTAGCAGGTGGCTCTATTATTTCTGTATGGACAGAGATTATTTTTAAGACAGCCTAGTGGTTAATTAGCTGAGAAAGGCGGAGTAAGTAACCTTTATAAGCTCCAGGAAAGTGAGAAGAGACAGATTTTTTTCTCATTTTGTACACACACCCCTGTACACATTTTGTCATTTGTACACATTTACTGTCACGTTACACTTTTGTCACATTGTGTTGCACTTTTACCCAACACTACTCAATACGTGACTTTGATTACAAAACGCACTGTTTGTGTACAAATTCCCATTTTTGGTTCACTCCTCCATTTACACTAGTGTGTGTGATTTATATCTGGATTTAACCTTCGAAGTCTCCACGTTTCCTCGAGCTTTGTGAGTACTTAGCTTCCACTGAGTATTCTGGTTAGGTAAGAAATAACTTGTTTTATATTTGTTACCTGAGGCCTATATGAATCCTCCCCTTTTGTAAAACGAACCCTGGTTTCTTCTTTGGTTGTGTATGTTATAGTGTACAGTAAAGTTAAGTTAGTTTTCTTAAACTTTATCTTATCCCTTTTGGTGCTTAATTAAGGGTTAAGAGTGCACCGTAATATACACCCCATAACAATTTGGCGACCTCCTGGCCAAGATAGCTCTGTGACATAATATTGGCAACCTTGGCCACATACACAGTTCTTACTCTTACCTACTTGACTGTAATCAGTAATCATGGCCCTAATGAGTGATAGTGATGTGAAAGCATTTTTAGACTCTAAGCCTTCCCCAACCAGAGTGAAAACACTCACAAAACACGAGCTCATATTGCTTGCCCAGGTCTTACAGTTGAGATTTCCTGCCTCAGTCACTAAGACTAAGTTACTTGATTTAATACTGGACACCATGTTTGAGCAAAGTAAGTCCTCTATAGCTAGTTCTGAGCCATTTCATACTGCACAAGGTGTTGACCCTGAGCCTTTGGCATCGGAGATACCTGGCCCTAGTGATTTTTCTGCTCATGATACTGGTGACAAAGTGCAACTTGAGTTATCCAGAATTCAGTTGAGGGAACTTGAAGTGCAAGCAAAAATGAGAGAACAAGAAGTGCAAGCAAAACTGAGGGAACAAGAATGGAATGCCAAAATGAAGGAAATAGAATTACAGGCTCAAATGAGACAAAAGGAAATGGATCACGAATTCAGACTGAAGCACCCTGGTTCACCTAGAGCTAGTGGTTCATCTGCCAAGGAATCTTTTGATGTTGCTAGGAACATTAAGCTAGTACCTCCCTTTAATGAGCAAGATGTCACCAAGTATTTCCATATGTTTGAAAAGGTGGCAGGTCGTCTCTCGTGGCCAAAAGACTCTTGGACAGTACTGCTGCAGAGTGTTTTGAAAGGAAAGGCTCAAGAGGCTTATATTTCTTTATCTGTTGATCAAAGTGCCAACTATGATTGTTTAAAAGATGCCATTCTCAAAGCATATGAACTCGTGCCAGAGGCATATAGGCTTTAATTTAGATCCACCTTTAAACAGAGAGATCAGACTCATGTGGAATATGCTAGAGTACTCACAGACTTATTTGATCAATGGTTGCATTCTAAGAAAGTTGATGATTTCTGTAAACTTAAAGAATTAATGATCTTGGAGAACTTCACCGGTAAGATAGATAGAGATGTGGCTACATACCTAGTGGAAAAAGATTTAGATACCCTAGCTGAGGCTGCTGTTGTAACAGATAACTATAGTATAATTCATAAGCATGAACGTAAGCCTCAGTTACTTGTTAAGGGTAGGAGAGTGAACCAACCAGTTTCTGTGAACCCTTCTTCTGGTAAAGGCAAATTAATGTCAAGTGACACTAGTGGGAACACTGCAACCCCAGAGCATGTTAGTTCTACGAAAGTAAGTGAGGACAGTGTTGCCAGAGGGTCAAGAAAAAGTGTCAGGTTTTGCCAGTATTGCCAGAAAACGGGGCACTTGGAGGATTGGTGTTGGAAAAAACGAGGAAAAAGTTCTAATGTAAAATCAATTACTCTGATAAACTCTTGGGGATCTTTTGACACCAACAGAGAGCAGCCACCCACAGATATTGTTAGCTGTAGTCAGACACAACCCCAGCAGGTGCATATTGTTGATAAGGCCAGAGTGGAACTGTCAGTGGTGGATAGACAGACTCCTGTAGAGCCAGTGTTAGACACTAGTAAGACTGGGGCAGTGCAGCCGTCAGGTTCAGGCGAGAGTGGTGATAAGACTCCATCAGAGTGTCCTCCCCCATGCAGTACTCAAAGTGACTCCTCCCCAGGTCATTTATTTGCTGACTTTATTTCTAAGGGGTTAGTTTCCGTTGATGGAAAAGGTGGTAAGGAAGTCACTATACTTAGAGACACAGGAGCTTCACAGTCACTAATGTTGAAGGGGATTGTTGACGTAGCTGACCCTAATGAATGTGTCTTGTTGCAGGGTATAGCTGAGATCTGTTCCCCTAGTTGAGGTGAAGCTCCAGTCAGAGTTAGTTACTGGTTCAGTGCGTGTGGGTGTTGTTGACCAGCTTCCTGTACAAGGGGTCACTTTCCTTTTGGGTAATGACCTGGCTGGAGGACAGGTGAGTGCTGTTCCCTGCGTGTCAAAACTCCCTGAGTGAGGATAGGACTAAAGAATTGGAAGATACATGTCCTAAATTGTTTCCTGCATGTGCTGTAACTAGAGCTATGACGGCAAAAGCCAGCCATGAGAATGATGACAGTAATGGCACTGGCAACGCCGATGATGATATTGGGCTTGGTGATACCTTTTTTGCCCAGTTAAATGACTCAGAGGTTGATGATTCTCCCCATACTGATGCAAATGGAAAGTTAGCTGATATGCAAAGATCTGATCCAGGGATTGTCACTTTAATTGACTCAGCAGTTAAGGAAAATGAATGTGAGTCTGAACTGACAGAGTGTTATTATTTAAGGCCAAATCACATGTTAATGAGAAGATGGAGACCTCCTAGTGTTTCTCATGATAACGAGTGGGAGACTGTACATCAGGTGGTGGTTCCAAGACCCTATAGGCAAAAAATTATGACCATTGCTCATGACTCTTCTTTAGCAGGTCACTTAGGGGTGAGGAAGACTCTGTCCCGCATCTGCCAGCATTTTTACTGGCCTGAAATCCGTCGAGATGTCTCCCGGTTCTGTAGGTCATGTCACACCTGTCAGCTAGTCGGTAAGAGCAATAAGCCCATCCCTGCGGCTCCTTTGATTCCTCTACCTGTGTTTGAGGTCCCATTCACTAGAGTCCTTGTGGACATTGTTGGCCCTTTGCCTAAGACCTCTTCAGGCCACCAGTACATCTTCACAATGTTAGACATGGCCACTAGATATCCTGAAGCCATTCCCTTGAGAAATATTTCAGCTAAATTGGTTGTAAAGGAGATGCTAACCTTCTTTACCCGTTTTTGTCTCCCTAAGGAGGTGCAGTAGGATCAAGGCAGTAATTTTAATTCCAGACTGTTCAGACAAACCCTTAAGGAGTTAGGAATCTCACAGATCACTTCCTCAGCATATCATCCTCAGAGTCAAGGTGCACTAGAGAGGTATCACCAAACTTTGAAGAGAATGCTCAGAAAACTATGTGTTGATGAAATGGAATGAGACAAGTGTTTGCCTTTCCTACTTTTTGCAACCAGAGAGGCACCGAGCGAGTCCTTGGGCTACTCCCCATTTCAGTTAATCTTTGGCCATGGAGTAAGAGGTCCTCTTAAACTTCTTAAAGAACAATGGGTCAAGGATGATGACCAAATTAACATGCTAGCCTATGTGTCAAAATTTAAAGAAAGACTGGCCTATAGTATGGAAGTAGCCAGGGCACACTTGGAGTACTCTCAGGAGAAGATGAAGAGGTGGTATGACCACTCTAAGAAAGTTAGGCACAGAGTGTTTCACCCAGGCGATCAAGTTCTTGTCTTGCTTCCCATTCATGGTCAGCCTCTGCAGGCAAGTTTTGCAGGCCCTTATCTAGTGGAAAAGAGGGTAGATGAAGTAAATTATGTCATTTTAACCCCAGACCGGAGGAAGGAACGAAGATTGTGCCATATAAATATGTTGAAGGAGTACCACAGGCGAGACGTGGACCCCTCTAGTGCTGCATGCACGGTGTCGGCTGTCATGTTGGCGGAGGACGAGGGCTGCCCTTTGACTTTGGACCAGATGACCAGTTGGAGAGAAAACCAGGAAGCTCGGAGTACAATGACTGATAAACTCTCCCACTTGAGTGCAGAGCGGTGTGCTGAGCTTGTTGCCCTTCTCAGGAAGTTCCCTGATGTCTTCCGGGACACCCCAGGGCGGACGGAAGTGGCACAGCATGATGTGGACGTTGGAGATGCCAGCCCTGTAAAGCAGTCCCCCTACCGGGCTAGTCCTCCGAAGCAGACCATCATTCGAGAGGAGCTGAACTACATGTTCCAGCAGGGGTTAATTGAGTCCTGTCAAAGTCAGTGGTGCTCCCGGTCTTAGTGGTTCCAAAACCCGATGGGTCAGGTGATGTTGTAGTGTACACTGACCACCATCCTCTGAAATTTTTGTCCCGATTTAAGGACAAAAATCTTAGATTGACCCACTGGGCCCTGTTTTTGCAAGCATACTCCCTTGATGTAAGACATGTAAAAGGTGTTAGTAATGTTTTAGCAGATTACCTGTCCAGAACTTGATTGTACAGTATTCAGAAATTTCCCCTTGGGAAATTTCTTCTCTCAGGAAGGAGGTGTCACTGGTGTAGTTACCCCAGTAGCGAATGGGTGAATTAGAAATAGGATGATAATGAAAGGAGAGAGAAGCGAGCCTCAAAGACAGTAAATCTTTTTTCTTATCAGTTCTGCTGCCTGTAAGGGCAGCTGTGTTTAACCAGCGGTCACATTTGCCTTCTAAACTGATAACACCTCACATGTTTTTCTCACAAATTAAGCAGAAAGTTCCTCTTGTCCTTGAACTGTGGGTGTGACATAATGTGGGAGGAGCAAAGTAGGGATGTTTGCCAATTAGAAGCCTAAACGGCGCTTTCGTCACGTTCTTGATGGCACGCAATTGGTTCTGTCTGAAGTGTATGAGGCCCTCATTGGTAGCAGGTGGCTCTATTGTTTCTGTATGGACAGAGATTATTTTTAAGACAGCCTAGTGGTTAATTAGCTGAGAAAGGCAGAGTAAGTAACCTTTATAAGCTCCAGAAAAGTGAGAAGAGACAGATTTTTATCTCATTTTGTACACACACCCCTGTACACATTTTGTCATTTGTACACATTTACTGTCACGTTACACTTTTGTCACATTGTGTTGCACTTTTACCCAACACTACTCAATACGTGACTTTGATTACAAAACACACTGTTTGTGTACAAATTCCCATTTTTGGTTCACTCCTCCATTTACACTAGTGTGTGTGATTTATATCTGGATTTAACCTTCGAAGTCTCCACGTTTCCTCGAGCTTTGTGAGTACTTAGCTTCCACTGAGTATTCTGGTTAGGTAAGAAATAACTTGTTTTATATTTGTATCCTGAGGCCTATATGAATCCTCCCCTTTTGTAAAACGAACCCTGGTTTCTTCTTTGGTTGTGTATGTTATAGTGTACAGTAAAGTTAAGTTAGTTTTCTTAAACTTTATCTTATCCCCTTTGGTGCTTAATTAAGGGTTAAGAGTGCACCGTAATATACACCCCATAACAATTTGGCGACCTCCTGGCCAAGATAGCTCTGTGACATAATATTGGCAACCTTGGCCACATACACAGTTCTTACTCTTACCTACTTGACTGTAATCAGTAATCATGGCCCTAATGAGTGATAGTGATGTGAAAGCATTTTTAGACTCTAAGCCTTCCCCAACCAGAGTGAAAACACTCACAAAACACGAGCTCATATTGCTTGCCCAGGTCTTACAGTTGAGATTTCCTGCCTCAGTCACTAAGACTAAGTTACTTGATTTAATACTGGACACCATGTTTGAGCAAAGTAAGTCCTCTATAGCTAGTTCTGAGCCATTTCATACTGCACAAGGTGTTGACCCTGAGCCTTTGGCATCGGAGATACCTGGCCCTAGTGATTTTTCTGCTCATGATACTGGTGACAAAGTGCAACTTGAGTTATCCAGAATTCAGTTGAGGGAACTTGAAGTGCAAGCAAAAATGAGAGAACAAGAAGTGCAAGCAAAACTGAGGGAACAAGAATGGAATGCCAAAATGAAGGAAATAGAATTACAGGCTCAAATGAGACAAAAGGAAATGGATCACGAATTCAGACTGAAGCACCCTGGTTCACCTAGAGCTAGTGGTTCATCTGCCAAGGAATCTTTTGATGTTGCTAGGAACATTAAGCTAGTACCTCCCTTTAATGAGCAAGATGTCACCAAGTATTTCCATATGTTTGAAAAGGTGGCAGGTCGTCTCTCGTGGCCAAAAGACTCTTGGACAGTACTGCTGCAGAGTGTTTTGAAAGGAAAGGCTCAAGAGGCTTATATTTCTTTATCTGTTGATCAAAGTGCCAACTATGATTGTTTAAAAGATGCCATTCTCAAAGCATATGAACTCGTGCCAGAGGCATATAGGCTTTAATTTAGATCCACCTTTAAACAGAGAGATCAGACTCATGTGGAATATGCTAGAGTACTCACAGACTTATTTGATCAATGGTTGCATTCTAAGAAAGTTGATGATTTCTGTAAACTTAAAGAATTAATGATCTTGGAGAACTTCACCGGTAAGATAGATAGAGATGTGGCTACATACCTAGTGGAAAAAGATTTAGATACCCTAGCTGAGGCTGCTGTTGTAACAGATAACTATAGTATAATTCATAAGCATGAACGTAAGCCTCAGTTACTTGTTAAGGGTAGGAGAGTGAACCAACCAGTTTTTGTGAACCCTTCTTCTGGTAAAGGCAAATTAATGTCAAGTGACACTAGTGGGAACACTGCAACCCCAGAGCATGTTAGTTCTACGAAAGTAAGTGAGGACAGTGTTACCAGAGGGTCAAGAAAAAGTGTCAGGTTTTGCCAGTATTGCCAGAAAACGGGGCACTTGGAGGATTGGTGTTGGAAAAAACGAGGAAAAAGTTCTAATGTAAAATCAATTACTCTGATAAACTCTTGGGGATCTTTTGACACCAACAGAGAGCAGCCACCCACAGATATTGTTAGCTGTAGTCAGACACAACCCCAGCAGGTGCATATTGTTGATAAGGCCAGAGTGGAACTGTCAGTGGTGGATAGACAGACTCCTGTAGAGCCAGTGTTAGACACTAGTAAGACTGGGGCAGTGCAGCCGTCAGGTTCAGGCGAGAGTGGTGATAAGACTCCATCAGAGTGTCCTCCCCCATGCAGTACTCAAAGTGACTCCTCCCCAGGTCATTTATTTGCTGACTTTATTTCTAAGGGGTTAGTTTCCTGTTGATGGAAAAGGTGGTAAGGAAGTCACTATACTTAGAGACACAGGAGCTTCACAGTCACTAATGTTGAAGGGGATTGTTGACGTAGCTGACCCTAATGAATGTGTCTTGTTGCAGGGTATAGCTGAGATCTGTTCCCCTAGTTGAGGTGAAGCTCCAGTCAGAGTTAGTTACTGGTTCAGTGCGTGTGGGTGTTGTTGACCAGCTTCCTGTACAAGGGGTCACTTTCCTTTTGGGTAATGACCTGGCTGGAGGACAGGTGAGTGCTGTTCCCTGCGTGTCAAAAACTCCCCTGAGTGAGGATAGGACTAAAGAATTGGAAGATACATGTCCTAAATTGTTTCCTGCATGTGCTGTAACTAGAGCTATGACGGCAAAAGCCAGCCATGAGAATGATGACAGTAATGGCACTGGCAACGCCGATGATGATATTGGGCTTGGTGATACCTTTTTTGCCCAGTTAAATGACTCAGAGGTTGATGATTCTCCCCATACTGATGCAAATGGAAAGTTAGCTGATATGCAAAGATCTGATCCAGGGATTGTCACTTTAATTGACTCAGCAGTTAAGGAAAATGAATGTGAGTCTGAACTGACAGAGTGTTATTATTTAAGGCCAAATCACATGTTAATGAGAAGATGGAGACCTCCTAGTGTTTCTCATGATAACGAGTGGGAGACTGTACATCAGGTGGTGGTTCCAAGACCCTATAGGCAAAAAATTATGACCATTGCTCATGACTCTTCTTTAGCAGGTCACTTAGGGGTGAGGAAGACTCTGTCCCGCATCTGCCAGCATTTTTGCTGGCCTGAAATCCGTCGAGATGTCTCCCGGTTCTGTAGGTCATGTCACACCTGTCAGCTAGTCGGTAAGAGCAATAAGCCCATCCCTGCGGCTCCTTTGATTCCTCTACCTGTGTTTGAGGTCCCATTCACTAGAGTCCTTGTGGACATTGTTGGCCCTTTGCCTAAGACCTCTTCAGGCCACCAGTACATCTTCACAATGTTAGACATGGCCACTAGATATCCTGAAGCCATTCCCTTGAGAAATATTTCAGCTAAATTGGTTGTAAAGGAGATGCTAACCTTCTTTACCCGTTTTTGTCTCCCTAAGGAGGTGCAGTAGGATCAAGGCAGTAATTTTAATTCCAGACTGTTCAGACAAACCCTTAAGGAGTTAGGAATCTCACAGATCACTTCCTCAGCATATCATCCTCAGAGTCAAGGTGCACTAGAGAGGTATCACCAAACTTTGAAGAGAATGCTCAGAAAACTATGTGTTGATGAAATGGAATGAGACAAGTGTTTGCCTTTCCTACTTTTTGCAACCAGAGAGGCACCGAGCGAGTCCTTGGGCTACTCCCCATTTCAGTTAATCTTTGGCCATGGAGTAAGAGGTCCTCTTAAACTTCTTAAAGAACAATGGGTCAAGGATGATGACCAAATTAACATGCTAGCCTATGTGTCAAAATTTAAAGAAAGACTGGCCTATAGTATGGAAGTAGCCAGGGCACACTTGGAGTACTCTCAGGAGAAGATGAAGAGGTGGTATGACCACTCTAAGAAAGTTAGGCACAGAGTGTTTCACCCAGGCGATCAAGTTCTTGTCTTGCTTCCCATTCATGGTCAGCCTCTGCAGGCAAGTTTTGCAGGCCCTTATCTAGTGGAAAAGAGGGTAGATGAAGTAAATTATGTCATTTTAACCCCAGACCGGAGGAAGGAACGAAGATTGTGCCATATAAATATGTTGAAGGAGTACCACAGGCGAGACGTGGACCCCTCTAGTGCTGCATGCACGGTGTCGGCTGTCATGTTGGCGGAGGACGAGGGCTGCCCTTTGACTTTGGACCAGATGACCAGTTGGAGAGAAAACCAGGAAGCTCGGAGTACAATGACTGATAAACTCTCCCACTTGAGTGCAGAGCGGTGTGCTGAGCTTGTTGCCCTTCTCAGGAAGTTCCCTGATGTCTTCCGGGACACCCCAGGGCGGACGGAAGTGGCACAGCATGATGTGGACGTTGGAGATGCCAGCCCTGTAAAGCAGTCCCCTACCGGGCTAGTCCTCCGAAGCAGACCATCATTCGAGAGGAGCTGAACTACATGTTCCAGCAGGGGTTAATTGAGTCCTGTCAAAGTCAGTGGTGCTCCCCGGTCTTAGTGGTTCCAAAACCCGATGGGTCAGGTGATGTTGTAGTGTACACTGACCACCATCCTCTGAAATTTTTGTCCCGATTTAAGGACAAAAATCTTAGATTGACCCACTGGGCCCTGTTTTTGCAAGCATACTCCCTTGATGTAAGACATGTAAAAGGTGTTAGTAATGTTTTAGCAGATTACCTGTCCAGAACTTGATTGTACAGTATTCAGAAATTTCCCCTTGGGAAATTTCTTCTCTCAGGAAGGGAGGTGTCACTGGTGTAGTTACCCCAGTAGCGAATGGGTGAATTAGAAATAGGATGATAATGAAAGGAGAGAGAAGCGAGCCTCAAAAACAGTAAATCTTTTTTCTTATCAGTTCTGCTGCCTGTAAGGGCAGCTGTGTTTAACCAGCGGTCACATTTGCCTTCTAAACTGATAACACCTCACATGTTTTTCTCACAAATTAAGCAGAAAGTTCCTCTTGTCCTTGAACTGTGGGTGTGACATAATGTGGGAGGAGCAAAGTAGGGATGTTTGCCAATTAGAAGCCTAAACGGCGCTTTCGTCACGTTCTTGATGGCACGCAATTGGTTCTGTCTGAAGTGTATGAGGCCCTCATTGGTAGCAGGTGGCTCTATTGTTTCTGTATGGACAGAGATTATTTTTAAGACAGCCTAGTGGTTAATTAGCTGAGAAAGGCAGAGTAAGTAACCTTTATAAGCTCCAGAAAAGTGAGAAGAGACAGATTTTTATCTCATTTTGTACACACACCCCTGTACACATTTTGTCATTTGTACACATTTACTGTCACGTTACACTTTTGTCACATTGTGTTGCACTTTTACCCAACACTACTCAATACGTGACTTTGATTACAAAACACACTGTTTGTGTACAAATTCCCATTTTTGGTTCACTCCTCCATTTACACTAGTGTGTGTGATTTATATCTGGATTTAACCTTCGAAGTCTCCACGTTTCCTCGAGCTTTGTGAGTACTTAGCTTCCACTGAGTATTCTGGTTAGGTAAGAAATAACTTGTTTTATATTTGTATCCTGAGGCCTATATGAATCCTCCCCTTTTGTAAAACGAACCCTGGTTTCTTCTTTGGTTGTGTATGTTATAGTGTACAGTAAAGTTAAGTTAGTTTTCTTAAACTTTATCTTATCCCCTTTGGTGCTTAATTAAGGGTTAAGAGTGCACCGTAATATACACCCCATAACAATTTGGCGACCTCCTGGCCAAGATAGCTCTGTGACATAATATTGGCAACCTTGGCCACATACACAGTTCTTACTCTTACCTACTTGACTGTAATCAGTAATCATGGCCCTAATGAGTGATAGTGATGCGAAAGCATTTTTAGACTCTAAGCCTTCCCCAACCAGAGTGAAAACACTCACAAAACACGAGCTCATATTGCTTGCCCAGGTCTTACAGTTGAGATTTCCTGCCTCAGTCACTAAGACTAAGTTACTTGATTTAATACTGGACACCATGTTTGAGCAAAGTAAGTCCTCTATAGCTAGTTCTGAGCCATTTCATACTGCACAAGGTGTTGACCCTGAGCCTTTGGCATCGGAGATACCTGGCCCTAGTGATTTTTCTGCTCATGATACTGGTGACAAAGTGCAACTTGAGTTATCCAGAATTCAGTTGAGGGAACTTGAAGTGCAAGCAAAAATGAGAGAACAAGAAGTGCAAGCAAAACTGAGGGAACAAGAATGGAATGCCAAAATGAAGGAAATAGAATTACAGGCTCAAATGAGACAAAAGGAAATGGATCACGAATTCAGACTGAAGCACCCTGGTTCACCTAGAGCTAGTGGTTCATCTGCCAAGGAATCTTTTGATGTTGCTAGGAACATTAAGCTAGTACCTCCCTTTAATGAGCAAGATGTCACCAAGTATTTCCATATGTTTGAAAAGGTGGCAGGTCGTCTCTCGTGGCCAAAAGACTCTTGGACAGTACTGCTGCAGAGTGTTTTGAAAGGAAAGGCTCAAGAGGCTTATATTTCTTTATCTGTTGATCAAAGTGCCAACTATGATTGTTTAAAAGATGCCATTCTCAAAGCATATGAACTCGTGCCAGAGGCATATAGGCTTTAATTTAGATCCACCTTTAAACAGAGAGATCAGACTCATGTGGAATATGCTAGAGTACTCACAGACTTATTTGATCAATGGTTGCATTCTAAGAAAGTTGATGATTTCTGTAAACTTAAAGAATTAATGATCTTGGAGAACTTCACCGGTAAGATAGATAGAGATGTGGCTACATACCTAGTGGAAAAAGATTTAGATACCCTAGCTGAGGCTGCTGTTGTAACAGATAACTATAGTATAATTCATAAGCATGAACGTAAGCCTCAGTTACTTGTTAAGGGTAGGAGAGTGAACCAACCAGTTTTTGTGAACCCTTCTTCTGGTAAAGGCAAATTAATGTCAAGTGACACTAGTGGGAACACTGCAACCCCAGAGCATGTTAGTTCTACGAAAGTAAGTGAGGACAGTGTTACCAGAGGGTCAAGAAAAAGTGTCAGGTTTTGCCAGTATTGCCAGAAAACGGGGCACTTGGAGGATTGGTGTTGGAAAAAACGAGGAAAAAGTTCTAATGTAAAATCAATTACTCTGATAAACTCTTGGGGATCTTTTGACACCAACAGAGAGCAGCCACCCACAGATATTGTTAGCTGTAGTCAGACACAACCCCAGCAGGTGCATATTGTTGATAAGGCCAGAGTGGAACTGTCAGTGGTGGATAGACAGACTCCTGTAGAGCCAGTGTTAGACACTAGTAAGACTGGGGCAGTGCAGCCGTCAGGTTCAGGCGAGAGTGGTGATAAGACTCCATCAGAGTGTCCTCCCCATGCAGTACTCAAAGTGACTCCTCCCCAGGTCATTTATTTGCTGACTTTATTTCTAAGGGGTTAGTTTCCGTTGATGGAAAAGGTGGTAAGGAAGTCACTATACTTAGAGACACAGGAGCTTCACAGTCACTAATGTTGAAGGGGATTGTTGACGTAGCTGACCCTAATGAATGTGTCTTGTTGCAGGGTATAGCTGAGATCTGTTCCCCTAGTTGAGGTGAAGCTCCAGTCAGAGTTAGTTACTGGTTCAGTGCGTGTGGGTGTTGTTGACCAGCTTCCTGTACAAGGGGTCACTTTCCTTTTGGGTAATGACCTGGCTGGAGGACAGGTGAGTGCTGTTCCCTGCGTGTCAAAAACTCCCCTGAGTGAGGATAGGACTAAAGAATTGGAAGATACATGTCCTAAATTGTTTCCTGCATGTGCTGTAACTAGAGCTATGACGGCAAAAGCCAGCCATGAGAATGATGACAGTAATGGCACTGGCAACGCCGATGATGATATTGGGCTTGGTGATACCTTTTTTGCCCAGTTAAATGACTCAGAGGTTGATGATTCTCCCCATACTGATGCAAATGGAAAGTTAGCTGATATGCAAAGATCTGATCCAGGGATTGTCACTTTAATTGACTCAGCAGTTAAGGAAAATGAATGTGAGTCTGAACTGACAGAGTGTTATTATTTAAGGCCAAATCACATGTTAATGAGAAGATGGAGACCTCCTAGTGTTTCTCATGATAACGAGTGGGAGACTGTACATCAGGTGGTGGTTCCAAGACCCTATAGGCAAAAAATTATGACCATTGCTCATGACTCTTCTTTAGCAGGTCACTTAGGGGTGAGGAAGACTCTGTCCCGCATCTGCCAGCATTTTTGCTGGCCTGAAATCCGTCGAGATGTCTCCCGGTTCTGTAGGTCATGTCACACCTGTCAGCTAGTCGGTAAGAGCAATAAGCCCATCCCTGCGGCTCCTTTGATTCCTCTACCTGTGTTTGAGGTCCCATTCACTAGAGTCCTTGTGGACATTGTTGGCCCTTTGCCTAAGACCTCTTCAGGCCACCAGTACATCTTCACAATGTTAGACATGGCCACTAGATATCCTGAAGCCATTCCCTTGAGAAATATTTCAGCTAAATTGGTTGTAAAGGAGATGCTAACCTTCTTTACCCGTTTTTGTCTCCCTAAGGAGGTGCAGTAGGATCAAGGCAGTAATTTTAATTCCAGACTGTTCAGACAAACCCTTAAGGAGTTAGGAATCTCACAGATCACTTCCTCAGCATATCATCCTCAGAGTCAAGGTGCACTAGAGAGGTATCACCAAACTTTGAAGAGAATGCTCAGAAAACTATGTGTTGATGAAATGGAATGAGACAAGTGTTTGCCTTTCCTACTTTTTGCAACCAGAGAGGCACCGAGCGAGTCCTTGGGCTACTCCCCATTTCAGTTAATCTTTGGCCATGGAGTAAGAGGTCCTCTTAAACTTCTTAAAGAACAATGGGTCAAGGATGATGACCAAATTAACATGCTAGCCTATGTGTCAAAATTTAAAGAAAGACTGGCCTATAGTATGGAAGTAGCCAGGGCACACTTGGAGTACTCTCAGGAGAAGATGAAGAGGTGGTATGACCACTCTAAGAAAGTTAGGCACAGAGTGTTTCACCCAGGCGATCAAGTTCTTGTCTTGCTTCCCATTCATGGTCAGCCTCTGCAGGCAAGTTTTGCAGGCCCTTATCTAGTGGAAAAGAGGGTAGATGAAGTAAATTATGTCATTTTAACCCCAGACCGGAGGAAGGAACGAAGATTGTGCCATATAAATATGTTGAAGGAGTACCACAGGCGAGACGTGGACCCCTCTAGTGCTGCATGCACGGTGTCGGCTGTCATGTTGGCGGAGGACGAGGGCTGCCCTTTGACTTTGGACCAGATGACCAGTTGGAGAGAAAACCAGGAAGCTCGGAGTACAATGACTGATAAACTCTCCCACTTGAGTGCAGAGCGGTGTGCTGAGCTTGTTGCCCTTCTCAGGAAGTTCCCTGATGTCTTCCGGGACACCCCAGGGCGGACGGAAGTGGCACAGCATGATGTGGACGTTGGAGATGCCAGCCCTGTAAAGCAGTCCCCCTACCGGGCTAGTCCTCCGAAGCAGACCATCATTCGAGAGGAGCTGAACTACATGTTCCAGCAGGGGTTAATTGAGTCCTGTCAAAGTCAGTGGTGCTCCCCGGTCTTAGTGGTTCCAAAACCCGATGGGTCAGGTGATGTTGTAGTGTACACTGACCACCATCCTCTGAAATTTTTGTCCCGATTTAAGGACAAAAATCTTAGATTGACCCACTGGGCCCTGTTTTTGCAAGCATACTCCCTTGATGTAAGACATGTAAAAGGTGTTAGTAATGTTTTAGCAGATTACCTGTCCAGAACTTGATTGTACAGTATTCAGAAATTTCCCCTTGGGAAATTTCTTCTCTCAGGAAGGGAGGTGTCACTGGTGTAGTTACCCCAGTAGCGAATGGGTGAATTAGAAATAGGATGATAATGAAAGGAGAGAGAAGCGAGCCTCAAAGACAGTAAATCTTTTTTCTTATCAGTTCTGCTGCCTGTAAGGGCAGCTGTGTTTAACCAGCGGTCACATTTGCCTTCTAAACTGATAACACCTCACATGTTTTTCTCACAAATTAAGCAGAAAGTTCCTCTTGTCCTTGAACTGTGGGTGTGACATAATGTGGGAGGAGCAAAGTAGGGATGTTTGCCAATTAGAAGCCTAAACGGCGCTTTCGTCACGTTCTTGATGGCACGCAATTGGTTCTGTCTGAAGTGTATGAGGCCCTCATTGGTAGCAGGTGGCTCTATTGTTTCTGTATGGACAGAGATTATTTTTAAGACAGCCTAGTGGTTAATTAGCTGAGAAAGGCAGAGTAAGTAACCTTTATAAGCTCCAGAAAAGTGAGAAGAGACAGATTTTTATCTCATTTTGTACACACACCCCTGTACACATTTTGTCATTTGTACACATTTACTGTCACGTTACACTTTTGTCACATTGTGTTGCACTTTTACCCAACACTACTCAATACGTGACTTTGATTACAAAACACACTGTTTGTGTACAAATTCCCATTTTTGGTTCACTCCTCCATTTACACTAGTGTGTGTGATTTATATCTGGATTTAACCTTCGAAGTCTCCACGTTTCCTCGAGCTTTGTGAGTACTTAGCTTCCACTGAGTATTCTGGTTAGGTAAGAAATAACTTGTTTTATATTTGTATCCTGAGGCCTATATGAATCCTCCCCTTTTGTAAAACGAACCCTGGTTTCTTCTTTGGTTGTGTATGTTATAGTGTACAGTAAAGTTAAGTTAGTTTTCTTAAACTTTATCTTATCCCCTTTGGTGCTTAATTAAGGGTTAAGAGTGCACCGTAATATACACCCCATAACAATTTGGCGACCTCCTGGCCAAGATAGCTCTGTGACATAATATTGGCAACCTTGGCCACATACACAGTTCTTACTCTTACCTACTTGACTGTAATCAGTAATCATGGCCCTAATGAGTGATAGTGATGTGAAAGCATTTTTAGACTCTAAGCCTTCCCCAACCAGAGTGAAAACACTCACAAAACACGAGCTCATATTGCTTGCCCAGGTCTTACAGTTGAGATTTCCTGCCTCAGTCACTAAGACTAAGTTACTTGATTTAATACTGGACACCATGTTTGAGCAAAGTAAGTCCTCTATAGCTAGTTCTGAGCCATTTCATACTGCACAAGGTGTTGACCCTGAGCCTTTGGCATCGGAGATACCTGGCCCTAGTGATTTTTCTGCTCATGATACTGGTGACAAAGTGCAACTTGAGTTATCCAGAATTCAGTTGAGGGAACTTGAAGTGCAAGCAAAAATGAGAGAACAAGAAGTGCAAGCAAAACTGAGGGAACAAGAATGGAATGCCAAAATGAAGGAAATAGAATTACAGGCTCAAATGAGACAAAAGGAAATGGATCACGAATTCAGACTGAAGCACCCTGGTTCACCTAGAGCTAGTGGTTCATCTGCCAAGGAATCTTTTGATGTTGCTAGGAACATTAAGCTAGTACCTCCCTTTAATGAGCAAGATGTCACCAAGTATTTCCATATGTTTGAAAAGGTGGCAGGTCGTCTCTCGTGACCAAAAGACTCTTGGACAGTACTGCTGCAGAGTGTTTTGAAAGGAAAGGCTCAAGAGGCTTATATTTCTTTATCTGTTGATCAAAGTGCCAACTATGATTGTTTAAAAGATGCCATTCTCAAAGCATATGAACTCGTGCCAGAGGCATATAGGCTTTAATTTAGATCCACCTTTAAACAGAGAGATCAGACTCATGTGGAATATGCTAGAGTACTCACAGACTTATTTGATCAATGGTTGCATTCTAAGAAAGTTGATGATTTCTGTAAACTTAAAGAATTAATGATCTTGGAGAACTTCACCGGTAAGATAGATAGAGATGTGGCTACATACCTAGTGGAAAAAGATTTAGATACCCTAGCTGAGGCTGCTGTTGTAACAGATAACTATAGTATAATTCATAAGCATGAACGTAAGCCTCAGTTACTTGTTAAGGGTAGGAGAGTGAACCAACCAGTTTTTGTGAACCCTTCTTCTGGTAAAGGCAAATTAATGTCAAGTGACACTAGTGGGAACACTGCAACCCCAGAGCATGTTAGTTCTACGAAAGTAAGTGAGGACAGTGTTACCAGAGGGTCAAGAAAAAGTGTCAGGTTTTGCCAGTATTGCCAGAAAACGGGGCACTTGGAGGATTGGTGTTGGAAAAAACGAGGAAAAAGTTCTAATGTAAAATCAATTACTCTGATAAACTCTTGGGGATCTTTTGACACCAACAGAGAGCAGCCACCCACAGATATTGTTAGCTGTAGTCAGACACAACCCCAGCAGGTGCATATTGTTGATAAGGCCAGAGTGGAACTGTCAGTGGTGGATAGACAGACTCCTGTAGAGCCAGTGTTAGACACTAGTAAGACTGGGGCAGTGCAGCCGTCAGGTTCAGGCGAGAGTGGTGATAAGACTCCATCAGAGTGTCCTCCCCCATGCAGTACTCAAAGTGACTCCTCCCCAGGTCATTTATTTGCTGACTTTATTTCTAAGGGGTTAGTTTCCTGTTGATGGAAAAGGTGGTAAGGAAGTCACTATACTTAGAGACACAGGAGCTTCACAGTCACTAATGTTGAAGGGGATTGTTGACGTAGCTGACCCTAATGAATGTGTCTTGTTGCAGGGTATAGCTGAGATCTGTTCCCCTAGTTGAGGTGAAGCTCCAGTCAGAGTTAGTTACTGGTTCAGTGCGTGTGGGTGTTGTTGACCAGCTTCCTGTACAAGGGGTCACTTTCCTTTTGGGTAATGACCTGGCTGGAGGACAGGTGAGTGCTGTTCCCTGCGTGTCAAAAACTCCCCTGAGTGAGGATAGGACTAAAGAATTGGAAGATACATGTCCTAAATTGTTTCCTGCATGTGCTGTAACTAGAGCTATGACGGCAAAAGCCAGCCATGAGAATGATGACAGTAATGGCACTGGCAACGCCGATGATGATATTGGGCTTGGTGATACCTTTTTTGCCCAGTTAAATGACTCAGAGGTTGATGATTCTCCCCATACTGATGCAAATGGAAAGTTAGCTGATATGCAAAGATCTGATCCAGGGATTGTCACTTTAATTGACTCAGCAGTTAAGGAAAATGAATGTGAGTCTGAACTGACAGAGTGTTATTATTTAAGGCCAAATCACATGTTAATGAGAAGATGGAGACCTCCTAGTGTTTCTCATGATAACGAGTGGGAGACTGTACATCAGGTGGTGGTTCCAAGACCCTATAGGCAAAAAATTATGACCATTGCTCATGACTCTTCTTTAGCAGGTCACTTAGGGGTGAGGAAGACTCTGTCCCGCATCTGCCAGCATTTTTGCTGGCCTGAAATCCGTCGAGATGTCTCCCGGTTCTGTAGGTCATGTCACACCTGTCAGCTAGTCGGTAAGAGCAATAAGCCCATCCCTGCGGCTCCTTTGATTCCTCTACCTGTGTTTGAGGTCCCATTCACTAGAGTCCTTGTGGACATTGTTGGCCCTTTGCCTAAGACCTCTTCAGGCCACCAGTACATCTTCACAATGTTAGACATGGCCACTAGATATCCTGAAGCCATTCCCTTGAGAAATATTTCAGCTAAATTGGTTGTAAAGGAGATGCTAACCTTCTTTACCCGTTTTTGTCTCCTAAGGAGGTGCAGTAGGATCAAGGCAGTAATTTTAATTCCAGACTGTTCAGACAAACCCTTAAGGAGTTAGGAATCTCACAGATCACTTCCTCAGCATATCATCCTCAGAGTCAAGGTGCACTAGAGAGGTATCACCAAACTTTGAAGAGAATGCTCAGAAAACTATGTGTTGATGAAATGGAATGAGACAAGTGTTTGCCTTTCCTACTTTTTGCAACCAGAGAGGCACCGAGCGAGTCCTTGGGCTACTCCCCATTTCAGTTAATCTTTGGCCATGGAGTAAGAGGTCCTCTTAAACTTCTTAAAGAACAATGGGTCAAGGATGATGACCAAATTAACATGCTAGCCTATGTGTCAAAATTTAAAGAAAGACTGGCCTATAGTATGGAAGTAGCCAGGGCACACTTGGAGTACTCTCAGGAGAAGATGAAGAGGTGGTATGACCACTCTAAGAAAGTTAGGCACAGAGTGTTTCACCCAGGCGATCAAGTTCTTGTCTTGCTTCCCATTCATGGTCAGCCTCTGCAGGCAAGTTTTGCAGGCCCTTATCTAGTGGAAAAGAGGGTAGATGAAGTAAATTATGTCATTTTAACCCCAGACCGGAGGAAGGAACGAAGATTGTGCCATATAAATATGTTGAAGGAGTACCACAGGCGAGACGTGGACCCCTCTAGTGCTGCATGCACGGTGTCGGCTGTCATGTTGGCGGAGGACGAGGGCTGCCCTTTGACTTTGGACCAGATGACCAGTTGGAGAGAAAACCAGGAAGCTCGGAGTACAATGACTGATAAACTCTCCCACTTGAGTGCAGAGCGGTGTGCTGAGCTTGTTGCCCTTCTCAGGAAGTTCCCTGATGTCTTCCGGGACACCCCAGGGCGGACGGAAGTGGCACAGCATGATGTGGACGTTGGAGATGCCAGCCCTGTAAAGCAGTCCCCCTACCGGGCTAGTCCTCCGAAGCAGACCATCATTCGAGAGGAGCTGAACTACATGTTCCAGCAGGGGTTAATTGAGTCCTGTCAAAGTCAGTGGTGCTCCCCGGTCTTAGTGGTTCCAAAACCCGATGGGTCAGGTGATGTTGTAGTGTACACTGACCACCATCCTCTGAAATTTTTGTCCCGATTTAAGGACAAAAATCTTAGATTGACCCACTGGGCCCTGTTTTTGCAAGCATACTCCCTTGATGTAAGACATGTAAAAGGTGTTAGTAATGTTTTAGCAGATTACCTGTCCAGAACTTGATTGTACAGTATTCAGAAATTTCCCCTTGGGAAATTTCTTCTCTCAGGAAGGGGAGGTGTCACTGGTGTAGTTACCCCAGTAGCGAATGGGTGAATTAGAAATAGGATGATAATGAAAGGAGAGAGAAGCGAGCCTCAAAGACAGTAAATCTTTTTTCTTATCAGTTCTGCTGCCTGTAAGGGCAGCTGTGTTTAACCAGCGGTCACATTTGCCTTCTAAACTGATAACACCTCACATGTTTTTCTCACAAATTAAGCAGAAAGTTCCTCTTGTCCTTGAACTGTGGGTGTGACATAATGTGGGAGGAGCAAAGTAGGGATGTTTGCCAATTAGAAGCCTAAACGGCGCTTTCGTCACGTTCTTGATGGCACGCAATTGGTTCTGTCTGAAGTGTATGAGGCCCTCATTGGTAGCAGGTGGCTCTATTGTTTCTGTATGGACAGAGATTATTTTTAAGACAGCCTAGTGGTTAATTAGCTGAGAAAGGCAGAGTAAGTAACCTTTATAAGCTCCAGAAAAGTGAGAAGAGACAGATTTTTATCTCATTTTGTACACACACCCCTGTACACATTTTGTCATTTGTACACATTTACTGTCACGTTACACTTTTGTCACATTGTGTTGCACTTTTACCCAACACTACTCAATACGTGACTTTGATTACAAAACACACTGTTTGTGTACAAATTCCCATTTTTGGTTCACTCCTCCATTTACACTAGTGTGTGTGATTTATATCTGGATTTAACCTTCAGAAGTCTCCACGTTTCCTCGAGCTTTGTGAGTACTTAGCTTCCACTGAGTATTCTGGTTAGGTAAGAAATAACTTGTTTTATATTTGTATCCTGAGGCCTATATGAATCCTCCCCTTTTGTAAAACGAACCCTGGTTTCTTCTTTGGTTGTGTATGTTATAGTGTACAGTAAAGTTAAGTTAGTTTTCTTAAACTTTATCTTATCCCCTTTGGTGCTTAATTAAGGGTTAAGAGTGCACCGTAATATACACCCCATAACAATTTGGCGACCTCCTGGCCAAGATAGCTCTGTGACATAATATTGGCAACCTTGGCCACATACACAGTTCTTACTCTTACCTACTTGACTGTAATCAGTAATCATGGCCCTAATGAGTGATAGTGATGTGAAAGCATTTTTAGACTCTAAGCCTTCCCCAACCAGAGTGAAAACACTCACAAAACACGAGCTCATATTGCTTGCCCAGGTCTTACAGTTGAGATTTCCTGCCTCAGTCACTAAGACTAAGTTACTTGATTTAATACTGGACACCATGTTTGAGCAAAGTAAGTCCTCTATAGCTAGTTCTGAGCCATTTCATACTGCACAAGGTGTTGACCCTGAGCCTTTGGCATCGGAGATACCTGGCCCTAGTGATTTTTCTGCTCATGATACTGGTGACAAAGTGCAACTTGAGTTATCCAGAATTCAGTTGAGGGAACTTGAAGTGCAAGCAAAAATGAGAGAACAAGAAGTGCAAGCAAAACTGAGGGAACAAGAATGGAATGCCAAAATGAAGGAAATAGAATTACAGGCTCAAATGAGACAAAAGGAAATGGATCACGAATTCAGACTGAAGCACCCTGGTTCACCTAGAGCTAGTGGTTCATCTGCCAAGGAATCTTTTGATGTTGCTAGGAACATTAAGCTAGTACCTCCCTTTAATGAGCAAGATGTCACCAAGTATTTCCATATGTTTGAAAAGGTGGCAGGTCGTCTCTCGTGACCAAAAGACTCTTGGACAGTACTGCTGCAGAGTGTTTTGAAAGGAAAGGCTCAAGAGGCTTATATTTCTTTATCTGTTGATCAAAGTGCCAACTATGATTGTTTAAAAGATGCCATTCTCAAAGCATATGAACTCGTGCCAGAGGCATATAGGCTTTAATTTAGATCCACCTTTAAACAGAGAGATCAGACTCATGTGGAATATGCTAGAGTACTCACAGACTTATTTGATCAATGGTTGCATTCTAAGAAAGTTGATGATTTCTGTAAACTTAAAGAATTAATGATCTTGGAGAACTTCACCGGTAAGATAGATAGAGATGTGGCTACATACCTAGTGGAAAAAGATTTAGATACCCTAGCTGAGGCTGCTGTTGTAACAGATAACTATAGTATAATTCATAAGCATGAACGTAAGCCTCAGTTACTTGTTAAGGGTAGGAGAGTGAACCAACCAGTTTTTGTGAACCCTTCTTCTGGTAAAGGCAAATTAATGTCAAGTGACACTAGTGGGAACACTGCAACCCCAGAGCATGTTAGTTCTACGAAAGTAAGTGAGGACAGTGTTACCAGAGGGTCAAGAAAAAGTGTCAGGTTTTGCCAGTATTGCCAGAAAACGGGGCACTTGGAGGATTGGTGTTGGAAAACGAGGAAAAAGTTCTAATGTAAAATCAATTACTCTGATAAACTCTTGGGGATCTTTTGACACCAACAGAGAGCAGCCACCCACAGATATTGTTAGCTGTAGTCAGACACAACCCCAGCAGGTGCATATTGTTGATAAGGCCAGAGTGGAACTGTCAGTGGTGGATAGACAGACTCCTGTAGAGCCAGTGTTAGACACTAGTAAGACTGGGGCAGTGCAGCCGTCAGGTTCAGGCGAGAGTGGTGATAAGACTCCATCAGAGTGTCCTCCCCCATGCAGTACTCAAAGTGACTCCTCCCCAGGTCATTTATTTGCTGACTTTATTTCTAAGGGGTTAGTTTCCGTTGATGGAAAAGGTGGTAAGGAAGTCACTATACTTAGAGACACAGGAGCTTCACAGTCACTAATGTTGAAGGGGATTGTTGACGTAGCTGACCCTAATGAATGTGTCTTGTTGCAGGGTATAGCTGAGATCTGTTCCCCTAGTTGAGGTGAAGCTCCAGTCAGAGTTAGTTACTGGTTCAGTGCGTGTGGGTGTTGTTGACCAGCTTCCTGTACAAGGGGTCACTTTCCTTTTGGGTAATGACCTGGCTGGAGGACAGGTGAGTGCTGTTCCCTGCGTGTCAAAAACGTCCCTGAGTGAGGATAGGACTAAAGAATTGGAAGATACATGTCCTAAATTGTTTCCTGCATGTGCTGTAACTAGAGCTATGACGGCAAAAGCCAGCCATGAGAATGATGACAGTAATGGCACTGGCAACGCCGATGATGATATTGGGCTTGGTGATACCTTTTTTGCCCAGTTAAATGACTCAGAGGTTGATGATTCTCCCCATACTGATGCAAATGGAAAGTTAGCTGATATGCAAAGATCTGATCCAGGGATTGTCACTTTAATTGACTCAGCAGTTAAGGAAAATGAATGTGAGTCTGAACTGACAGAGTGTTATTATTTAAGGCCAAATCACATGTTAATGAGAAGATGGAGACCTCCTAGTGTTTCTCATGATAACGAGTGGGAGACTGTACATCAGGTGGTGGTTCCAAGACCCTATAGGCAAAAAATTATGACCATTGCTCATGACTCTTCTTTAGCAGGTCACTTAGGGGTGAGGAAGACTCTGTCCCGCATCTGCCAGCATTTTTGCTGGCCTGAAATCCGTCGAGATGTCTCCCGGTTCTGTAGGTCATGTCACACCTGTCAGCTAGTCGGTAAGAGCAATAAGCCCATCCCTGCGGCTCCTTTGATTCCTCTACCTGTGTTTGAGGTCCCATTCACTAGAGTCCTTGTGGACATTGTTGGCCCTTTGCCTAAGACCTCTTCAGGCCACCAGTACATCTTCACAATGTTAGACATGGCCACTAGATATCCTGAAGCCATTCCCTTGAGAAATATTTCAGCTAAATTGGTTGTAAAGGAGATGCTAACCTTCTTTACCCGTTTTTGTCTCCCTAAGGAGGTGCAGTAGGATCAAGGCAGTAATTTTAATTCCAGACTGTTCAGACAAACCCTTAAGGAGTTAGGAATCTCACAGATCACTTCCTCAGCATATCATCCTCAGAGTCAAGGTGCACTAGAGAGGTATCACCAAACTTTGAAGAGAATGCTCAGAAAACTATGTGTTGATGAAATGGAATGAGACAAGTGTTTGCCTTTCCTACTTTTTGCAACCAGAGAGGCACCGAGCGAGTCCTTGGGCTACTCCCCATTTCAGTTAATCTTTGGCCATGGAGTAAGAGGTCCTCTTAAACTTCTTAAAGAACAATGGGTCAAGGATGATGACCAAATTAACATGCTAGCCTATGTGTCAAAATTTAAAGAAAGACTGGCCTATAGTATGGAAGTAGCCAGGGCACACTTGGAGTACTCTCAGGAGAAGATGAAGAGGTGGTATGACCACTCTAAGAAAGTTAGGCACAGAGTGTTTCACCCAGGCGATCAAGTTCTTGTCTTGCTTCCCATTCATGGTCAGCCTCTGCAGGCAAGTTTTGCAGGCCCTTATCTAGTGGAAAAGAGGGTAGATGAAGTAAATTATGTCATTTTAACCCCAGACCGGAGGAAGGAACGAAGATTGTGCCATATAAATATGTTGAAGGAGTACCACAGGCGAGACGTGGACCCCTCTAGTGCTGCATGCACGGTGTCGGCTGTCATGTTGGCGGAGGACGAGGGCTGCCCTTTGACTTTGGACCAGATGACCAGTTGGAGAGAAAACCAGGAAGCTCGGAGTACAATGACTGATAAACTCTCCCACTTGAGTGCAGAGCGGTGTGCTGAGCTTGTTGCCCTTCTCAGGAAGTTCCCTGATGTCTTCCGGGACACCCCAGGGCGGACGGAAGTGGCACAGCATGATGTGGACGTTGGAGATGCCAGCCCTGTAAAGCAGTCCCCCTACCGGGCTAGTCCTCCGAAGCAGACCATCATTCGAGAGGAGCTGAACTACATGTTCCAGCAGGGGTTAATTGAGTCCTGTCAAAGTCAGTGGTGCTCCCCGGTCTTAGTGGTTCCAAAACCCGATGGGTCAGGTGATGTTGTAGTGTACACTGACCACCATCCTCTGAAATTTTTGTCCCGATTTAAGGACAAAAATCTTAGATTGACCCACTGGGCCCTGTTTTTGCAAGCATACTCCCTTGATGTAAGACATGTAAAAGGTGTTAGTAATGTTTTAGCAGATTACCTGTCCAGAACTTGATTGTACAGTATTCAGAAATTTCCCCTTGGGAAATTTCTTCTCTCAGGAAGGGAGGTGTCACTGGTGTAGTTACCCCAGTAGCGAATGGGTGAATTAGAAATAGGATGATAATGAAAGGAGAGAGAAGCGAGCCTCAAAGACAGTAAATCTTTTTTCTTATCAGTTCTGCTGCCTGTAAGGGCAGCTGTGTTTAACCAGCGGTCACATTTGCCTTCTAAACTGATAACACCTCACATGTTTTTCTCACAAATTAAGCAGAAAGTTCCTCTTGTCCTTGAACTGTGGGTGTGACATAATGTGGGAGGAGCAAAGTAGGGATGTTTGCCAATTAGAAGCCTAAACGGCGCTTTCGTCACGTTCTTGATGGCACGCAATTGGTTCTGTCTGAAGTGTATGAGGCCCTCATTGGTAGCAGCAGGCTCTATTGTTTCTGTATGGACAGAGATTATTTTTAAGACAGCCTAGTGGTTAATTAGCTGAGAAAGGCAGAGTAAGTAACCTTTATAAGCTCCAGAAAAGTGAGAAGAGACAGATTTTTATCTCATTTTGTACACACACCCCTGTACACATTTTGTCATTTGTACACATTTACTGTCACGTTACACTTTTGTCACATTGTGTTGCACTTTTACCCAACACTACTCAATACGTGACTTTGATTACAAAACACACTGTTTGTGTACAAATTCCCATTTTTGGTTCACTCCTCCATTTACACTAGTGTGTGTGATTTATATCTGGATTTAACCTTCGAAGTCTCCACGTTTCCTCGAGCTTTGTGAGTACTTAGCTTCCACTGAGTATTCTGGTTAGGTAAGAAATAACTTGTTTTATATTTGTATCCTGAGGCCTATATGAATCCTCCCTTTTGTAAAACGAACCCTGGTTTCTTCTTTGGTTGTGTATGTTATAGTGTACAGTAAAGTTAAGTTAGTTTTCTTAAACTTTATCTTATCCCCTTTGGTGCTTAATTAAGGGTTAAGAGTGCACCGTAATATACACCCCATAACAATTTGGCGACCTCCTGGCCAAGATAGCTCTGTGACATAATATTGGCAACCTTGGCCACATACACAGTTCTTACTCTTACCTACTTGACTGTAATCAGTAATCATGGCCCTAATGAGTGATAGTGATGTGAAAGCATTTTTAGACTCTAAGCCTTCCCCAACCAGAGTGAAAACACTCACAAAACACGAGCTCATATTGCTTGCCCAGGTCTTACAGTTGAGATTTCCTGCCTCAGTCACTAAGACTAAGTTACTTGATTTAATACTGGACACCATGTTTGAGCAAAGTAAGTCCTCTATAGCTAGTTCTGAGCCATTTCATACTGCACAAGGTGTTGACCCTGAGCCTTTGGCATCGGAGATACCTGGCCCTAGTGATTTTTCTGCTCATGATACTGGTGACAAAGTGCAACTTGAGTTATCCAGAATTCAGTTGAGGGAACTTGAAGTGCAAGCAAAAATGAGAGAACAAGAAGTGCAAGCAAAACTGAGGGAACAAGAATGGAATGCCAAAATGAAGGAAATAGAATTACAGGCTCAAATGAGACAAAAGGAAATGGATCACGAATTCAGACTGAAGCACCCTGGTTCACCTAGAGCTAGTGGTTCATCTGCCAAGGAATCTTTTGATGTTGCTAGGAACATTAAGCTAGTACCTCCCTTTAATGAGCAAGATGTCACCAAGTATTTCCATATGTTTGAAAAGGTGGCAGGTCGTCTCTCGTGGCCAAAAGACTCTTGGACAGTACTGCTGCAGAGTGTTTTGAAAGGAAAGGCTCAAGAGGCTTATATTTCTTTATCTGTTGATCAAAGTGCCAACTATGATTGTTTAAAAGATGCCATTCTCAAAGCATATGAACTCGTGCCAGAGGCATATAGGCTTTAATTTAGATCCACCTTTAAACAGAGAGATCAGACTCATGTGGAATATGCTAGAGTACTCACAGACTTATTTGATCAATGGTTGCATTCTAAGAAAGTTGATGATTTCTGTAAACTTAAAGAATTAATGATCTTGGAGAACTTCACCGGTAAGATAGATAGAGATGTGGCTACATACCTAGTGGAAAAAGATTTAGATACCCTAGCTGAGGCTGCTGTTGTAACAGATAACTATAGTATAATTCATAAGCATGAACGTAAGCCTCAGTTACTTGTTAAGGGTAGGAGAGTGAACCAACCAGTTTTTGTGAACCCTTCTTCTGGTAAAGGCAAATTAATGTCAAGTGACACTAGTGGGAACACTGCAACCCCAGAGCATGTTAGTTCTACGAAAGTAAGTGAGGACAGTGTTACCAGAGGGTCAAGAAAAAGTGTCAGGTTTTGCCAGTATTGCCAGAAAACGGGGCACTTGGAGGATTGGTGTTGGAAAAAACGAGGAAAAAGTTCTAATGTAAAATCAATTACTCTGATAAACTCTTGGGGATCTTTTGACACCAACAGAGAGCAGCCACCCACAGATATTGTTAGCTGTAGTCAGACACAACCCCAGCAGGTGCATATTGTTGATAAGGCCAGAGTGGAACTGTCAGTGGTGGATAGACAGACTCCTGTAGAGCCAGTGTTAGACACTAGTAAGACTGGGGCAGTGCAGCCGTCAGGTTCAGGCGAGAGTGGTGATAAGACTCCATCAGAGTGTCCTCCCCCATGCAGTACTCAAAGTGACTCCTCCCCAGGTCATTTATTTGCTGACTTTATTTCTAAGGGGTTAGTTTCCGTTGATGGAAAAGGTGGTAAGGAAGTCACTATACTTAGAGACACAGGAGCTTCACAGTCACTAATGTTGAAGGGGATTGTTGACGTAGCTGACCCTAATGAATGTGTCTTGTTGCAGGGTATAGCTGAGATCTGTTCCCCTAGTTGAGGTGAAGCTCCAGTCAGAGTTAGTTACTGGTTCAGTGCGTGTGGGTGTTGTTGACCAGCTTCCTGTACAAGGGGTCACTTTCCTTTTGGGTAATGACCTGGCTGGAGGACAGGTGAGTGCTGTTCCCTGCGTGTCAAAAACTCCCCTGAGTGAGGATAGGACTAAAGAATTGGAAGATACATGTCCTAAATTGTTTCCTGCATGTGCTGTAACTAGAGCTATGACGGCAAAAGCCAGCCATGAGAATGATGACAGTAATGGCACTGGCAACGCCGATGATGATATTGGGCTTGGTGATACCTTTTTTGCCCAGTTAAATGACTCAGAGGTTGATGATTCTCCCCATACTGATGCAAATGGAAAGTTAGCTGATATGCAAAGATCTGATCCAGGGATTGTCACTTTAATTGACTCAGCAGTTAAGGAAAATGAATGTGAGTCTGAACTGACAGAGTGTTATTATTTAAGGCCAAATCACATGTTAATGAGAAGATGGAGACCTCCTAGTGTTTCTCATGATAACGAGTGGGAGACTGTACATCAGGTGGTGGTTCCAAGACCCTATAGGCAAAAAATTATGACCATTGCTCATGACTCTTCTTTAGCAGGTCACTTAGGGGTGAGGAAGACTCTGTCCCGCATCTGCCAGCATTTTTACTGGCCTGAAATCCGTCGAGATGTCTCCCGGTTCTGTAGGTCATGTCACACCTGTCAGCTAGTCGGTAAGAGCAATAAGCCCATCCCTGCGGCTCCTTTGATTCCTCTACCTGTGTTTGAGGTCCCATTCACTAGAGTCCTTGTGGACATTGTTGGCCCTTTGCCTAAGACCTCTTCAGGCCACCAGTACATCTTCACAATGTTAGACATGGCCACTAGATATCCTGAAGCCATTCCCTTGAGAAATATTTCAGCTAAATTGGTTGTAAACGAGATGCTAACCTTCTTTACCCGTTTTTGTCTCCCTAAGGAGGTGCAGTAGGATCAAGGCAGTAATTTTAATTCCAGACTGTTCAGACAAACCCTTAAGGAGTTAGGAATCTCACAGATCACTTCCTCAGCATATCATCCTCAGAGTCAAGGTGCACTAGAGAGGTATCACCAAACTTTGAAGAGAATGCTCAGAAAACTATGTGTTGATGAAATGGAATGAGACAAGTGTTTGCCTTTCCTACTTTTTGCAACCAGAGAGGCACCGAGCGAGTCCTTGGGCTACTCCCCATTTCAGTTAATCTTTGGCCATGGAGTAAGAGGTCCTCTTAAACTTCTTAAAGAACAATGGGTCAAGGATGATGACCAAATTAACATGCTAGCCTATGTGTCAAAATTTAAAGAAAGACTGGCCTATAGTATGGAAGTAGCCAGGGCACACTTGGAGTACTCTCAGGAGAAGATGAAGAGGTGGTATGACCACTCTAAGAAAGTTAGGCACAGAGTGTTTCACCCAGGCGATCAAGTTCTTGTCTTGCTTCCCATTCATGGTCAGCCTCTGCAGGCAAGTTTTGCAGGCCCTTATCTAGTGGAAAAGAGGGTAGATGAAGTAAATTATGTCATTTTAACCCCAGACCGGAGGAAGGAACGAAGATTGTGCCATATAAATATGTTGAAGGAGTACCACAGGCGAGACGTGGACCCCTCTAGTGCTGCATGCACGATGTCGGCTGTCATGTTGGCGGAGGACGAGGGCTGCCCTTTGACTTTGGACCAGATGACCAGTTGGAGAGAAAACCAGGAAGCTCGGAGTACAATGACTGATAAACTCTCCCACTTGAGTGCAGAGCGGTGTGCTGAGCTTGTTGCCCTTCTCAGGAAGTTCCCTGATGTCTTCCGGGACACCCCAGGGCGGACGGAAGTGGCACAGCATGATGTGGACGTTGGAGATGCCAGCCCTGTAAAGCAGTCCCCCTACCGGGCTAGTCCTCCGAAGCAGACCATCATTCGAGAGGAGCTGAACTACATGTTCCAGCAGGGGTTAATTGAGTCCTGTCAAAGTCAGTGGTGCTCCCCGGTCTTAGTGGTTCCAAAACCCGATGGGTCAGGTGATGTTGTAGTGTACACTGACCACCATCCTCTGAAATTTTTGTCCCGATTTAAGGACAAAATCTTAGATTGACCCACTGGGCCCTGTTTTTGCAAGCATACTCCCTTGATGTAAGACATGTAAAAGGTGTTAGTAATGTTTTAGCAGATTACCTGTCCAGAACTTGATTGTACAGTATTCAGAAATTTCCCCTTGGGAAATTTCTTCTCTCAGGAAGGAGGTGTCACTGGTGTAGTTACCCCAGTAGCGAATGGGTGAATTAGAAATAGGATGATAATGAAAGGAGAGAGAAGCGAGCCTCAAAGACAGTAAATCTTTTTTCTTATCAGTTCTGCTGCCTGTAAGGGCAGCTGTGTTTAACCAGCGGTCACATTTGCCTTCTAAACTGATAACACCTCACATGTTTTTCTCACAAATTAAGCAGAAAGTTCCTCTTGTCCTTGAACTGTGGGTGTGACATAATGTGGGAGGAGCAAAGTAGGGATGTTTGCCAATTAGAAGCCTAAACGGCGCTTTCGTCACGTTCTTGATGGCACGCAATTGGTTCTGTCTGAAGTGTATGAGGCCCTCATTGGTAGCAGGTGGCTCTATTGTTTCTGTATGGACAGAGATTATTTTTAAGACAGCCTAGTGGTTAATTAGCTGAGAAAGGCAGAGTAAGTAACCTTTATAAGCTCCAGAAAAGTGAGAAGAGACAGATTTTTATCTCATTTTGTACACACACCCCTGTACACATTTTGTCATTTGTACACATTTACTGTCACGTTACACTTTTGTCACATTGTGTTGCACTTTTACCCAACACTACTCAATACGTGACTTTGATTACAAAACACACTGTTTGTGTACAAATTCCCATTTTTGGTTCACTCCTCCATTTACACTAGTGTGTGTGATTTATATCTGGATTTAACCTTCGAAGTCTCCACGTTTCCTCGAGCTTTGTGAGTACTTAGCTTCCACTGAGTATTCTGGTTAGGTAAGAAATAACTTGTTTTATATTTGTATCCTGAGGCCTATATGAATCCTCCCTTTTGTAAAACGAACCCTGGTTTCTTCTTTGGTTGTGTATGTTATAGTGTACAGTAAAGTTAAGTTAGTTTTCTTAAACTTTATCTTATCCCTTTTGGTGCTTAATTAAGGGTTAAGAGTGCACCGTAATATACACCCCATAACAATTTGGCGACCTCCTGGCCAAGATAGCTCTGTGACATAATATTGGCAACCTTGGCCACATACACAGTTCTTACTCTTACCTACTTGACTGTAATCAGTAATCATGGCCCTAATGAGTGATAGTGATGTGAAAGCATTTTTAGACTCTAAGCCTTCCCCAACCAGAGTGAAAACACTCACAAAACACGAGCTCATATTGCTTGCCCAGGTCTTACAGTTGAGATTTCCTGCCTCAGTCACTAAGACTAAGTTACTTGATTTAATACTGGACACCATGTTTGAGCAAAGTAAGTCCTCTATAGCTAGTTCTGAGCCATTTCATACTGCACAAGGTGTTGACCCTGAGCCTTTGGCATCGGAGATACCTGGCCCTAGTGATTTTTCTGCTCATGATACTGGTGACAAAGTGCAACTTGAGTTATCCAGAATTCAGTTGAGGGAACTTGAAGTGCAAGCAAAAATGAGAGAACAAGAAGTGCAAGCAAAACTGAGGGAACAAGAATGGAATGCCAAAATGAAGGAAATAGAATTACAGGCTCAAATGAGACAAAAGGAAATGGATCACGAATTCAGACTGAAGCACCCTGGTTCACCTAGAGCTAGTGGTTCATCTGCCAAGGAATCTTTTGATGTTGCTAGGAACATTAAGCTAGTACCTCCCTTTAATGAGCAAGATGTCACCAAGTATTTCCATATGTTTGAAAAGGTGGCAGGTCGTCTCTCGTGGCCAAAAGACTCTTGGACAGTACTGCTGCAGAGTGTTTTGAAAGGAAAGGCTCAAGAGGCTTATATTTCTTTATCTGTTGATCAAAGTGCCAACTATGATTGTTTAAAAGATGCCATTCTCAAAGCATATGAACTCGTGCCAGAGGCATATAGGCTTTAATTTAGATCCACCTTTAAACAGAGAGATCAGACTCATGTGGAATATGCTAGAGTACTCACAGACTTATTTGATCAATGGTTGCATTCTAAGAAAGTTGATGATTTCTGTAAACTTAAAGAATTAATGATCTTGGAGAACTTCACCGGTAAGATAGATAGAGATGTGGCTACATACCTAGTGGAAAAAGATTTAGATACCCTAGCTGAGGCTGCTGTTGTAACAGATAACTATAGTATAATTCATAAGCATGAACGTAAGCCTCAGTTACTTGTTAAGGGTAGGAGAGTGAACCAACCAGTTTTTGTGAACCCTTCTTCTGGTAAAGGCAAATTAATGTCAAGTGACACTAGTGGGAACACTGCAACCCCAGAGCATGTTAGTTCTACGAAAGTAAGTGAGGACAGTGTTGCCAGAGGGTCAAGAAAAAGTGTCAGGTTTTGCCAGTATTGCCAGAAAACGGGGCACTTGGAGGATTGGTGTTGGAAAAAACGAGGAAAAAGTTCTAATGTAAAATCAATTACTCTGATAAACTCTTGGGGATCTTTTGACACCAACAGAGAGCAGCCACCCACAGATATTGTTAGCTGTAGTCAGACACAACCCCAGCAGGTGCATATTGTTGATAAGGCCAGAGTGGAACTGTCAGTGGTGGATAGACAGACTCCTGTAGAGCCAGTGTTAGACACTAGTAAGACTGGGGCAGTGCAGCCGTCAGGTTCAGGCGAGAGTGGTGATAAGACTCCATCAGAGTGTCCTCCCCCATGCAGTACTCAAAGTGACTCCTCCCCAGGTCATGTATTTGCTGACTTTATTTCTAAGGGGTTAGTTTCCGTTGATGGAAAAGGTGGTAAGGAAGTCACTATACTTAGAGACACAGGAGCTTCACAGTCACTAATGTTGAAGGGGATTGTTGACGTAGCTGACCCTAATGAATGTGTCTTGTTGCAGGGTATAGCTGAGATCTGTTCCCCTAGTTGAGGTGAAGCTCCAGTCAGAGTTAGTTACTGGTTCAGTGCGTGTGGGTGTTGTTGACCAGCTTCCTGTACAAGGGGTCACTTTCCTTTTGGGTAATGACCTGGCTGGAGGACAGGTGAGTGCTGTTCCCTGCGTGTCAAAAACTCCCCTGAGTGAGGATAGGACTAAAGAATTGGAAGATACATGTCCTAAATTGTTTCCTGCATGTGCTGTAACTAGAGCTATGACGGCAAAAGCCAGCCATGAGAATGATGACAGTAATGGCACTGGCAACGCCGATGATGATATTGGGCTTGGTGATACCTTTTTGCCCAGTTAAATGACTCAGAGGTTGATGATTCTCCCCATACTGATGCAAATGGAAAGTTAGCTGATATGCAAAGATCTGATCCAGGGATTGTCACTTTAATTGACTCAGCAGTTAAGGAAAATGAATGTGAGTCTGAACTGACAGAGTGTTATTATTTAAGGCCAAATCACATGTTAATGAGAAGATGGAGACCTCCTAGTGTTTCTCATGATAACGAGTGGGAGACTGTACATCAGGTGGTGGTTCCAAGACCCTATAGGCAAAAAATTATGACCATTGCTCATGACTCTTCTTTAGCAGGTCACTTAGGGGTGAGGAAGACTCTGTCCCGCATCTGCCAGCATTTTTACTGGCCTGAAATCCGTCGAGATGTCTCCCGGTTCTGTAGGTCATGTCACACCTGTCAGCTAGTCGGTAAGAGCAATAAGCCCATCCCTGCGGCTCCTTTGATTCCTCTACCTGTGTTTGAGGTCCCATTCACTAGAGTCCTTGTGGACATTGTTGGCCCTTTGCCTAAGACCTCTTCAGGCCACCAGTACATCTTCACAATGTTAGACATGGCCACTAGATATCCTGAAGCCATTCCCTTGAGAAATATTTCAGCTAAATTGGTTGTAAAGGAGATGCTAACCTTCTTTACCCGTTTTTGTCTCCCTAAGGAGGTGCAGTAGGATCAAGGCAGTAATTTTAATTCCAGACTGTTCAGACAAACCCTTAAGGAGTTAGGAATCTCACAGATCACTTCCTCAGCATATCATCCTCAGAGTCAAGGTGCACTAGAGAGGTATCACCAAACTTTGAAGAGAATGCTCAGAAAACTATGTGTTGATGAAATGGAATGAGACAAGTGTTTGCCTTTCCTACTTTTTGCAACCAGAGAGGCACCGAGCGAGTCCTTGGGCTACTCCCCATTTCAGTTAATCTTTGGCCATGGAGTAAGAGGTCCTCTTAAACTTCTTAAAGAACAATGGGTCAAGGATGATGACCAAATTAACATGCTAGCCTATGTGTCAAAATTTAAAGAAAGACTGGCCTATAGTATGGAAGTAGCCAGGGCACACTTGGAGTACTCTCAGGAGAAGATGAAGAGGTGGTATGACCACTCTAAGAAAGTTAGGCACAGAGTGTTTCACCCAGGCGATCAAGTTCTTGTCTTGCTTCCCATTCATGGTCAGCCTCTGCAGGCAAGTTTTGCAGGCCCTTATCTAGTGGAAAAGAGGGTAGATGAAGTAAATTATGTCATTTTAACCCCAGACCGGAGGAAGGAACGAAGATTGTGCCATATAAATATGTTGAAGGAGTACCACAGGCGAGACGTGGACCCCTCTAGTGCTGCATGCACGGTGTCGGCTGTCATGTTGGCGGAGGACGAGGGCTGCCCTTTGACTTTGGACCAGATGACCAGTTGGAGAGAAAACCAGGAAGCTCGAGTACAATGACTGATAAACTCTCCCACTTGAGTGCAGAGCGGTGTGCTGAGCTTGTTGCCCTTCTCAGGAAGTTCCCTGATGTCTTCCGGGACACCCCAGGGCGGACGGAAGTGGCACAGCATGATGTGGACGTTGGAGATGCCAGCCCTGTAAAGCAGTCCCCCTACCGGGCTAGTCCTCCGAAGCAGACCATCATTCGAGAGGAGCTGAACTACATGTTCCAGCAGGGGTTAATTGAGTCCTGTCAAAGTCAGTGGTGCTCCCCGGTCTTAGTGGTTCCAAAACCCGATGGGTCAGGTGATGTTGTAGTGTACACTGACCACCATCCTCTGAAATTTTTGTCCCGATTTAAGGACAAAAATCTTAGATTGACCCACTGGGCCCTGTTTTTGCAAGCATACTCCCTTGATGTAAGACATGTAAAAGGTGTTAGTAATGTTTTAGCAGATTACCTGCCCAGAACTTGATTGTACAGTATTCAGAAATTTCCCCTTGGGAAATTTCTTCTCTCAGGAAGGGAGGTGTCACTGGTGTAGTTACCCCAGTAGCGAATGGGTGAATTAGAAATAGGATGATAATGAAAGGAGAGAGAAGCGAGCCTCAAAAACAGTAAATCTTTTTTCTTATCAGTTCTGCTGCCTGTAAGGGCAGCTGTGTTTAACCAGCGGTCACATTTGCCTTCTCAACTGATAACACCTCACATGTTTTTCTCACAAATTAAGCAGAAAGTTCCTCTTGTCCTTGAACTGTGGGTGTGACATAATGTGGGAGGAGCAAAGTAGGGATGTTTGCCAATTAGAAGCCTAAACGGCGCTTTCGTCACGTTCTTGATGGCACGCAATTGGTTCTGTCTGAAGTGTATGAGGGCCTCATTGGTAGCAGGTGGCTCTATTGTTTCTGTATGGACAGAGATTATTTTTAAGACAGCCTAGTGGTTAATTAGCTGAGAAAAGCAGAGTAAGTAACCTTTATAAGCTCCAGAAAAGTGAGAAGAGACAGATTTTTATCTCATTTTGTACACACACCCCTGTACACATTTTGTCATTTGTACACATTTACTGTCACGTTACACTTTTGTCACATTGTGTTGCACTTTTACCCAACACTACTCAATACGTGACTTTGATTACAAAACACACTGTTTGTGTACAAATTCCCATTTTTGGTTCACTCCTCCATTTACACTAGTGTGTGTGATTTATATCTGGATTTAACCTTCGAAGTCTCCACGTTTCCTCGAGCTTTGTGAGTACTTAGCTTCCACTGAGTATTCTGGTTAGGTAAGAAATAACTTGTTTTATATTTGTATCTTGAGGCCTATATGAATCCTCCCCTTTTGTAAAACGAACCCTGGTTTCTTCTTTGGTTGTGTATGTTATAGTGTACAGTAAAGTTAAGTTAGTTTTCTTAAACTTTATCTTATCCCTTTTGGTGCTTAATTAAGGGTTAAGAGTGCACCGTAATATACACCCCGTAACAATTTGGCGACCTCCTGGCCAAGATAGCTCTGTGACATAATATTGGCAACCTTGGCCACATACACAGTTCTTACTCTTACCTACTTGACTGTAATCAGTAATCATGGCCCTAATGAGTGATAGTGATGTGAAAGCATTTTTAGACTCTAAGCCTTCCCCAACCAGAGTGAAAACACTCACAAAACACGAGCTCATATTGCTTGCCCAGGTCTTACAGTTGAGATTTCCTGCCTCAGTCACTAAGACTAAGTTACTTGATTTAATACTGGACACCATGTTTGAGCAAAGTAAGTCCTCTATAGCTAGTTCTGAGCCATTTCATACTGCACAAGGTGTTGACCCTGAGCCTTTGGCATCGGAGATACCTGGCCCTAGTGATTTTTCTGCTCATGATACTGGTGACAAAGTGCAACTTGAGTTATCCAGAATTCAGTTGAGGGAACTTGAAGTGCAAGCAAAAATGAGAGAACAAGAAGTGCAAGCAAAACTGAGGGAACAAGAATGGAATGCCAAAATGAAGGAAATAGAATTACAGGCTCAAATGAGACAAAAGGAAATGGATCACGAATTCAGACTGAAGCACCCTGGTTCACCTAGAGCTAGTGGTTCATCTGCCAAGGAATCTTTTGATGTTGCTAGGAACATTAAGCTAGTACCTCCCTTTAATGAGCAAGATGTCACCAAGTATTTCCATATGTTTGAAAAGGTGGCAGGTCGTCTCTCGTGGCCAAAAGACTCTTGGACAGTACTGCTGCAGAGTGTTTTGAAAGGAAAGGCTCAAGAGGCTTATATTTCTTTATCTGTTGATCAAAGTGCCAACTATGATTGTTTAAAAGATGCCATTCTCAAAGCATATGAACTCGTGCCAGAGGCATATAGGCTTTAATTTAGATCCACCTTTAAACAGAGAGATCAGACTCATGTGGAATATGCTAGAGTACTCACAGACTTATTTGATCAATGGTTGCATTCTAAGAAAGTTGATGATTTCTGTAAACTTAAAGAATTAATGATCTTGGAGAACTTCACCGGTAAGATAGATAGGGATGTGGCTACATACCTAGTGGAAAAAGATTTAGATACCCTAGCTGAGGCTGCTGTTGTAGCAGATAACTATAGTATAATTCATAAGCATGAACGTAAGCCTCAGTTATTTGTTAAGGGTAGGAGAGTGAACCAACCAGTTTTTGTGAACCCTTCTTCTGGTAAAGGCAAATTAATGTCAAGTGACACTAGTGGGAACACTGCAACCCCAGAGCATGTTAGTTCTACGAAAGTAAGTGAGGACAGTGTTGCCAGAGGGTCAAGAAAAAGTGTCAGGTTTTGCCAGTATTGCCAGAAAACGGGGCACTTGGAGGATTGGTGTTGGAAAAAACGAGGAAAAAGTTCTAATGTAAAATCAATTACTCTGATAAACTCTTGGGGATCTTTTGACACCAACAGAGAGCAGCCACCCACAGATATTGTTAGCTGTAGTCAGACACAACCCCAGCAGGTGCATATTGTTGATAAGGCCAGAGTGGAACTGTCAGTGGTGGATAGACAGACTCTTGTAGAGCCAGTGTTAGACACTAGTAAGACTGGGGCAGTGCAGCCGTCAGGTTCAGGCGAGAGTGGTGATAAGACTCCATCAGAGTGTCCTCCCCATGCAGTACTCAAGGTGACTCCTCCCCAGGTCATTTATTTGCTGACTTTATTTCTAAGGGGTTAGTTTCCGTTGATGGAAAAGGTGGTAAGGAAGTCACTATACTTAGAGACACAGGAGCTTCACAGTCACTAATGTTGAAGGGGATTGTTGACGTAGCTGACCCTAATGAATGTGTCTTGTTGCAGGGTATAGCTGAGATCTGTTCCCCTAGTTGAGGTGAAGCTCCAGTCAGAGTTAGTTACTGGTTCAGTGCGTGTGGGTGTTGTTGACCAGCTTCCTGTACAAGGGGTCACTTTCCTTTTGGGTAATGACCTGGCTGGAGGACAGGTGAGTGCTGTTCCCTGCGTGTCAAAAACTCCCCTGAGTGAGGATAGGACTAAAGAATTGGAAGATACATGTCCTAAATTGTTTCCTGCATGTGCTGTAACTAGAGCTATGACGGCAAAAGCCAGCCATGAGAATGATGACAGTAATGGCACTGGCAACGCCGATGATGATATTGGGCTTGGTGATACCTTTTTTGCCCAGTTAAATGACTCAGAGGTTGATGATTCTCCCCATACTGATGCAAATGGAAAGTTAGCTGATATGCAAAGATCTGATCCAGGGATTGTCACTTTAATTGACTCAGCAGTTAAGGAAAATGAATGTGAGTCTGAACTGACAGAGTGTTATTATTTAAGGCCAAATCACATGTTAATGAGAAGATGGAGACCTCCTAGTGTTTCTCATGATAACGAGTGGGAGACTGTACATCAGGTGGTGGTTCCAAGACCCTATAGGCAAAAAATTATGACCATTGCTCATGACTCTTCTTTAGCAGGTCACTTAGGGGTGAGGAAGACTCTGTCCCGCATCTGCCAGCATTTTTACTGGCCTGAAATCCGTCGAGATGTCTCCCGGTTCTGTAGGTCATGTCACACCTGTCAGCTAGTCGGTAAGAGCAATAAGCCCATCCCTGCGGCTCCTTTGATTCCTCTACCTGTGTTTGAGGTCCCATTCACTAGAGTCCTTGTGGACATTGTTGGCCCTTTGCCTAAGACCTCTTCAGGCCACCAGTACATCTTCACAATGTTAGACATGGCCACTAGATATCCTGAAGCCATTCCCTTGAGAAATATTTCAGCTAAATTGGTTGTAAACGAGATGCTAACCTTCTTTACCCGTTTTTGTCTCCCTAAGGAGGTGCAGTCGGATCAAGGCAGTAATTTTAATTCCAGACTGTTCAGACAAACCCTTAAGGAGTTAGGAATCTCACAGATCACTTCCTCAGCATATCATCCTCAGAGTCAAGGTGCACTAGAGAGGTATCACCAAACTTTGAAGAGAATGCTCAGAAAACTATGTGTTGATGAAAAGGAATGAGACAAGTGTTTGCCTTTCCTACTTTTTGCAACCAGAGAGGCACCGAGCGAGTCCTTGGGCTACTCCCCATTTCAGTTAATCTTTGGCCATGGAGTAAGAGGTCCTCTTAAACTTCTTAAAGAACAATGGGTCAAGGATGATGACCAAATTAACATGCTAGCCTATGTGTCAAAATTTAAAGAAAGACTGGCCTATAGTATGGAAGTAGCCAGGGCACACTTGGAGTACTCTCAGGAGAAGATGAAGAGGTGGTATGACCACTCTAAGAAAGTTAGGCACAGAGTGTTTCACCCAGGCGATCAAGTTCTTGACTTGCTTCCCATTCATGGTCAGCCTCTGCAGGCAAGTTTTGCAGGCCCTTATCTAGTGGAAAAGAGGGTAGATGAAGTAAATTATGTCATTTTAACCCCAGACCGGAGGAAGGAACGAAGATTGTGCCATATAAATATGTTGAAGGAGTACCACAGGCGAGACGTGGACCCCTCTAGTGCTGCATGCACGGTGTCGGCTGTCGAGTTGGCGGAGGACAAGGGCTGCCCTTTGACTTTGGACCAGATGACCAGTTTGAGAGAAAACCAGGAAGCTCGGAGTACAATGACTGATAAACTCTCCCACTTGACTGCAGAGCGGTGTGCTGAGCTTGTTGCCCTTCTCAGGAAGTTCCCTGATGTCTTCCGGGACACCCCAGGGCGGACGGAAGTGGCACAGCATGATGTGGACGTTGGAGATGCCAGCCCTGTAAAGCAGTCCCCCAACCGGGCTAGTCCTCAGAAGCAGACCATCATTCGAGAGGAGCTGAACTACATGTTCCAGCAGGGGTTAATCGAGTCCTGTCAAAGTCAGTGGTGCTCCCCGGTCTTAGTGGTTCCAAAACCTGATGGGTCAGGTGATGTTGTAGTGTACACTGACCACCATCCTCTAAAATTTTTGTCCCGATTTAAGGACAAAATCTTAGATTGACCCACTGGGCCCTGTTTTTGCAAGCATACTCCCTTGATGTAAGACATGTAAAAGGTGTTAGTAATGTTTTAGCAGATTACCTGTCAAGAACTTGATTGTACAGTATTCAGAAATTTCCCATTGGGAAATTTCTTCTCTCAGGAAGGGAGGTGTCACTGGTGTAGTTACCCCAGTAGCGAATGGGTGAATTAGAAATAGGATGATAATGAAAGGAGAGAGAAGCGAGCCTCAAAAACAGTAAATCTTTTTTCTTATCAGTTCTGCTGCCTGTAAGGGCAGCTGTGTTTAACCAGCGGTCACATTTGCCTTCTCAACTGATAACACCTCACATGTTTTTCTCACAAATTAAGCAGAAAGTTCCTCTTGTCCTTGAACTGTGGGTGTGACATAATGTGGGAGGAGCAAAGTAGGGATGTTTGCCAATTAGAAGCCTAAACGGCGCTTTCGTCACGTTCTTGATGGCACGCAATTGGTTCTGTCTGAAGTGTATGAGGGCCTCATTGGTAGCAGGTGGCTCTATTGTTTCTGTATGGACAGAGATTATTTTTAAGACAGCCTAGTGGTTAATTAGCTGAGAAAGGCAGAGTAAGTAACCTTTATATATAAGCTCCAAAAAAGTGAGAAGAGACAGATTTTTATCTCATTTTGTACACACACCCCTGTACACATTTTGTCATTTGTACACATTTACTGTCACGTTACACTTTTGTCACATTGTGTTGCACTTTTACCCAACACTACTCAATACGTGACTTTGATTACAAAACACACTGTTTGTGTACAAATTCCCATTTTTGGTTCACTCCTCCATTTACACTAGTGTGTGTGATTTATATCTGGATTTAACCTTCGAAGTCTCCACGTTTCCTCGAGCTTTGTGAGTACTTAGCTTCCACTGAGTATTCTGGTTAGGTAAGAAATAACTTGTTTTATATTTGTATCTTGAGGCCTATATGAATCCTCCCCTTTTGTAAAACGAACCCTGGTTTCTTCTTTGGTTGTGTATGTTATAGTGTACAGTAAAGTTAAGTTAGTTTTCTTAAACTTTATCTTATCCCTTTTGGTGCTTAATTAAGGGTTAAGAGTGCACCGTAATATACACCCCGTAACAATTTGGCGACCTCCTGGCCAAGATAGCTCTGTGACATAATATTGGCAACCTTGGCCACATACACAGTTCTTTACTCTTACCTACTTGACTGTAATCAGTAATCATGGCCCTAATGAGTGATAGTGATGTGAAAGCATTTTTAGACTCTAAGCCTTCCCCAACCAGAGTGAAAACACTCACAAAACACGAGCTCATATTGCTTGCCCAGGTCTTACAGTTGAGATTTCCTGCCTCAGTCACTAAGACTAAGTTACTTGATTTAATACTGGACACCATGTTTGAGCAAAGTAAGTCCTCTATAGCTAGTTCTGAGCCATTTCATACTGCACAAGGTGTTGACCCTGAGCCTTTGGCATCGGAGATACCTGGCCCTAGTGATTTTTCTGCTCATGATACTGGTGACAAAGTGCAACTTGAGTTATCCAGAATTCAGTTGAGGGAACTTGAAGTGCAAGCAAAAATGAGAGAACAAGAAGTGCAAGCAAAAATGAGAGAACAAGAAGTGCAAGCAAAACTGAGGGAACAAGAATGGAATGCCAAAATGAAGGAAATAGAATTACAGGCTCAAATGAGACAAAAGGAAATGGATCACGAATTCAGACTGAAGCACCCTGGTTCACCTAGAGCTAGTGGTTCATCTGCCAAGGAATCTTTTGATGTTGCTAGGAACATTAAGCTAGTACCTCTCTTTAATGAGCAAGATGTCACCAAGTATTTCCATATGTTTGAAAAGGTGGCAGGTCGTCTCTCGTGGCCAAAAGACTCTTGGACAGTACTGCTGCAGAGTGTTTTGAAAGGAAAGGCTCAAGAGGATTATATTTCTTTATCTGTTGATCAAAGTGCCAACTATGATTGTTTAAAAGATGCCATTCTCAAAGCATATGAACTCGTGCCAGAGGCATATAGGCTTTAATTTAGATCCACCTTTAAACAGAGAGATCAGACTCATGTGGAATATGCTAGAGTACTCACAGACTTATTTGATCAATGGTTGCATTCTAAGAAAGTTGATGATTTCTGTAAACTTAAAGAATTAATGATCTTGGAGAACTTCACCGGTAAGATAGATAGAGATGTGGCTACATACCTAGTGGAAAAAGATTTAGATACCCTAGCTGAGGCTGCTGTTGTAGCAGATAACTATAGTATAATTCATAAGCATGAACGTAAGCCTCAGTTACTTGTTAAGGGTAGGAGAGTGAACCAACCAGTTTTTGTGAACCCTTCTTCTGGTAAAGGCAAATTAATGTCAAGTGACACTAGTGGGAACACTGCAACCCCAGAGCATGTTAGTTCTACGAAAGTAAGTGAGGACAGTGTTGCCAGAGGGTCAAGAAAAAGTGTCAGGTTTTGCCAGTATTGCCAGAAAACGGGGCACTTGGAGGATTGGTGTTGGAAAAAACGAGGAAAAAGTTCTAATGTAAAATCAATTACTCTGATAAACTCTTGGGGATCTTTTGACACCAACAGAGAGCAGCCACCCACAGATATTGTTAGCTGTAGTCAGACACAACCCCAGCAGGTGCATATTGTTGATAAGGCCAGAGTGGAACTGTCAGTGGTGGATAGACAGACTCTTGTAGAGCCAGTGTTAGACACTAGTAAGACTGGGGCAGTGCAGCCGTCAGGTTCAGGCGAGAGTGGTGATAAGACTCCATCAGAGTGTCCTCCCCCATGCAGTACTCAAGGTGACTCCTCCCCAGGTCATTTATTTGCTGACTTTATTTCTAAGGGGTTAGTTTCCGTTGATGGAAAAGGTGGTAAGGAAGTCACTATACTTAGAGACACAGGAGCTTCACAGTCACTAATGTTGAAGGGGATTGTTGACGTAGCTGACCCTAATGAATGTGTCTTGTTGCAGGGTATAGCTGAGATCTGTTCCCCTAGTTGAGGTGAAGCTCCAGTCAGAGTTAGTTACTGGTTCAGTGCGTGTGGGTGTTGTTGACCAGCTTCCTGTACAAGGGGTCACTTTCCTTTTGGGTAATGACCTGGCTGGAGGACAGGTGAGTGCTGTTCCCTGCGTGTCAAAAACTCCCCTGAGTGAGGATAGGACTAAAGAATTGGAAGATACATGTCCTAAATTGTTTCCTGCATGTGCTGTAACTAGAGCTATGACGGCAAAAGCCAGCCATGAGAATGATGACAGTAATGGCACTGGCAACGCCGATGATGATATTGGGCTTGGTGATACCTTTTTTGCCCAGTTAAATGACTCAGAGGTTGATGATTCTCCCCATACTGATGCAAATGGAAAGTTAGCTGATATGCAAAGATCTGATCCAGGGATTGTCACTTTAATTGACTCAGCAGTTAAGGAAAATGAATGTGAGTCTGAACTGACAGAGTGTTATTATTTAAGGCCAAATCACATGTTAATGAGAAGATGGAGACCTCCTAGTGTTTCTCATGATAACGAGTGGGAGACTGTACATCAGGTGGTGGTTCCAAGACCCTATAGGCAAAAAATTATGACCATTGCTCATGACTCTTCTTTAGCAGGTCACTTAGGGGTGAGGAAGACTCTGTCCCGCATCTGCCAGCATTTTTACTGGCCTGAAATCCGTCGAGATGTCTCCCGGTTCTGTAGGTCATGTCACACCTGTCAGCTAGTCGGTAAGAGCAATAAGCCCATCCCTGCGGCTCCTTTGATTCCTCTACCTGTGTTTGAGGTCCCATTCACTAGAGTCCTTGTGGACATTGTTGGCCCTTTGCCTAAGACCTCTTCAGGCCACCAGTACATCTTCACAATGTTAGACATGGCCACTAGATATCCTGAAGCCATTCCCTTGAGAAATATTTCAGCTAAATTGGTTGTAAACGAGATGCTAACCTTCTTTACCCGTTTTTGTCTCCCTAAGGAGGTGCAGTCGGATCAAGGCAGTAATTTTAATTCCAGACTGTTCAGACAAACCCTTAAGGAGTTAGGAATCTCACAGATCACTTCCTCAGCATATCATCCTCAGAGTCAAGGTGCACTAGAGAGGTATCACCAAACTTTGAAGAGTATGCTCAGAAAACTATGTGTTGATGAAATGGAATGAGACAAGTGTTTGCCTTTCCTACTTTTTGCAACCAGAGAGGCACCGAGCGAGTCCTTGGGCTACTCCCCATTTCAGTTAATCTTTGGCCATGGAGTAAGAGGTCCTCTTAAACTTCTTAAAGAACAATGGGTCAAGGATGATGACCAAATTAACATGCTAGCCTATGTGTCAAAATTTAAAGAAAGACTGGCCTATAGTATGGAAGTAGCCAGGGCACACTTGGAGTACTCTCAGGAGAAGATGAAGAGGTGGTATGACCACTCTAAGAAAGTTAGGCACAGAGTGTTTCACCCAGGCGATCAAGTTCTTGTCTTGCTTCCCATTCATGGTCAGCCTCTGCAGGCAAGTTTTGCAGGCCCTTATCTAGTGGAAAAGAGGGTAGATGAAGTAAATTATGTCATTTTAACCCCAGACCGGAGGAAGGAACGAAGATTGTGCCATATAAATATGTTGAAGGAGTACCACAGGCGAGACGTGGACCCCTCTAGTGCTGCATGCACGGTGTCGGCTGTCATGTTGGCGGAGGACGAGGGCTGCCCTTTGACTTTGGACCAGATGACCAGTTGGAGAGAAAACCAGGAAGCTCGGAGTACAATGACTGATAAACTCTCCCACTTGAGTGCAGAGCGGTGTGCTGAGCTTGTTGCCCTTCTCAGGAAGTTCCCTGATGTCTTCCGGGACACCCCAGGGCGGACGGAAGTGGCACAGCATGATGTGGACGTTGGAGATGCCAGCCCTGTAAAGCAGTCCCCCTACCGGGCTAGTCCTCCGAAGCAGACCATCATTCGAGAGGAGCTGAACTACATGTTCCAGCAGGGGTTAATTGAGTCCTGTCAAAGTCAGTGGTGCTCCCCGGTCTTAGTGGTTCCAAAACCCGATGGGTCAGGTGATGTTGTAGTGTACACTGACCACCATCCTCTGAAATTTTTGTCCCGATTTAAGGACAAAAATCTTAGATTGACCCACTGGGCCCTGTTTTTGCAAGCATACTCCCTTGATGTAAGACATGTAAAAGGTGTTAGTAATGTTTTAGCAGATTACCTGTCCAGAACTTGATTGTACAGTATTCAGAAATTTCCCCTTGGGAAATTTCTTCTCTCAGGAAGGGAGGTGTCACTGGTGTAGTTACCCCAGTAGCGAATGGGTGAAATAGAAATAGGATGATAATGAAAGGAGAGAGAAGCGAGCCTCAAAAACAGTAAATCTTTTTTCTTATCAGTTCTGCTGCCTGTAAGGGCAGCTGTGTTTAACCAGCGGTCACATTTGCCTTCTCAACTGATAACACCTCACATGTTTTTCTCACAAATTACGCAGAAAGTTCCTCTTGTCCTTGAACTGTGGGTGTGACATAATGTGGGAGGAGCAAAGTAGGGATGTTTGCCAATTAGAAGCCTAAATGGCGCTTTCGTCACGTTCTTGATGGCACGCAATTGGTTCTGTCTGAAGTGTATGAGGCCCTCATTGGTAGCAGGTGGCTCTATTGTTTCTGTATGGACAGAGATTATTTTTAAGACAGCCTAGTGGTTAATTAGCTGAGAAAGGCGGAGTAAGTAACCTTTATAAGCTCCAGAAAAGTGAGAAGAGACAGATTTTTTTCTCATTTTGTACACACACCCCTGTACACATTTTGTCATTTGTACACATTTACTGTCACGTTACACTTTTGCCACATTGTGTTGCACTTTTCCCCAACACTACTCAATACGTGACTTTGATTACAAAACACACTGTTTGTGTACAATTTCCCATTTTTGGTTCACTCCTCCATTTACACTAGTGTGTGTGATTTATATCTGGATTTAACCTTCGAAGTCTCCACGTTTCCTCGAGCTTTGTGAGTACGTAGCTTCCACTGAGTATTCTGGTTAGGTAAGAAATAACTTGTTTTATATTTGTATCCTGAGGCCTATATGAATCCTCCCCTTTTGTAAAACGAACCCTGGTTTCTTCTTTGGTTGTGTATGTTATAGTGTACAGTAAAGTTAAGTTAGTTTTCTTAAACTTTATCTTATCCCTTTTGGTGCTTAATTAAGGGTTAAGAGTGCACCATAATATACACCCCATAACAGTATAAATCATCACCCTGTACAAGTGGCTCATCATTGATTTTCTGGTCGTAACAGAGTGACACTATGCCCGGTAGGTGTATGGGAGAACTGACACAGATACAATAAAAAGTAAAAAAATAAATAATTGTTTATTTTCCTATGATTATATAAAAACTTGGCACTTTGTATTCACTTTGAGAGAAGACTTTAGCGATGATGCATTTTTTATATCTTTTCTGCAGGTTGCACACACTGTAGTTAACTATAAGGTATACACTTGTACTTCTATTTATGCATTTCTGCACCTTTTTTTCTGGCATGATGATAATGATTACCTTATTAATTATGTTCTACATCATCTACGATATTTGCTCTTCATATCACATATATGGTGCATATCACATATTTTCCAAACAAATTTCAAGAGCAAAGAAAGTAGAGAAGTTCTACCCAAGAACGTAATTTTCTACAGGTGCACAATGGGTTTTCTTCCATTTCTGCTTAGGTGACTCAGGATATTTACAACTTTTACTTTACATTTAACCTTTAAAAATTCATTATCACTTCATCCATCCATCCATCATCCAATCCTACGTTGTCCCATGTGGAGCATAAGAGCCCGGAGCTAAGCAAGTTGGTCCTGACATTTAAGATGAGAATGACCAGCCTCACTCATCCCTGAGTGGCATTACGTGAGCAATAGCCCCAACCATCCCCTGGATATAAACCTTCACTGGATCAATCCAACTGGGGCGCTGTAATTACCCACTAAACCACCAGGCACCAAAATTTGGTTATATGGTTACCACACAGCATAGTGAATGGTTTCCTGGTGTACAGGAAACCATTCAGCTTGTCACTCAGTGTTGAGTCACCCACAGGCAGAAGGAAGAGGAAAGAATGAAGGACAGAAAGACAAAAGAGGAAGTGTAAAGTCACCTGCAGGCAGAAGGTGGTGGAAAGAATGAGGTAAAGAAAGACAGAAGAGGAAGGAAGGAATGGAATGAGAGGAAAGGGTAGACACCCAAGAGCAGCACTACATCGAGTGAGTGGATGGTGAACGCCCCAACCAATCATATCATTATCACTTATGAAATTTAAAAAAAAAAAAAAAACTGCACATACCTGTCCACTATTTACAAACTCCCACACACGTGCTTGGAAATCGAGCTCACGGTGGTAGTCAAGAAAAGCACTTGGGGCACAGAGCCACCCTGCACTCATTGCATTAATTGGGATTTTTCTTACGTGTTTGAGGCCGACGTTTTGTTGTACCACACACGTGGTAACACCTGTAAGCCACATGGCCTGCAAGTGTTCTACCAAGGTCCACAAGATGGAGATATGAGAGGTACTGTGCGCTAGTCAACCTGTCTGCAATCAGCATCTGACACATTCCCCTCCTTGCACCTGTGCCCTGAACAGTTCCATACTTTGCAAGGAGCTTGCATGCCAGTACTTTCTCAAGCTTCCATAGAGAGGGACCCTTACCACAACCTCTCTGAAAAGTATGAGGCTGTTCAGGATCACGATATCAAAAAGGTGTAAGAATGCCTTCTTGTACCAACGACAGGATTAATGAAGGCAATCTTTCTCACCTATAGTGTAGGAGCATATGTAGCAGATTTGACCCGAGTATTTTTTCCTTGTAAAAATGTGAAACCTGATGTATTTCTGTTCACCTTCCTCTGATGTCAAAAAAACATGGTCAATTTTTTAACCCAGATTTGACATTTATTTCAACAAAACTTAAGGATTGATTAGGGAAATGCAAAAATTCTAGCGACTGATACAGAAAACACAGTAAGAAGGGAAAAAAGGATTAGAAGTGTTATATCAAGAACACAGTTACATAGTATTGACACATACTACTCTTTCTGGAGACCTTGGGATGGTCCAGATTTTTTTTGATCGTATATTTAGAGTTTTTTTCTGGGATTAATTCGATTTCATATTTCTTTTGCAGGGTATGGTGAAACGATTCATGCACAGGACTTAACAGATTATAGACTGTGTCTGATATGTCAGACTGGTGGTAGTTTGGTTGCAAAGCCAGAAAAAACATCATATATGAAACTTCAGAACTTTGTAGACCGATGGGCTAAGTGCCAAGATTCAGAATATCTGACAATACAGAAAAGATTGGAACATATTACACAGACAGAACTAGAAAAAAAAGGTGGTACTTGGCATGCTGTATGCTACAAAACTACCATTAACTAAACCAATCTGGAAAGGGCAGAGAAAAGGCATGAAGCTAGTGTTACACAAGGGACAGCAAGCTTAATAACATCTCCACGTGTAGGCCGTCCACCTGGAAAGACTAACGACCAAGCTCCTCAAGCAAGTACTTCCAAACGTTTCACTAGATCATCTACCAGGCCATCTAATAGAACAAGCAGTGAACAAGAAAGAAAAGCATGCTGTCTATTTTTCGAGGAAGATGATACAAATGCAGATCTACATGAAGTTGAGACTTTCCGTGCTGGACAGAAAATAAGAGAAGCAGTCGAAAGAAGTAATAATGACAAGTGGAAGGTAAAACTACAGCCTATCAGTCGTGATGATGCCAGAGCAATAGATATCAAGTATCACACTAGCTGCTAAATTACTCATGTTCTCTGAGGTAAAAGTGATTCCAGGCAAGAAGGAGCACAAGACAGCAAACAAACCAATGAGCGACTTATTGCTGCAGACTGTGAGTTTTTCAGCAATCTTAAGTCTGTGCTTTCTGATGGCCAAACAAAACATATGGGTGACATTCATAATACATACTGTTGCCTTTTGCAAGAACATGGAGTATCTGATATAAGTGTTACCAAAGCTAATCTGAAGAGAAAAATAGAAACTACTCTGGATGACGTTGAATTTAGCAGACCATCGAAAAGAAAACCTGACCTAGTGTGTTCAAAAGCTAAAAAGCACCAAGCTATTCAAGAAGCTGCAACAACGCTTGGATATGAGAAAGATATTCAAACAGTGTTTGACTGTGCTAAAATAGTACGTGCCCACGTTCTCAAATCTAGAGAAAACCCTTGGCTGTTTGGTGGGTCTTTAAAGGATGAAAATGTACCGTCTGTGTTGTACAATTTGATCAAGTGGATCCTAGGAAGTTGCATCTCAGAATTATCATGTGAATTTGATAACAACAGGGTGAATGCTTTGCATAGGTTGAGTATGAATATTGCTCAGATTATCATGTATGAAGTAAAAACTTCTAGGCAGATGTTGTACAAAACAAAGTCTGTAAATCAAACCTTCAGACACAGTGCTAAAATCCATTAAAATCCTCATGTGCTGGGTGTTGGTATCAAAATTCACTCTTCCACACGCAGTAAGCAGTTGATTAATTTCTTACATGAAAACAGTGCCAGTGTGGATTATGGCAGGCTCCTACGTGTAGAAACACAGCTGGCAGAGGCTGTTATACGTCAAATGGCAGAAACTAATGGTGTATACATACCAGCTAACATGTTAAAGGACCAGCCTGTATTTTTTGCCATTGACAACATTGACTTTACAGAAGATACAGTAGATGGAAAGAACACCCTACATGGCACAGTCTTAGTAGCATTCCAGCAGCAAAATCAGGGTACATCAATGCATCAAAGTTTGCAATTACTGTAGAAGCACCAGGTGGTGTCAAGAGGTAATTAAAGAATCTACCAAGAACCATAGTTGACTTGTTGCCTTGTCCAGTGAAGGGGAATCCAAAGCCAAAAAACAATGTAAAGCACAAGCAGTTTCAAGCATATAGGACTGATTCAGTTCTTCATGAGCCTGAAGAGAAAGATATGATGTGGCATATTGCTCGGACAGTTGCAATGTCAGTTAATCAACAATCTGAAGCCTCCAGATTATCTTTAGAATGACTGATGCAGACGAAAATTGTGAAATTTCTTTAGGTACCACAATGGATAAAGCCACAGGTGAGATGGATAAGGTCCATATTCCAGCATGGGCAGGGTATAATTCATTGATATGCACAGATCAGCAACCACTTACAGAAATACATGTTTTGCCTCTTGTTGCCGCTCCAGCTAATGAATGGCAAACGTTGTTCACAGTTCTCAAACATGCACAAAACATCAGTGCTGACGTAGCTGGCCCAAATCGAAAAACCATTATTACTTTGGACATGGACCTGTACATGAGGGCTCTCAAGCTACAAATGTTATGCCCAGACTACAAAAGCAAATGGATCTTGCGCATTGGAGAATTCCATACAGTTCTTTGTGCTTTGCGTGCATTAGGATCAGCCATTGAGAAAAGTGGCATTGATGATTCATGGATAGAATCTGGTTTGCATGGCCCAGCAACTGTAAGGCAGATCCTTGAGGCCAAACACATGAAGAGGGCATTGAAAGCTCATGCAATTACAGTTGAAGTCCTGTATGATTTATTTTTTGAGGAGGGTGGACTGTCACAATTGCAAGACACATGTGCATTCACCATAGGAAACATGAGTAATGCTGTCAAGAATGTTGACTATGAAATGTCCAAAGAAACTCACAGGGAGATTACAGTTACAACTGTCAACTCAGGTTTCAGGGAAAACTTGGCTACATTCTGCCAGAATCAGCTGTCACCAATGTTCAAGGATACCAAGGCATATATGGACAACTTTGAAAGCATTCTGCTGTTCATTCGTGCATCTCGTGAGGGAAACCGGATGGCTCACTTGGCATCTTTGGAAAGGCTGTGTCCACTTTTCTTCCAACAAGATAGGCTCAAGTATGCACAATACGTCCCAGACTACTTGGGAAGAATGCACAGTTTGAGAGACACTGATCCTGATATTTGGAAGGAATTCACTAGTGGCAACTTTTGTGTGAAGAAAAGCTTGGTACCATTCACAAGTATTGGTGTTCACCATGCTCTAGAGCAGGAGAATCGAAAAATGAACGTTCTTGGTGGACTAAAAGGCATCACACAAAAGCCAGAGACACTAGCGAGATTTTTTCTGATTGCCACAGAGATGTCTCGTTTATCTGAAGAAGCTGAAAGGTCGGCAGGTGTGACTCTTCAGTCACGGAAGCAGCACCATGGACTTTCACCGAGTATGACCAAGAGGGATTTCTCCAGAATAGAGCAACTGAAGTCTGTGTTAAGACAATCCAATCCATTCAAGTTTCAGGGTGACCAGTTGTTGAATATCATTACAAAGTCAGTTATGCCACAGTCAGTACATATGGATATTCTTCAAAGAGAAGAGAAAGGGAAGAATGCATATTGCTCCTTTGTCAGGGAGAGGATACAGGGGCCCATCAGCTTATGGGAGAAGATGACAAAGCTGAAGCTGAAAAGCTGGAAGTCCGCAGCCAAAACCACAAAAGTTGCTCTGGGAAACAAAACCATTGAACTGAAAGAAAATCGCTCATTGTTTGCCAAGATGACTATAGCAGCCAGAAGACGCCCTGATATTGACATCAAAGAAGCAGTTGGAACATATGAGTTTTCAAGCATTTCAAGGGCTTTGTTTGCCTCTGATGGTCTTCTCCCTTGCAATGATAAAAGCAAGCTCCTGCATATATTAGAGAATCTGCCTGAGAAAATGCAGGTGGTGTTGACTAAAGGCCAAGAGTCTTCAGAAAGTGAAGGTGTCACACAACTTGTGGGCGATGCACAGATTAAACCAGAAGAGGTGGCAAAGGTGGTCATCGTAGATGCAATGATGTTTGTTCCGCAACTGACAGCCACAGAAAGACAAGTGAAAGCTGCAGGGAATTTGCTACACTTTACATTGAATGTCTTGAGAGAAAATTTGCCAGCTATGATGCCATGCATCTTGTGTTTGACCATTATGATGTTGACATTTCACTCAAGCAAGCAACCAGAGAAAGACGTGCAGAAAAGGTTAAGGATTGCAGAAGTTATGTCTGTATGTACTCAACACAAATAAGGACTTCACTGTCTTGTTTCATCAGTAACACTAAGACCAAAGGAAGCCTTGCACATTACCTGGCAGAGAAGGTGTTAGAACACTTCAGGAATGGGAAGAAAACATTGGTTGTTTCTAATCAAAGTGATGCCAAGTCATATCATGCTGATGTTGACCATCTCACCAGTTGCCAAGAGGAGGCTGATACACTTCTTCTATTACATGCTGTCAGTGTTGCTGGCCCACATGTTACTATTCACATAATGTCACCTGATACAGATGTGTTTGTGCTTGCACTTCGCCGCTTCCCTGACCTTGGATCGAACACCTCTGTTGTTCTGGGAACTGGTAGTAAGCAACGTGTAGTACCTTTGAAGCCCATTTATGAAGCTCTTGGTCCTGAGCTTGCTGCAGCTCTTCCTGGGTTCCACTGTTTTACTGGCTGTAACACTACTGGGAGATTTGCAGGTAAAGGAAAAGTAACGTGTTGCCAAGCATTCCAAAAAGCTTCATCACATGTGCAAACTGCATTTATCCAGCTTGGGAAAACAGAACGTCCAACAGATGACGTCAAGGCAGGACTTGAAGAGTATGTGTGTAGACTGTATTAGCCAAAGTCTATAATCAATGATGTCAAGAGCCTTCGATGGGAAATGTTCAGAAAATCCCAGGCAGAAGCAGAAAAGCTTCCTCCATCTCAGGCAGTTTTGGAACAAGCAATTTTGCGTGCTCATTATCAAGCTATGATATGGTGTCATGAGACAGAAGCCAAACCAGTACTTCCTGCTCCAGATTCATATGGATGGGAGAAAGAAGGAAGCACTTGGAAACCTATTGTGACACATCTGAAGCCTGCGCCTGATGCTGTGATAGAGCTGATCTCCTGTGGTTGTGTAACTGGCAAGTGTAGGGGTATCAGCTGTTCATGTCGGAAAGCAGCCATAGTATGCACTGAAATGTGTACATGTGAAGCTGCAGAAGATATCTGTACAAATGTAAATAATGAATTGCACCTCTCAGAGGAATCAGAAGATGATGTTACTGATGAGGAATATGATGATTAGCTTGTTACTGGCTATGGTGATACTGAGATAAAGGTTTTGTTGAATATAACTTTTATTGTCAACTAGATTTAAATTATTTTCAGCAGTTCTAAAGTAGAAAGTCTATATCCTCTTCAGTTATCGGGTGATACCAACCTATCTGTTGGTAGTTTTTGATATTTTTTTTTTTTATAGTGTCATTGTAAATTCTCAGTAAAAAAGTTAAATATTATGAGTGACCAAAGTTTCTTTTTGTAGTCTTGGGCAGTACATCATGAATACATGCTTGGAATTTTTGTATGCATGTACAGTGGAGAGAATGGAGAATGAAAGACTGACTAAGAGGGTGTATGTAGGTGAGGTGGAGGGAAGGAGAGGGAGGGGTAGACCGAGGATGAGGTGGAGGGATGGAGTTGAGAGGTATATGAGGGAGGGGGGGTGAGTTGAGGGGAGGGGAGTCAAATGGTGGGTGACAGAGTGACTTGGAGGCGTTTTGTCTGCGGCCACCCTTTGCGGGATTAGGGCGTCGGGCTATAGATAGATAGATAGATGTACAGTTTTTTTCAGTCATAGCCGTACAGGTGCCTGATATGGCCACTATTTTGATAAATCTGTCAAAGTTTACTTGTGATAAACTTGTAATAAGTCTTTTTTTCTCGAAGCTTGTATAATGATGAAAATGTGGTATATATGTATGTTTATTACAGTAATTGTAAACGCAGCCACATAGAGGATCTGAATTATCATGAATTACAGATATAATTTTTTTTTGTAAGAAAGTCTATTCTCTTTAAGTTTTATTATGTCAATTCAGGATATTGTGGTTTTTATGGTATAATGTGCATTTTCAATTGGTGTGTTGCAAGATTTTCTGATAAAATACATATATACTCATAACCACCCAAAATTCTTGATTTAACATGAAATTTAACCTAAAATACAGGTAAAACCCCATGGAAAAAATTGACACCATATATTTTCGTAAAGTTTATAGTCTAAAGATTAGGAAAATGAAGGATGTCCTTTTTTTTACAAAGAAAAAATACTCGGTGACATATGCTCCCACACTACTATCTATATGTCTGACTTATCACCCTGCTGCATGTTGATGTTGCAGTCACTGACTGCATCCGGCTTGAACAAGGGTTGCCTGGTCCAGAATAACCTCCCGGTGAACCATGGTCAACATGTTTACCTTCCACTGATCATGCCAGTGAATGGCCAACATATTACCACATTTCTGGGTTGGTAGGTCACCTTTCTCAGTTTATTCAAGGAAGGATGGACAATTCTTCCTACTGGCAGGGACAGTTCCACGGGACCCAGTCCAATGTTGAAGCAAATATATCATCAACAAAGGGTAAGTATAATAATTATCCATGTTCAGTATGTGGTGCCTGTTGATATACCTGTCCATGAGCACTTTCACTACAGCAGCAGAAAAACCATGGGGATCATCACCGGGTATATCAACATTCGTAGCAGAATAAACTATTACCTCTACCACATATTCAGGTGACGTTTTGACGGCACACACTGAATAAATGCTAAGTGTCCCCTAAACAAACATGTTGAAAACAACTTTCTGAAACAACAGGACTCCTTGAGCATTGTAAGGATCGTCGTTATTTTCCACAGCCTGTCATTAGGTACTAGGCCGTAATTCCTGTTGAACTGAAGGAACCGTAGCTTGGCTAGGTATCTATCACGCACCATGTACTTCCTAAGGACAGATGTGTGGACAATTTCATCCACTGACCAATAATCCTGGAGCACATGTTTCATCATTTGGGGCATCATCACTGTCAACACGAGCTACACATACATTTGCCCCACCTCTACTTGCTGCCAGTCCTTCATCTTGGTGCTCTCACTCTCAGACATCTCCAACCAGCAAACAGAGGTAGCCTGTTGGAAGTTGATCTCATCCACCAGGTACTGCATAATGGCTGTGGTAAAGATCGCCTGGAAGAAGGGCAGGATTGTTCATGGACCTGCCTCCAGCTCTTGCATCTGCATACTTGCCTCTGTTGCATCAAAGGCAGATATTGATGGATAGAGTCCTTCACTCTCCTCCCACAAAAAAGTGTCAGGTTTGCTGATGCCAGGGCGGCATGGGCATGATGTTGGCCCACCTGCACATTTCTTTGCACCATGTGCATGCTCACGCCCATGTGTGCAGGTGCAGGGACAGCTAGGGGCACGGCTATGGGCAAGGGTGGGAGGGAAAGGAGAGAGGGAGGTGGGGAAAGTTGAGGGTGATGACTCACCTGATGCAGGAACTCCCAGGGGAGATATTTTTTTTTTCTTTTTTTTTTTATGCAAGGAAGAAGGAACCAAAGGCCATGAGCCTGCAGTAACAGTTCCCTCCAAGAGAAAAACAAAATACAATAGAGAGCCAAATTCAAGATCCGATCATTTTGAGATGCCTGGACACACTGCGTTTGAAAGACTGGAGATCATAGGCAGCAGGAAATACAGACAGAGGGAGACAGTTCCAGAGTTGACCTGATGCATAAATGAAAGACTGGGAGTAACGGTTAACTCTTGCATTAGAAAGTTGGACAGAAAAGGGATGAGAGTTTCCAGCCACACGGGTGCTACGCGCCCGTCGTAGAGGTGAAGGAATGCAAGCAGACAGTTCAGAGGAGCAGTGACCATTAAAGTAGCGATAGAAAAGAGATAAAGATGCAACAGTGCGGCGAAGAGACAGAGGTTGAAGGGAGTCAGTAAGAAGAGGAGAGTTAATGAGATGAAAAGACTTTGACTCCACCCTATTGAGAAGAGCTGTATGTGGGGAGCCTCCCCACACATGAGAGTTGTACTCCACACAGGGGCAGGTAAAACCCCTGAATAGAGTCAACAATTGTGCAGGGGTAAAGAAAGAGCGGAGTCGGCTTAGCACACCCAATCTCTTGGAAGCAGATTTTACAAGAGATGTAATATGATCTTTCCAAGATAAGTCCCGAGTAAATGAAACCCCAAGCATGTTCAAGGATGATGCAGGATTAAGCTGAATATTATTAAACATTAGTGGGTATACCTGTGGAAGATTTTGTCGGGTTGATAGGTGTAAGAACTGAGTCTTAGATGCATTAAAAACAACCAGATTATTTTTACCCCAGTCAGAGATACGAGCCAAATCAGACATTAGGTGTGCCATAGCCTCATCCCTTGTTTGTTGAAGTAACTGTTGAGATGGGCGTTGCGGGAACTGAATGGAAAGGTGAAGGGTGGAGTCATTAGCGTATGAGTGGATATGGTTAGATGTACAACTTAGAAGATCATTGATGAATAAAAGGAAGAGAGTTGGTGATAGGACAGACCCCTGAGGAACACCACTGTTGATAGATCTAGGAGAAGAACGGTGGCCGTCTACAACAGCAGCTATAGAACGACCAGAAAGGAAGCTAGTGATGAAGGCACAGATAGAAGGATAGAAACCGTAGGAGGGCAGTTTGGAAATTAAAGATTTATGCCAGACTCGATCGAAAGCCTTTGAGATGTCAAGTGCAATGGCAAAGCTTTCGCCAAAGTCCCGAAAGGAGGATGACCAGGAGTCTGAAAGGTAGGTGAGAAGATCGCCTGTGGAGCGTCCCTGACGGAACCCGTACTGACAATCAGAAAGAAGGTTGTGATAGGAAAGATGCCTTAAAATTTTTCTATTGAGAATTGACTCAAAAACTTTTGAAATACAGGATGTTAAAGCAATTGGACGACAGTTGGAGGGTTGGGAGTGGTCACCCTTCTTTGGGACTGGCTGAATGAGAGCAAACTTCTAGCAAGAAGGAAAGGTATAAGTTGACAGGCAAAGGCGAAAGAGTTTGCCTAGGCAGGGTGTAAGCACAGAAGCACAGTTCTTGAGAACAACAGGAGGGACCCCATCAGGCCCATATGCCTTGTTAGTACTGAGGCCAGTGATGGCAGAAAATACTTCCGCTGAAGAAATTTTAATGTCAGCCATGAGGAAGTCAGAGAGGGGAAGTGATGGAGGAACAGCACCGGAATCATCTAAGGTGGAATTGGAGGAGAAAGTCTGTCCGAAGAGATCTGCTTTATCAGGAGAAGAAATAGCTACAGAACCATCAGAGTAGAAAACAGGAGGGAAGGATGATGAGGTAAAGTTGTTAGAAAGGTTTTTGGCAAGGTGCCAGAAGGAGTGGGAAGAATTCGAGTTGGAGAGTTGAAAGCATTTAATACATATGAAATTATTTTTAGCAGAGCGAAGAACAGATTTAGCACGATTCCGGGCAGAAACGTAAAGATGATGTGATTCAGGGGTGGGTTGGCTCCGGTACCTTTTGTAGGCCCTCTCCTTGTTGCGGACAGCATTAGAACAAGTGTGATTAAACCAAGGCTTCCTTGCGTTAGTCAAAGGATATGAGAAAGGAATGTATGCTTCCATGCCCGAGAGAATAACCTCCGTAATGCGCAAGGCACACTGAGATGGCTCACGGCCATGGAAGCAATAATCATTCCAGGGAAAATCAAAGAAGTATTGCCTGAGGGCCTCCCAGTCCGCGGCTCCAAAATGCCACAGACGACGTTTCCCTGGAGGGTCCACAGGTCGTACCTGAGTGATAGGACAGGTTAAGGTGATAAGGTTGTGATCGGAGGAGCCCAACGGAGAGAAAAGATTAACAGAGTAAGTAGAGGATTAGTTGTGAGAAAGAGGTCAAGTATGTTGGAGCTCTCTCCAAGGCGGTCAGGGATACGGGTAGGATTCTGTACAAGCTGCTCTAGGTCATTAAGGATAGAAAAGATGTAGGCTTGTTCACCAGGTGGATCAGTGAAAGGAGAGGAGAGCCAAAGGTGGTGGTGAACATTGAAATCTCCTAGAATGGAGATTTCAGAGAAAGGAGAAATGGATAGAATTTGTTCCATCGTAGAAGTAAGATAGTCGAAGAATTTTTGATAGTCAGTAGAATTAGGGGATAAGTAAACAGCACAGATATATTTAGTCAGAGAATGACAGGAAAGCCGAAGCCATAGTGTAGAGAATTCAGAAGAATCGAGTTCAGAAAACGAGAGCAAGATAAGTCGTTGCGTATATATACACAACAGCCACCTTTGGCTTTGAAATGAGTATAGAGAAAGCAGGAGGATACAGAAAAGGGTTTGCTGTCAGTTGCCTCAGACAGCTGAGTCTCAGTTAGAAAAAGAAGGTGAGGTTTAGAGGAGGAGAGGTGGTGCTCAACAGAGCGAAAGTTAGAGGAAAGGCTGCGAATATTGCAGAAATGAAGAAGAAGTGAGTCAGACAGCAGTTCCAGGCACCTCGAGTCGTCACCGGGAGAGGGGCGGATGGTGGAGGCATTTATGGTCCCCCCCCTGGGGACCCCAAGGCTTGGTGATGAGATGCCATAATTTTTTGCATATTGGAAAAGGAAGTGTAGTGTGTACTGTGCATGTAGTTTGGTGTAGATAGTTAGAGAAATTTGTACTGGAGAGCATGCTGGCCTACTCTCTGTGTAACTGAGACACTGAAAAAGTTCAGCAAAGGGGGATGGTCAGGACTAGTCCTGAGAGCTGATGAAACGGGAGCTCCAGCACTCCCTGTCATCAGTTTTCCATCCACCTCGGGAGTACTGCCCTGCTCGACTGGTGCTACAGTCTACTCCTACCATGCTGGCTGCACACACCACCTGTGGCCCTAGTTTCCCTTCTCCCCACATATTAAGGGCCAGGTTGTGGGGAACTGGCCCCTTGAAGTGCAGGGTTGTGGTGATGAGGGTCTTGGCAAGGAGAAAATGTGCCACATTTGTCAGGAGTGTGGTGGTGAGATGCAGCGGTGGCATTTATGTACTTGTTGCCCTGTCACACTCAGCACGTCTCCTTCACTTTTAACTACTGTAGGGTCATCCACCTCTTCCGTAGAGGTGAAATCGTCACTCTCATAGGCCAATCCCGCCTCCTGAAGCACTGTGATAATCTCCGACATGTCAGAACCTAAAGGAGAAGAGGCACGTGACATGTCGCTCTCCGCGTGATAACTTCTCCCTTTTCAGAGGAATTATGGCCACTGTTGGTTAAACTAAACATGGTTTCATCCAAAGCACACACTGTTCCACTATCACTAAGCCCTTTCTTTGTATCCATCAGCTGAAGTCTGGCAGGGGTGGATGATGCAAGGGGTCCACGTGAGGGGGGGGAAAGGAATCAGAGAAGGATATATCAGACAACATGACTCCACATTGGGCAAGTCACGGGACAGACTGAACCATGCATCCGTGAGCTACCAGGAGTCCCTCCCTACCCTTTGGTAACAAGATAAACTGGTGGCTGGTTCAAATGGTGGCAGGAAGACAAATGCAGCTATATCCACCACCCAGCGGACCCTTGCAACCCGAATTGGCGCGGCCTATGCTGCTTCCCGGTGCGTAGGGGTCAATTACTATAAATAAGCAAAGAGTGCTTGCTGGGACGAATAAATCCTCACATATTAAGACAGTGGCAACAGTCTTACCAAGGAGTGTTCAATATAGTCTTTTGATTTTGTCTAGGCCTAATCTATCAATATATCATGAAGTTTTTATATCAGTTTACTTTGTATTGTAATGCATGTATAAACGGCAAGTATTGATACAGTGCTACAGTGACATAAGCGAAATGAGTGGCTACTTATTGTTCGAAAATGTTTGTGCAGCAATGAAAATACTGACTCAATATGTATGTTAATAAAAACCAAGGTAGTTTGCAGGATTTTCTTTTTCATAAGAACAAACAAACTATCCTTTCAATTTATTGTATGAAAGGAAAAGTTGTAGTTGACAGCAGAGATTATAATTATTGGATTCCAAGAAGATGTGATGGACAGCACTGGCTACAGAAAAAAGTTATGACAAGGGAACACCTTACTGAAGAATTAATGGTGAAAATAGACTGTAGTGATGACAGCAACCACGATCAATAGTCAAGTAGTGGAAAGACTGATAATACCTTCGTGTATATAACCTACTCTTAACCTGAGGTGTCTAGATAATGTATGGATATGTTGCAACATTTTGTCACAGTGAATCCTGATAATGTATCCATACGTTTTGCAATTGCAAGGTCCGTCATTTCCACGATTTTCAAATTTCGCGTGTGATTTTTGGTACATAGTCGTGGGACACTTTCCTCTACCTGCTGCCAGGTGGGGGACATTGCCTAACCCCGCGTGACCTCCCCTCCCCCACACGCCATGATCTCGGCAACTCACCTGTTAGCAGTGACTTGGCCAGTGAAGACATGTCGCGCCACAATATGAAATTCAAGGCGAGAGTGATTCCCCAATCAATGACGATGTGGAGGACAAAGATTACATGGCACCAGAGGAAGAAACAAACAGAAGTGATGAGGAGGTAACGTCACCAAGGAAGGTGCGGTATGTTGATGTGTTCAGTGAATGAAACAATGCTTATATCGCCTATATTATTGTGCAAAAACCAATATATTCTTGTACTACATATAAATTAATACCAAATGATCAAATATCTACATATTCTGAGTGGTTTGCAATAGTTACTGCTACATAGAAAACGTGACACCCACAACGCGGCTCCAGAGAACACAGTACCAGGTGTTTAAAGGGTCACCTGTTTAAACCACTTCTAAGCTCAGGTGAGCACTTTGAGGGACATTTTCCAATGTTTCTCATAAAAGGCAGAGGCTTTAGCCAAAAAAAAGAAAAAATCGAAAATCTGCTGGGATTGGGGGGGGGAGGGGAAGTCAGTGGTGAAGCGGCTGGTTAATTTTATGACGATTTCTACCAAGTTTATCTCTTATTTGACCTGCTCTCCTATACGTACGTTACTTTCCTTGCAACAGTGATACTCTCATTCCATTTGTTTCCCACATCCTGGGGATATTTCTTCTCTCATTGTTCCTTAATCTCGCCGCACTATAAAACACCTCTCAGAGAGAGAGAGAGAGAGAGAGAGAGGGTCACGAGACACCGAGGAGCCCATAGATGTGCCAAAAAAAAAATAGAACAGCAATAACCACACAAATATACTTAAAAACCACATAAAAAGGAGAGAGAGAAAGAGAGAGAGAGAGAGAGTTTTGTGTTCAGGGCTGAGAGAGACAGACGGACAGACAGAGACGAGTCTTGCGTTGAAGGCTTCCCGGGCTGGCCGTTTGAGTGTTGCCATCGACTTAAAGATGTAGCATTTATTCATCATGGCAAATGCTCTTTGCTTGTTTATTATAATTGAAACATTCAGACCGTTATCTTGATTATCAGAGGAAAAGATTAAATATATTTATCGTGTTTTTGGTGAACAGCTGAATATTTTATTACCAGGAACAAAAGATGAAAGCATTCATAATGTTGTCGATCATCCAGCGTCTGTTCCGATGACATCATCGGCGGCCAATCAGCAGCTGCAAATCACAACCTCCCCCCCCCCTACTCATCCCTCACATTTCAAGTGCATGAGTCAATTAAATGGGGTATAGCAGGAATGATTGATCGGGAACCACAAGAGAGAGAGAGAGAGAGAGAGAGAGAGAGAGAGAGAGAGAGTCCAAGGTCAATATAAACAGCTCTTCTCTGAGACCAAACTTTAAGGAAGGATTGAAAATAAGTCAAGAGTAAACAGATTCACTTTTGATGACGTTCGTTAAAGTTCAAGATCACAGAGAAAATCAAAGTTCAGTGTCAAAGAACAAAGTCTGTTCAACAGTGTTGATCCAATTTGAACCAAACTTGGAAACTTGATGGAATGGGTGTTTTTCAGGTAAGAAAGAAATAATTCGACACCCAGAGCAGAGGTATAGTGTTAAAAGGTCACAAGGCAAAGTCAGACGTTCTGTTCTTTAAATAAATGTTGGGCAGAGGTATTGCCTTCTCTGAGTGCTTACATTTTTGTTATACAGCATCTTATGTCTATCTCTATCTACCTATTCATCTTTCTATCTGTCTATCTACCTAACTATCTATATGTGTGATATGATAAATGAGGGAGATCCAAGTGAATAATGGAACATCAAGTCGGGTCCAATTTTGAACCATTACGAACTTATAGCTACTGGTGATCTTAATGGCTATTTGAGAGGTCAACCATTTTCACCTTCGATGCTGCATTTTTTCTACTCTGAATTACCTAATATAACATATCTCATAGTTATAACCCTTCCCCCTGGTGACATCCTGTATATACATCCAGGGAGTAGACTGTAGCATCAGTCGAACAGGCAGGTACTTACAAGGTGGATGGAAAACAGATGATAGGGAGAGCTGGCACTCCAGTTTTATCAGTCCTCTGGACTAGCTTCAGACCATACATCTTTGCTTAACCTTTTCATTGTTTAGTAACACAGAGAGTAGGCCAGCATACTCTATACAAGTTACTCCAACTGTCTGCACCAGTCTGTATGCACATTACATAACACATCTCTTTTCTAAATTTAAAAAACAATGTCATCTCAACACACAGCTCTGGAGTTCCCTGGGAAGGGAGAGCATAAAAGCCGCCACCATATGCCCGTTTTTCGGTGACGTCAAGTAAGATCCTTGGAACCACTTTCTTACTGACTTCCTAATTTCTGCAACAATCTCGGCATTTCCTCTAATTTTCTGTCTTTTCAGCACCACCACTCTCCTTCTTCCTTACTGAGATTCAGCTGTCTGAGGCGCCTGATAGTAAACTTTTCTCTGTATCCTCCTGCTTTCTCTATATGCACTTAAAAGCCAAGGATGACTGTTGTTTATACGTATGCATCAACATATCTTGCACTCGTGTTGCTAAAGTTGAGTCTTATGAATTCTCAACTCTCTGGCTTCGGCAATCCTGCCATTGTGTGACTAAATACATCTGTGCTGTTTACTTATCCCTAACCTGTACTGGCTTTAAAAAATTCTTTGACACAACCTATCAATTTCTCCTTTTTTTGAAATCTCCATTCTAGGTGATTTCAATGTTCACAACCACCTTCGGCTCTTCTCTCCTTTCACTGATGCACCAGGTGAACAAGATTACTGTACATCTTTTCTCTCCTTAACCCATTAGTGGCCAGAGTTCCTGTGTGAGGGTTTTTGCTGGGTGGGTACAAAGCATACCACCCTCTGCCTATCAGCACTTAGTCACAAAGCTCATAGGTTCCTACTCTGGGGTTCCCTTCTTTATCAAATTTTGAAAATGCCCAGATTCATCCATTATATTGGATGCTGGGTGCCAATGAGTTAAAGAAGTTGATAGCAATGGGTTAAAGAAGCTGATAGATTTGCCAGTGTTTAACCCATTAGTGGCCAGAGTTCCTGTCCGAGGGATTTTGCTGGGTGGTTACTAAGTGTACCACCCTCCTCCTATCAGCTCATAGTCGCAAACCTCATAGATCCCTACCTCGGGGTTCCCTTCTTTATTTAATTTTGAAAATGTCCAATTCCGTCCATTATATTGGACACTGGCTGCCATAATAACCTGGAGCAGTTTTTGCAGCTGACTGCCATGGAGAGAGTTCCAACAAACATAATCTTTTCCTTACAACCAATCCTTTTGTTTATGATGTTAATTTTTTCTCTCCATCGGGCTCCGCCAATCACAGCCTTATCACCGGAACCTGTCCTGTCGCTCCAGTAAGGCCTGGGGACTCTCCCAAGAAGTGGCAGCTTTATGATTTGGAGATGGCTGATTGGGGGGCCCCTCAGACAGTATTTCTTTGATTTTCCTTGGAATGATTGTTGTTTCCATGGCCGTGAGTCATCTGAGTGTGCGTTGCACATTACTGAGGTTATTCTCTTGGGCATGGAAGCATACATTCCTTTCTCTTATCCGGTGACTAATGCAAAATAAACATGATTTAATCATGCTTGTTCTAATGTTGTCCACAAGGAGAGGGCCTTCAGAAGGTACTGGGGCCAACCCAGCCCTGAATCTCATCTCTTTTATATGTCTGCCTGAAACCGTGCTAAGCCTGTTCTTTCGCTCTGCTAAAAATAATTTCTTTTGTACTAAATGCTCTAAACTTTCTGGCTGATATTCTTCCTGTTCCCCCTGGCACCCTCCAAAAAACTTTCTAACAGCTTTATCATTCTTCATTCCCCTTTCCTATTCTAATAGCTCTGTAGTAGTTTCTTCTAGTCATAAAGCAGAAATCTTTGCTCAGACTTTTTCTTCCAGTTCCACCTTAGACAATTCCGATGCTGTTCCTCCATCACTTCCTCCCTCTGATTTCCTCATGGCTGACATTAACCCGCGGCGTCCCGTCGACGTTCTTTTACGTCCACACGTTTTGTCACTGCTAATCCCATCGACGTACATAAACGCGAAAAAAATGCAAGGTCCCTAATTTGCACAATTTTCAATTTTCGCGAGTCATTTTTGGTACGTATACACGTGACACCTTCCTCAACAAGATGCCAGGCAGAGACAATGCCTTACCCAGCATGACCTCCTCCCCCCCCTGCATGCCATTGTCTCAGCAATTCACCTGTTATCAGTGACCTGGCCAGTATAGCCATGTCATGCCACGGTACGAAATTCAGGGCCAGAGTGATTCCTCAATCAATGACAATGTGGAGGACAAACTTTACATAGCATTAGAGGAAGAAACAGTTAGAAATGATGATCAGGTAATGTGGCAAAAAAAGGTCAGGTATTAGTGAGTGAAACAATGCTTATAATGCCTATATTACTGCTTGAAAACCAATATACTCTTGTACTACATATAAATTCGTAACAGTAAATAAATAAATACCGTTTATGAGTGGTGTGAAATAGTTATCCTCCCATAGAACTCGTTTTCTTTGGTGCCAGCCTGATAGAAAACCCAGTAAGGTAAGGAGGCTCTCCTACCTGTAATGAGTATTTTAAACCTCAGGTGAGTGATTTCTCTATGAATTTTCGATGTGCCTCACCAAAAGCGAAGGTTTGAGCCAAAAAAAATTTTTTCCTAAAATGGTCGGGATTGGGGGGAGTCAGTGGTGGAAAAGTGGTCGGGATGGGGCGGGTTAAAATGTCTTCAGCTGATGTGTTTTCTGGCTTCAAGGAGCCTTTAAAACTCCTGAAAGAAAAAAGTTTCTGATATCATCCCCATAGAACAACTGCAACAAATTTTAATTGAAATGATGATGGCATGAAGGGATAGCTCACGATGAAAAGTGTTTCGAAGAATGAAATTAGGTAAATAGAATAGCTCATCACTGCAATGTCCATTGTGTGCTGATCAAAATATAAAGGAATTCTTGATGATTATAAGGACTTCCTTTATAATTATTACTGTCTTAATTATAATTAAGTCGGCAATGATTATTCCCTCCCATTTCAATTCATAGCAGACGACTCTTCGAAGCTGAGTAGAATAATTTAACCGTAGCAGTTATGTAGTAAAGAAGCGAATTTCCATCAAATTATGTAACAAAATCACAAGTCTCTCCTGTATTGAATAAAAAAAAAAATCAGTGGTAGCACGTAGAAAATGTTTAGTGTATCTTGGTACTAAAGAATAATAAACATTCATTTCAATCCTCTCTCTATATTGGGCACTTCCCTGAAGCCAAATATTGTTATCCAGTGTAACAGCAAGAATCTAAACCTTTTCTTCATCATGTTCTGTCAGCCTCGGTACAACATTGTCTCTTCAGTATTCCAGCAGACAATATTTTAATGCGTATCCACTCGGAAAATCTTGTTTTTATTCCTTCCTTGGTATTGAAAAAGGTAGTAATATAATAATATTTTATAATAAATGAATTAAAATATCCCCGTGTTATTTACAGTTATTCGGAAATGTGGCGTCATGCAATTCATGTCCAAATTTTTTTATTATTCTGCATTTAAAATATGATATTCTGGCTTACAAAAACCGTGATTCATTCACAGAATTTAAATTTATTGCTGTTGACTCTTGGTTGAAGTCTCATGAGTGACCTTAAATGTGATTCAGTTACAACAAGCCAAGTTTGAATTAATGCTTGGCATTATTTGGACCTTGATTCTGTTTTGCTAAAGACTGACTTAATTTTGATCATCATTGATTCACACATGAGGAATTTTACAATGGTCTTGACAATGCCCGTCTCAGGCTTGAAAAGGGCACAAAACAAGTAAAGTACTAAAAACATTACACAAAAAGTATTCAGATTTCATATTCGAGTACATTACTTATTTTCAAAATGTAAATAAATACTAAATTCATTATACAAAAATATATTTAAATTCATTTCGAATACATTTTCAAATACCTGTTATAATTTTTCCCAAACATGACATCCTTTGATAATATTACGTTACTGAGTTCATGAACTCAGCTCTTGACCGAGCTGCTAGAGTTTGGCAGCTAGAGTGAGAGAGAAGTTCCAGGTGAATATAGAAAGATGTTTGGAGAAGCTTAAGGGCAGCAAGAGAGTGTTTCTGTTAGGAGACAGGAAAGGAAAAATAGGTAATGCAAGAATGGATGGGGTGACTGGACAGTGGAGTGAGCCTACTGAAGTGGGTGCGAATGGTAGTGCACTGATTGACATTTGTACAGGAAAGAGCTTGATAACAGCCAGTACCTTTCCAGGCACAGGCTGATCCACAGGAAGACATGGTTAACGATAATGAGCGAGGGAAATGAGCTGGATTAACTTAGAGCAATGGCTGAAAATGTGAGTTTGGATGATAAAACGAGAGGATTTGTTCTTGACAATAGAGTATATAGAGGTTAAGGGAAGTGAACTGTCTAATCGCTACATAGTGTCCAAGGCACAAGGGCAAAATAGGAAGAAGACATGAGATAGCAGTTGTTGCAAAGAGAACAAAAGGCCGAGGGAGGAAGAAAAACGGGAGAAGTACAAAACCGAAATACATGTGAGTACAAGAGAGATGCAGGAGGTGGTAGGTAGGTACATGTTCACGGAAGAAAATTATGCCGTACGTGAGGTAGTGAATGCTTTGTTTAGACGTAAGGGAATGGAATTGGCAGTGGCGGAATGAGGATGTGAAACGTGAAAGAGAAGGATGCACTGAGTGTAAGATGAAAAGTAAAGGAACAGTGGATGGCAAGAGACGGAAAAGAGAACTTGGTGGTGAGAAGGGGAGGATAGTGAAGAGACTAGAAAGTGACTAAGTAAAAAGTGGATGTGGAATTTGGAAGAAATATCAGTATAAAATGGAAGGAATGTAAGAAACTGTTATGAAAGGAGGTCAATAAATAAGTCAGGGTGATAAGTGAAATAGTGGAGGGGTGAAACATAAAAATGGTAGAATTTTGCTGTGAAAATGAGAGAAAGTGATCAAGTGGAAAGAACGTTTTAAGTAGGTGCTGAATATAGAGAATGGAAGTAGTGTAAACGTAAGGGGTTGGATAATGGCTGCAAGAATTAAAGTGCAGAGAAGGGAGGAAAGGAGCATTAAAATGTAAGGATATGAAGCACTGAAGAAATCGCAAAGGGGAAAGCACCAGGAACTGATGGATACAGGGGAGTGACAGTGATTGTATGGATATGGAAGATGTGGAGATTCACCTGGGAGAAAGACAGAGATCCAAGGACTGGACGTCACGAATAATAGTTCTTCCCAAAAAAGGAAAAGGTAGAAAGAGATGTGTGTGGCAATCATAAAGGTTTTTGTCGTCTGGTATTTAGTGGGATCCTGGTCGACATCGCTGGGGAGAAAACTGATAAATTAGCTGGAGAACAGGTGGGGTTTAGGAAGGAAGGGGTGTATACATGTAGACCAGACATTTATTCCAACATACATGGTGGAAAAACATTTACGGAATCGAAAGAAGTTGCATAATGTATTCGTGATTCGGAAGGAAACATATGACAGAGTAGACAAACAGGGAATGTAAAGGGTGATGAATGTATAATTTGGAGTAGACGAGAATTTTTTGAATGCAGTCATGAGTAAATATGAGGGCTAGAGCAGCAGTGTGTGTGGATGATGAAATGAATGAGTTCCTTTATTTTGATGTTGGGAATTGGGATGAAACTATTATGTGTCGCTTCCACGTTGCTGTCTATACCTATAACCATACGCCATAATCCCGTAAGGGGTGGCCGATTGTCTTTGTGTTACTTGTTTTACAGGGATGGGCACCAACCTTTCGCCAACCCATTAGTTGACACGTAGTGAACACATATGGTTTGGTTGTATAGTTACCACCCATAGTTGGACATGGTTTCCTGGCTTACAAAAAGCTTGTCATTCAATGTAAAGCCACCTGAAAAGACAGAAAGTAATAAAAAGTAACGGGAATGTAGCAGAAATACGGTAAGATGAGGGCAGGCACAGAAAAAGGAATGATAAAGGTGAAGAAAGAAATAGGCAGCATTACGTCGTCAAGTAAAGACAGTAAGTACTTTCGTATATTGCATCTTTAGACAGATGTAACATACGGAAGTACCTACTGTCTCTATTTTCATTTCTCCTTTATTCAGTTTGCATACATTTCTTCATGGTGAAGTGAAGTTTTTGTATCTATCTGTCTATTTCTATATCTGTCTATCTATCCTTCTATCTATGTACGAGTAACTGTGTGTGTGGATGAGTAAATCTGGAGTGTGTCGTCCTGTCTCGGCTATCCCCCTTGCTATGGGGGAAACAGCCTAGGTATATAGATAGATAGATAGATCTGTCCCTCTATCTCTAGATATATATACAGAGAGAGAGAGAGAGAGAGAGAGAGAGAGAGAGAGAAATGTAGGATTACGTGGAGAGACAGAGAATAAGAAACAAAGAAATGTGTTGTGTTGATGAGATGTGATGGGAAGCATTAAAAGTTCCAAGAAGGTTTGGCCATGTGGAGAGAGCAGAGCATGAGAAACTGACTAGAGGAATTCATGTGAATGGGGTGAACGGGGAGGGGATGGGAGGGGATGGGAGGGGAGTGAAAGGGGGAGGCTAAAATTGAGACTGAGAGATGGGATAGAGAGGGATGCTGGCGACATGAGTGACGGGAGTGGGTTGAAAAGAGGCAAGTCTGATGGTGGAGGACAAAATGACACAGAGGCGATTTACTTGTGGTCACCCCTTCCTGGACTAAAGTGTCTTGCTGTGAATAAATAAACAGGCTGACGGACAGGTATTGTTTATTTCTTTTACCGAAAAGCACTAGCACAAAAAAAATAATCCAAGGTAAAAACGATGTATAAATCAGAACTTTAAATTTTTGACTCTTGAATCTTCAGGTGGAAATATATTCTTCAGCTTGATATTATTGTTATTTGCTGCCAGCAGTACCATGTTCTCAAAACCAGTCTTCGATAAGTTACTTCTTTAGAGATTAAGGTTCATGCCCGAAAAAAACAGCTTTCCCAATAGAGCTGAAGAAAGTTGAGGAGTGATGAAGTATGTATCAAAACTAAGTCAGTACAGTGCTCTCTCTCTCTCTCTCTCTCTCTCTCTCTCTCTTACACACACACACACACACACACACACACACACACACACACACACACAAATCTCATTAACATGTTTCCTTCTCATCTTTTCTTTGCCAATTTCATTATTAATTTTCAGCAGAATTGTCTCTCTCTTGTCAGCAACTCTTTGTATTGCAACAGTAAAAACCCTCAAGCATTTTTTCTGTGTTGAAGATTTTTGCTATTAAATTCGTTGTCTGCCTGTCTGTGTCTTGCTGCTCACCCTTCATTTTCCTGTCATTCTTTCTGACAATCCATCCATCTTTATTTGTGTCTTATCATAATTATATTCATACTTTTCTCTGCCTGTTTGTCTTTGTGTTATGCTGTCCACCTGTTCAAAAATCCATCTATCACTTGGTACGTCTTTTTGTCTGCGACTCTGTCCGTTGCTCTCTCTCTCTCTCTCTCTCTCTCTCTCTCTCTCTCTCTCTCTCTCTCTCTCTCTCTCCACATAACTTGCTTGTTTTTCTGCCCATCCATGCATCTATCAGTGCCTCTGTCTAGGCATCATTCTGTCTGACTGTCTGACCGTCTGTTTTTCTGACTATACTTTTCTATCCATCTATGTACATATCTTTCTCTCTGCTCACCTGTTTGCCCTAGCATCTCTCTGGCTCTATCTACGTATATTACGGACTGACTGACTGACTAACTGACCGACTGACTGACTGAATAACAGACAGACAAACATAAGCCAAACATCTAAATAAACCCGGGAAACAACGGACCAAAAGTATTCAAACAGCAATTAGTGGGATGAGGTAAGGTTCCAGCTCGTTTAGCAAAGCGAGAGTGAAAGCAAACTCTCGCCACAAAGGAAAAGTATTCTGTGAAAAAGAACGAAAAGGGGGTAAGAAAATGACGGAATAAAAAAACTATCTATCTGTCTATCTCGCGCCCGCTACCTGATCTTAGGACCGAATATTTTCCTTTGCCCTTTGACCTTGACCTTCGACTAATTACTTTAAAAATCAAATTTCTTGATACTGGTCTCAACCTCAACCCTTCAACCAAGTTTGCATTAAATCACATTAATACTTTGAACTGACTTTACATAATGATCCTGATCTTTGATTGAATGATATCGAAACCCAATCTCTTTTCTTTGTTTTAATCTGAACCCTTACAATGTTTAGTCAACACCAGATAAAAACTGCTCATATTGACCTCAATCTTTGTCTTACTGTTCCCCAAAAGAGTGAGTCAACCCTTTGGATGATCCTCAGCTGAAAACTGTTTGTTTTATTGTGCTCACACACAGACTCTTGGGCTCAACTCGTCCTTGTCTAGTGATCCTGATCTTTAACTGATAATTACCCAAACTGAATCCATTTGTTCTTCCCAGACACGTAAGCCTTTCACAGAGCTTGGTTGATATCAGAACAAAAGGGAATTGACTTTGCATTGTGAGCTTGGCCTTTGACCTTTTTCTGTGCCCTTAATGTTTAAGTGATTATTCGCAAAATTTAAAAATTTCATTCTTGCTTCATCCTCAACCATTGTGCAAAGCGTGGTCTAAATCGGTTAAAAACTGTCCAAGTCGACCTTATCGATTGACCTTGCTCTTTGAACTGCTGTTCTAAAAAACACGTTTATTCAGTGGTTGACCCTCAGTCCTTCCTCCCAATATACGATGATTAAAACTAGGCCAAAGCTGTTTGAGATATAGTGCTAACACACACATACACATACATGCACACATGGTGGTGTGGTTGAGAAAGCACTCGACTCTCAATCCAAGTGACCCGAGTTCGAGCCCCACCCGGGCCGTGCTACTAGCGTGGGTGAGGTGCACTCTCACCTGTCAATTGTAGCTCAAGGTGCACTGTGGTGGAAGACTCGCAAGGGTTCGAAAGTCAGCAGGAAAAGGATGAGGCGGTCTATCCCCCCGTGCCAAAGCCTCATTCCAGCCCCGGCGCTCTCCAGCAGCAGCCAGGGTCAGCCTGTTCATCCTCTTATGTTAGGATGCTAGATGAAAGACCTGTGCATTTTCAGCCACTGGCTGCGATGACTAAATAAACGGAGAATTATTATTTATTATTACACACACACACACACACACACACACACACACACACACACACACACACACACACACACACACACACACACACACACACACACACACACACACACACACACACACACCCCTCGCTGGTGCAGTGGTAACGTTCTCGCTTGCCATCTGGTAGACGGGAGTTCGCGCCTCGCTCAGGTTGCGAAAAGTTTCACTGACGAAGTGGGTGGTTACTGTCCTCCTCGAGCAAGGGGACGGGTGTGTGCGTGTGTGAAGGATCTAACCTTGCCCTTAGATCGGACTATATGAGCTCTCAGCTCCCTTCCGGGAGGGTAAAAGCTGACGATCACGACCATCAGGTGATCCTGACCGACCCGGTGAATTACACACACACACACACACACACACAGATGAACATGCATAGATAAATATCCATACAAACATAAATACATACATTCAGAAGGACACAAATAGATAGATAGGCAGATAATCTTATAGACATTCAGAGAGAGAGAGAGAGAGACAGACAGACAGACAGACAGACAGAGATGAAAAATGAAAATCGAGTCAGTACGGTAAACATCGTTTGCGTGTTCGTTGTGCCAAGCAATACATACAGTAGATTAATAACTTACTGAAGGAGAACGAAAACTGAGAATTTATAATATTGCTTCTATAAGTAACCATTCATACCTGGTCATTCCACTCCTAGCATTTCAGTACCGCTCTTAGTAAACTTGGTAACCTGTCAGACAATTTGTCAATTGTTTAAACGGCCGCCACCGATTCTCCATTTATTTTTCTTTACAGTTTCACAAATGCTGAATCTATAAACGAAGACAATAAAACATTATTTCTTCTTTCAAAAGTACTACGTCCCAATGTGTTAGCGAGGGAGGAGGATAAAACCTGGCAAACACAAAGCAAACCCAGGTTTTAAAAATGTCGAATCTCGTACTCTCCTCATATGACTGCCCGATTGTTACTAATCTGGCATTTAGAAACTGAACATTGTCGTGGATGAATGGAGTTGCTGGACGTATGATGACATACTGAACATACCCTCAGCTACCACTGGTGTGGGAAGGAAAATCAACGGAGGAGTTTTGGCCGTCAAAGATTTTTATTATGATTTGATCCACAATATATATTGCCAGATTTTATGTTCCTTTCTGCTACCGCAGTGGGAGATAGTAAATTCTGGATAAAAGAAAAAAGTGTATAGTTGGCTCTGATTCATGAAGTCAGCAAATGTAAAGCTATATGAAAAACTAGAGAGCCAGAGGCGGCCGCTAAATGAATAAAAACTTCCGTCAAAACACACATTGCACATTTTGCAAAACTGTCTGCTAGCATGCCAGACCCATTGATAATGGTACGGGGAGCCAATGGCAGAATTTGCAACAACATTAGGTTATAAATAGCATTATGTGGTAATCATAGGGGCATTTGTCTTCTTAGTGTAATAGGAAAAGTGTATGGTGGATACTTATTAACAGCGTTAGGAAAATAACAGAGGAATTAGTTGGAGAAGAACAGGGAGGCTTTAGGAAGGGAAGAGGTTGTGTAAATCAGACATTCATTCTTAGATCTTTAGTGGAAAAGTTTCTAGAGAAGGGAAAGAACTTGTATGCGGCCTTCATGGATTTGGAGAAAGCATATGACAGGGTGGATAGACAAAGATTGTGGAAAGTATCAAGAAAATAATTATGGAGTAGATGGGAAGTTGTTGAATGCTGTGAAGAGTATGCATGATGGTGCTAATGCTGCCGTGCGTGTGGATGATGAACTGAGTGAATTTTTCTCTTTGAAGGTTGGGTTGAAACAGGGATGTGTCATGTCTCCATGGTTGTTCAGTCTGTACATGGATGGGGTAATGAAAGGGATACAAGGAAGGGCGGTGGATGTTGGAGTGGCCCTAGTGAGAGAGGGTAGTGTTTGGAAACTCCAAGTACTGTTGTTTGCAGATGATACTGTGTTGTTAAGTGAAGACGACGGGGAGCTCCAAGGCTTGGTGGATGAGTTTGGGAGAGTGTGTAAGAAACGGAATCTAAAGGTGAATGTAGGGGAGAGTAAAGTGATGGTCTTTGAGACAGGTCAATGTATGTACAGCGAGGTTGGATGAGGAGGAAATGGAAAGTGTGAGTACGTTTAAGTACTTGTGTTGTGTGATGAGTAAGGATGGAAGTTTGGAGGGTGAAGTCCTTGAAAGGGTACAACAAGGAAGAAAGGTTGCTGGTTCCTTGAAAGCAGTGATAAGAAACAGGGAAGTGAGCATGGGAGTGAAAAAGTTACTACATGACAGTATTGTGATACCAACTTTAATGTATGGAAGTGAAGCTTGGACCTTGTTGGAAGGACACAAGGCAAGAGTGAGAGCAGTGGAAATGAGTTATTTAAGAGAAGCCTGTGGAGTCACATGGAGAGACAGACTGACAAATGAGGATATAAAGGAGCGTTGTGGTGTGGATGTGGACGTGATAGGAAGCGTTAGGAGGAACACACTGAGGTGGTTTGGCCATGTGGAGAGGATAGAGGGTGACAGACTGACGAGGATAGTGTATGTGAGTGAGGTGGAGGGGGGAAAAGGGAAGAGGAAGCCGAGGATGAGACGGAGGGATGGAGTGGAGAGGTATATGAGAGAGGGGGGTGTGAGTTGGGAGCAGGGCGGTAAAATGGCGGGGGACAGAGCGACGTGGAGGCGATTTGTTTGTGGCCACCCCGTACGGGATTAAGACGTCTGGCAATAGATAGATAGATAGTTTTAATCTCCTTCTTAAAAGAATATGCTGCATTCATTGCCTAATGCAACGAACAATTCACCGATGTATACCATATTAACTTTATTTTTTTTCCGTGACTGTACCAGTATCAGTCTAGATTCCCGATTAAAAAAATGATAATTTGAAGTGATTAGTGGTTTAACTTGAGAGTAGCTTCCCCATCCACAATGAAAGAGGAGTCAGGGCAGCTCTAAACTACTTTTGGCGAAGGGGAGTTACTGCCTTGAGTACGGTGCAAATGTTTTACTCTTTACCGAGTAAGATTTCCTTTATTTTATTTTTTATTTTTTCGGCGGCGGGAGGCTCGGGGGAAGGAGGACTAAGAGACTGGAAGGGCTTGGAACGATCACCCTCTTTTTTTTTTTTTTCCGTAGAAAGAGCCACCATTTGTCCTTCTCAGTACCGCGATGCATTTGAATTTATTCTTGCTACCGACTATATTTTTTCCAGCTAAGACAGACTTGAGGCAGTGATGGGACTGAAAGCATTAGTCATGATTAACTTTCCATAATCCCCCTCAGTATAGTGATATCCTTTACTTGTTTCATTCTTGCTGCTGTTGAAGGAATTTTTAAGTGAAATGAGAATAGAAGGCTTAAAAACAATATTCATTTTCACTAAGATATCCTGGTGCTTTATATATATTTATTTTTCTTGTTATCTTTACAATTTTTTGAAGATGCCAATAAAGGCTTGAGATGCAATATTCATTTTTCCCTGTACTACTGTAATGTATGATAGTATAAAATTTACATATTTGCTACCGCAAAGTGGTTTTGTACAAGTAAAAATGTAACAGTCAGACACTTTCCTTTTCCCCTCATGACGTCTAAGGCTATGGTCACATTGGGAGCGAGATGGGGCTAGCGAGGACGGGCGAGGGCGAGATGGAGCGGTTGTGTGGCCGCATTGCGAGCGAGCTACAACGAGTTAGCTGTCGCGATGAGCGGAAGTTGCCATAGCAACGCACTCGTCAGGGCAAGGGTTAAAGGACTCACCGATTCCCTACATGATTCATCTGTGGCAACAAAGTCTGAAGACATGGCATACTTACGAAAGTCTGCACTTTTAGAAAATAGTATGCTGATATACCGACTTTGTGTAAAGAACGCTATATGCATTCTACACAACATGATAATTGAAGAAGACGGCATCAATGCATCGGCACACCAGACTAGGGAAGAAACCCTAACAGTGTTCAGTTATCAAGTTCAGCAGAAAAAAGCTACAAAAGAATAGCTAGCAATGTGAGAGAGGCCTTCACAGAGTACTTCTGCTCTGATGAACTGTCAGTACACTGGCCAAATTACGTAACATTAGCCTAATCATCCCAGTGCTGTACGTATGTAGATTTTTTAAATCTCTCTCTCTCTCTCTCTCTCTCTCTGGTACTGTCCTCCACAATATCGCTGGCAAATTTTAGCAGCATTACGTCCTGCATAAATACATCCTACATACCTCACTGTCCCTTCCATCAATAACAACTTTCTGATGCTGTGTGTGTGTGTGTGTGTGTGTGTGTGTGTGTGTGTGTGTGTGTGTGTGTGTGTGTGTGTGTGTGTGTGTGTGTGTGTGTTATTGTAACGGAAATTATTTGGAAAATAGCTTACTGTATTTACAAAAATAAATTCAGAAACTCCTAGTTTTTCTGCAATCCTTTTCCATTACAGTGCAGTGTGTATCCTGTCACTGTGCCTCTTATTGGAGGCATCCCAAAGGCAGGGGGTCAGAGAAACCTCAGATAATAACGTTTCTATATCCATTTCTGGCACTCGACTCGCGCAAGAATAGTCAACTGTCATCAATTCGCGCCTTCCCTCTCACCGGCTCGCGCTGGTGGCAGCTTTAGCTCGTCGGCAGTGTGGCCACGTTAACCAGTTACTATGCTACAAAACGTCTCGCTCTTGCCCTCTTGCGCCATCTCGCTCCCAATGTGGCCGTAGCCTAACATTGTGTTTTAAACACCAGGCGATTTTATTCACCTTAGGGGAGACCTGTGTAGTGATGGTCCCTACTCTTTCATTCGTGCTACTACCAGAGGATGATAAGTAATTTAGCTAGAGGTCTGAAATCATAACTAATAATCTTTCTTTAGCAAAACAACCTTCTGTTAATACTTATTTTTGTTATTGCCAGAATATCTCGTTTCGTTGAGAAGAAAACGTGTTAACGTAAAACTATGGCCAGCCCTCAGTATGTATTCGTCTATCTATCCATCTGTCCACCTCTTTATACCTAGACGCCTTAATGCCAGAGAGGATGGCCACGAAAAAATGCCTCCGTAACACCCGTTCCTCCATCATCAAGCTGTCCTTCCGCTGCCCCATTCTATTTTAATTCATACATTTTCCTACCTTCCTCCATCTCACTGTCGGTCTCCCCCTCCTCTTCAATCAAATGCACAGTTGTAATCAATCCTGCATTCCCCGTTCTCTTCACAGGGCCAGACCATCTGAAAGTGCCTCACTTAATACCGCTCATCAATTTCGTTCTATATCATGACATCTTTTATGTACTTCTTTCCATATCCAAATATCTTTACTCGAAAAATAAGGGATGTGTAGTAGCAAGGAGACATAGAGCCAATTCACAAAGCCAGGATGGTCGTAATTATTACAATCTCGGTCGGTCTCTGAGGTTATATAGTCATACATACCGGTCATCTAGTTATATCGGCTGGAAATAAGGAAAGAATAACAGCTAAAAATAAGTCATATTAACAAATACAGTTACACGAACTAATATGGTCGTAGTCCCGTCAAAGAGATAACGGCTTTTTTGTTATTCTTGCTACTACCGGACATGCGTATTACTCAGGGGAAAGTTATGGACCTAGTGTACTTTCATAAACCCATTCACTCAGGAGTAGACTGTAGCACCAGTCGAACAGGGCAGTACTCCCGAGGTTGATGGCAAGCTGGTGATAGGGAGAGCTGGAGCTCCCGTTTCACCAGCCCTCAGGACTTGATCCTGACCAACTCCCTTTTCTGAACATTTTCAGTGCATTCATTTACACAGAGAGTAGGCCAGCATGCTCTCATAATACCTCTACCTTCAACTGTCTACACCACACTACATGCGCATAACATATCACACCTTCTATTCACATCTTTAGTAATGGCCGCTGCAATCTTAATATCAAATGAGGTAGTACCTCGGATTGCCACCACCGGCAGGGTAGGGCTGGAGGCACAGGGTCCTCCCGGTCGCCATCAAGCGACTGTGCCGGCAGAGACTGTTGCTATTTCCGGGAATGATCGTCGGCGAAGAGGTGACGGTGCGGCCTTACTCTTTACCAACATCCGCGGCCTTACCACAAATTTAAACTCGGTTCATTTTTTCCTTCAGTCCATATCCCCTTTGGCCCTTTTCCTCACAGAACCACAAATCTCACCCTCTACCAATATATCTCCATTTTGTTTTCCCGGTTACCATCTCCTTACAAACTTTCGAAACAAGGGCGGCACCTGTTGTTATATCAAATCCCAATATGCAGTTGACACTATTTTAAACTTCACTTCATCCAGTTTTGATTACTCATTATATAAATTAAATTGCCAAAACATTACCAAATATATCTGTGTAGTTTATCGTTCCCCCAATGCTTCTTCGGAACCCAGTGTATTTGATTCCATATCCACTCAGTTGAGTAACCTTGACCTTGCCCTTGGCAATGAAATTACCATTTTGGGTGATTTTAACATACACAATGTTGAATGGTTATTGCATTCTGCCCGGACTGATGACGCTGGTCTAGAATGCGAGCTGTTTGTGGAATCGTTTAATCTCACCCAGTTGGTAAAGCAACCAACCAGAATACCTGATAATCCTGACCATAATGCCGATCTCTTGGATTTATTCTTGACAAATAATCCAGATCAATACAGGATAGAGGTACTGTCACCACTTGGATCCTCTGACCACAATCTCATCAAAGCCTCATTAGTTAACCCTCCTACACCTCCCCATTCTGAACCTGTCAGGGTGACCCGATGGCACTTTGACAGGGCAGATTGGGATGGATTTAGAAATTATCTTGCTGATATTCCATGGCAGTCTTTCTTCTCTAGGGATCCCAATTCTACCCAGTCCCACATCTGCGATTTAATACTAGCTGGTATGGATTTATTCATACCAAGTCAACAATTCACTAAAAGATCAAACTCTCCAACATGGTTTGATGGCAACTGTGCCAGAGCAACAGCCCAAAAGTCATTAGCATATAACTCTTACTTAAAATCAAAAACATCTGAATCACTCTCCCAATTTAAAATTGCTAGAAATCATGCAAAAGCTGTAATAAATCTATCTAAATCAAACTTTCTTCAAAAACAAGCATCAAAACTACTTAACAACCCTAATGACAATAGAATATGCTGGTCAACTCTTAATTCTTTCAATAATAATTTTAACAAGTCATCTTCCATTCCCCCACTAAAATCTTCAGATGGCAATATTACAAATGACCCACGTGGGAAAGCAGATATCTTTGCTAGTACCTTTGCCAGAAACTCTACCATAGATGATACCAGCCAGAATGTCTCAGTACTGGAACTTGATTCTCCCGAAATTGCCCCACTTAAAATACAGACAAGGTATGTAAAATCCATCCTAGACAATTTACCTACCAACAAAGCTCCAGGCCCAGATGGAATTCCGCCAATTGTTTTGAAAAAGTGTTCCCCTGAACTTGCCTCTGTCCTAGCTAAATTATTCACACTATGCATACGTACTTCTTTATTCCCAAATTCATGGAAAGAAGCCAATATCCACCCAGTTCCGAAGAAAGGAAGTTCGTCTGACCCCTCCAATTACAGACCAATAGCTGTCACATCTTCTCCTGGTAAGGTATTTGAAACTTTAATTAATAAGCATATTGTTAAACATCTTGAATCCAACAACTTAATTAGTGATAGACAATACGGTTTTCGCCACGAAAGATCCACCATTGACATACTCAATCTCTTAACTCATACCATCCATCAATCAATTGATCTTTTTGGAGAAACTCATGCAGTAGCTCTTGATATCTCTAAAGCTTTCGACAGAGTATGGCACCGTTCCCTGCTGTCCAATCTCCCTTGCTATGGACTAACATCTTTTGTTCCTTTGATTTCTTCTTATCTTAGTGACAGGAAAATAAGAGTAAAAGTAGATGATGTATATTCGAATTTCCACTCAATTAACGCCGGCGTGCCGCAGGGATCAGTTCTGGCGCCAACCCTATTTCTGGTTCATATTAATGATCTCTTATCTGTCACTCACAATTCCATTCACTCATATGCAGATGACTCAACACTACATAGTTCATTCACACTCAGACATCCATTTACAAAGTCTAATATCTCTACCTCTCAACTCGGTACAGCCATCTCCATAAATCAAGATCTATCTACAATCAGTGAATGGGGACAAAACAACCCTGTCTCTTTTAATGCTAGTAAAACAAAATATATACAGTTTACTAATAGACAGATATTGCCAGATTCGTACATTACCTTCAGTGCTATTAATATTCCCATCTCCAAAAGTATTGAAATTCTTGGTGTCTCACTTAACAGTGCCCTCAGCTGGACCTCTCATGTCAGATCGCTTGCTAAAACCGCCTCAAAGAAACTTGGATTATTGTACAGAGTCTGTAACTTCTTCGCTGATGAGCAGTTAGCTATAATTATAAGAGTCATGTGCGCTCTCAGCTTGAATATTGCTCACCCTTGTGGAATGGTTGTGGAGAGGTTGCATTAAGACAACTAGACAAAATTCAGAATAAAGCTGTTAGAATCATTAACAACCCTACCATTACATATAAACTACCTCCCCTGCAAGTAAGAAGGAATGTTGCCTCCCTTGCATTATTTTACAGATATTTTTTTGGCAAATGCTCAGACGAAGTTGCGCCCATGGTGCCACCTCTCTATGCCTTCCCTCATGCTACACGGGCATCTGGTAGCGCTCATGACTGGAATGTCACTCAATCATATTGCAGAACTTCTGCCTATCAGAATTCTTTCATTCCCCGAACTGCATCTCTCTGGAACTCGCTTCCCCAGAGTTGTTTTCCTCCAACTTTCAACCCACAACTGTTCAAGTCTAATTGTTACAGATATTTTATGAACAGAGGACACCAGTAATCTGGTGTATGGATTATTTTTTTTTTACCCTTTTGTTTTTCCTTCCTCCGTTCTGTTATTTATAAAAAAAAAAAAATATGGAGATAGTAAAATATCATTTAGAAAGACATAATAGAAGCGAAGTTGGTATATATGAAATGTCTACCAGTATTATCATCAGCATTTTCCCAACTCTGTTCCCACTAACGTAAGCTGAATAGAAAAGATGTTGAGACAAAAATGAAGCACACCTGTTGTGCTATAAACAAAGTTCTCAAGGGAAAAGTAACGAAACCGTCTTCACTGGTCGTTCAAACTTTACACATTTCTGTGTAAATAATCTTCCAACTACATGAGACAGCATCATGCAACGTATGTATGCATTTATGTTTGCATTCTGCAGGTTGGTCAGCAAACGACGCCATTGCCAAAGAAACTCAAACACTATCTCTCTATCTATAGTCCAACGCCCTAATCCCGCAAAGGGTGGCCGCAGACAAAACACCTCCAAGTCGCTCTGTCACCCACCATTTGACTGCCCTCCCCCCAACTCACTCCCCCCTCCCTCGTATACCTCTCAACTCCATCGATTCACCTCATCCTCGGTCTCCCCCTCCCCTCCCTCCCTCCCTCCCTCCACTTCACCTACATATACCCTCTTAGTCAGTCTTTCATTTTCCATTCTCTCCACATGTCCAAACCACCTCAGTGTATTTCCTCTAATTTCGTCAATCACATCCACATCCACCCCACAACGTTCTTTCACTTCTTCATTCGTCAACCTGTCCATCCATATCACTCCACATACTCCTTTCAGGTAACTTATTTCCACTGCTCTCACTCTTGACTTGTTCTCCTCTGGCAAGGTCCACGCCTCGCATCCATACATCAGGGTAGGGATCACAATACTGTCATCCAGTGACTTTTTAACTTTCATACTCACCTCCCTATTTCTCATCACCGCTTTCAGTGAACCAACAACCTTCCTTCCCTGCCGTTCCCTTTCAAGTTCTTCATCCCCAAAACTTCCATCCTTACTCATCACATTAGCCAAGTACTTGAATGCACTCATATTCTCCATATCCTCGCCATCCAACCTCACTGTGCATTCTATGTCTTCATTACTCTCAAACACCATACCTCTACTCTTGTTTACATTAACTTTCAGATTCCTCTCCTTACACACTGTCCCAAATTCATTCACAAAACCATGCAACTCCCATTCATCTTCGCTCAACAATACTGTATCATGAGCAAACAGCAACACCAGAATATTCCACATCTCACCCTCCTTCATCAGAGCCACCCCCACATCCACTGCCCTACCTTGCACCTTCTTTACAACCCAATCCATAAATATAATAAACAGCCACGGAGACATCACACATCCCTGTTTCAGTCCCACATTCAAATCAAAGAACTCACTCAGCTCACCATCCACTTGCACTGTAGCCCTAGCTCCCTCGTACATACTCTTCACAGCACTCAATTTCCCATCAACTCTATATATTCTTAATACTTTCCGCATACTTTGCCTATCTACTCTGCCATTTTGCTTTCTCCAAGTCCATGAAGGCAGCATGCACTTTCTTTCCCTCCTCTAGATACTTCTTCATTAAACATCTTAGAACAAATATCTGATCTAGACACCCTTTTCCTTTCCTAAATCCCCCGTGTTTTTTTCCAATAAGCTCCTCTGTCATATGCCTAACCCTATCAATGAGTATTCTGTCATATATTTTTCCAATCACACTAAGAAGGCAAATACCCCTATGGTTACCACGTACTTCTCTCTCCCCTTTTCGTTTGTATAAAGGAACAATTATACCTGATTTCCAGTTCTCTGGAACCCTTCCCTCTTCCCAAGCCAGTGTACACACCTTCCATATCCACTCCACAATAATCTCACCCCCATACTTCAGCATTTCATCACACACTCCATCAATTCCTGGGGCCTTTCCCATCTTGATCTTCTTCATTGCTTCAATTACTTCCGCCCTACTGATCTCTTCGTCCCTCCTCGCATCTCGTCTTCTCCCGGCCATTCCCCAACCAATTATACTCACACTGCTGTCCCTCTCTACATTCAACAAATCCTCAAAGTCTTCCTTCCATCTCCTCATTTTCTCACTCTTACCACGAACAATCTATTATTCTCATCTTTCACCCCCCTACTGTTTCCCCTTTCACACTTACTTTCTCTACCTCCTTCCAAAACAATTTCGTGCTCTTCCGCCATTTCACACTCAGATTCCTCCCAAACTCTTCATCAACTCTCTTTTTACTCTCCTTCACCAATCTCTTCACCTCCCGTCTCCTGCCCACATATACCTCTCTCTTCCCTCTCTCATCTCTCCTACCTATACTCGCTAGCCAGTCACTACATGCCTTCTTCTTTTGTTCTTCAGCTCGTTTCACCTCATCACTCCACCATGCTGTCCCTTGCACACCCCTGCATCTCCCCCTCTCTCCACAAACCACCTTGCACATTGCGCCTATCTCTTCCGTGAATATTTTCCATACTTCTTACACCCTTTCCAACTGCTCTAACTCATACCTTTCCAATCTTTCTCCCACTATGCTCTAATACTCTGACATTTTCTCACTCTCTTGCAACTTCTCCACTCTTTTCACAGGAGCTGTTTCCTCCTGTCTTCCCCTTCGTCTCTTCACCCATTTTCTTCGCAGCCCTACCATGGCCATCACTAAGTGATGGTCCGAGATTCCATTCCCCCACCCTCTCCACACTCTTGCATCCAACACTTGTCTTCTCATTCGCTCATCCACACACACGTAATCTATCATCGCCTTTCGTTCAACAAGTTCACCTTCCATCCTCCTCATGACTCTCCGTGTATACCTGTGGATCATCTTATGCCGGAAGAAGGTGTTGGCTATTGCCAACCCCTTACTAGCACAGATGTTCACCAAACCACTACCATTCCCATCTACTTCAGCTGGCACACCCCACTGACCAACCACTCCATCCACTCGTACATTACCAACTTTGCCATTCATGTTTCCAGTCAAAAACACTCTCTCACTCCTCTCAAACTTATCCATACATGCTTCTACACTCGCCCAAAACTCGTCTTTCACTCTTGCCACTCGGTCCTCTGAGGTGCATACACACATACAATCGCCCAAGCTTGTATACCTACTTTCCTCCTCACCCATACAATCCTTGCACCCACTGTTCCATACTCTCTTATATTCTCCTTCCACTTCTTGCTTATCATCAGACATACTCCCTCTCTTGGCCTATCATTCTCATTAACTCCCGCACATATTCCTAAACCATACTCTCATTCTCTCACCCTTTCACCTTTCCATTTAGTTTCAGTCAATCCACATACATCCACTCTTGCATCCTCAAGCACCTGAACAATCTCTCTGTCTTTCACGTCATCATTCACTCCTCTCACATTCCACGTCCCCATCCTTAGAATGTCCTTTGTCCGTTCCTTGGTCGTCAACGTATGGTCCGACCTGGTCCAAGGAGCTTTGTTCGCTTGATTAGTTAGTTTTCTTTTACAGGGTGGGGCACTAACCCACCACTAACCCTTTTAGTCACCTCATAAGACAAGCAGGGATATTGAGGGTGTATTCTTGAAACCCCCCCTAACCCCAGGGGGTAAAGAAGAATAGGTACTCGAGTATAGAAAGGAAGATATACAGAAACCAATGCAGCCAACACAGGTAGATAACTGGGTCCGGCTACTGAGGCCCGGGATCGAGACCATGAATGCTTGTATGGTCTCTCTCTCTCTCTCTCTCTCTCTCTCTCTCTCTCTCTCTCTCTCTCTCTCTCTCTCAAAATGCTTAACAGTGGTTTCGACGGTGGTCCTCAATAACCGACCTCAGGTATGCCTAAATGCACAGCATATAAAGCATTCTGGACTTCCTCGGCAGTCTTAGGATTGTAGTACAGTTAAGGAGACAATCTTATTGTGAAGATGGGAAAATATTGTACTGATTAACATATTCTTCAGAAACTGTATACTTTATATTGCAGGTAATATATTCATAAGAATGTAATAAGCTAACGGGCGACCTTCGTATGGAAATCTTGGATAATATGTATTCCACAAAAGTAATGACGTTCTGTAGGACCCTATTATTACTGTTACTAATGGAGGCAGAACTACACAGAATGAAAAAAAAAAAATCTTATCTCATATAGCAGGCCACTACTACAGGAAGATAGTGATGAAAAGGCTTTAATATTCTCTCTCTCTCTCTCTCTCTCTCTCTCTCTCTCTCTCTCTCTCTCTCTCTCTCTCTCTCTCTCTCTCTCTCGTACTTTTGCGAATGAAAACAATTTCAGTTATTACCCGTCCCCATCCCGGAGGCGCTCGGGAACGGGTTTTGGTTTTCATGCGGTTTGTCTGTTTGTTTGTTTACCTCTCTGTCTGTCTGTCTGTCTGTCTGTTAACAACCTTAAGCGAAAACTACTGGTGCGATAGTGTATTGACTAAAATTATAGGGATGATGACTCTGACCTTCTGATCACCTGATTAAATTTGGGGCCAAACTGGGCCAAGGCCCAGGCTGTAGGCCTCAAAAATGTTAAATAAAAATTGTATAAACAATCGTTTTCTCGCCATAACTCTTTCAAATTCTTCATATCGACATTAAACCAAAACCGAACAGTGCATCTTTCAAATCTGCATATTATAACATACCTCATTACTTCAAGGGGGTCACCCCTCATTTAGCGGTAAGGGGGTCAATGTCAGGAAGTCGGGCCTAAAATTTCAAATGGGCATAAAATCGTCTATTTCCACCCGATTTACTCCAAATTTGATATGTGACATCTTTGACTAGATATCCTGTTGTGTTTATACATCAGCACCAAAACAACTGCCGGGGACGGGTTTACTGTGCCTTGGCACCGCAACTTGTTGCTGTTAGAATCCTATTTCCTGTTAAGTCTGGATATCAAAGTAATGCGCGCGCGCGCAAACACAATCTCTCTCTCTCTCTCTCTCTTATCCACAATAACAGCTTTCCTGTGACGTAACTAGTGAGGGGGCAGGGGGGTACGTTAATCTCGTGAAAATATTTTGTGTGAATTTATTGTTGGCTGCCAACAGTCATTTGCCATGAGAGAGAGAGAGAGAGAGAGAGGGAGAGAGAGAGAGAGCGAGAAAGAGAGAGAGAGAGAGAGAGAGAGAGAGAGAGAGAGAGAGAGAGAGAGAGAGAGAGAGAGAGAGAGAGAGAGAGAGAGAGAGAGAGATGCCATATGAATAATGAACGATGTGTTCATTAAAGTCTGTTTACATTTTTTATAATGTCAGCGGTCGTCACTCCGTCAAGATATAAATCAATCTAATGGCTCTCGCTTAATCCATTTTCTTCCACTGAGACCTTTACACCTCAGTTCGGTAAGGTTTCATGTGTAGTTCTGAAGGAATTTTGATTATTCCCTCGTGCTTTCTAGGAAATTTTAAGGCAGGAAAGCACAAGCCTAGAGGCATTATGGAATCACAGTGGAGCTGCTGTTTTGTGAAAAGGCATTGCAGTGAAAGCAGGGAAGTAAACTGAAGGTAAAGAAGTATAGTGCAGGCCGGGACGGACAAAGAAGGTATGCCAGACACTAACTCAGTGAAAATTGGGTTACGTAATGAAGAAGCGAAAACACAGCGAGAACACGGCAATAAAATGGAAGAAGGAAATCACAGTGAAGATACTGAATTACAGTGAAGATATATAGACATTAGAAATAAACGAAGTGAAACTTCGGATTAACCAAGTGAGGAAAACCATCAAGAGTCAGTGAGACACAATAAATAAACTTCATAACAAGTAAGGTTGAACTTCAGAGTCTTAGCACTGTACTAAAGTCTTACGTAAACAGTTCTCTTTCAGAATTTTAAATCGCTGCTGATGTGGGGTTTGTGAATACATGATTTTTGACATAAATAATACGCATTATGAATGTAATATTGCTATTGTTGCCAATCTGTGAACAGAAATTATAGATTCAGTGATAGTAGGTGATGACATTTGTATCAGTCATAATCTTAGATATATACTGATGATACGCAACAATTTTACCAGAACATTTGTGCTTTGTGATTTTCCTTTCTTGGAGTTAATACATTGCAGTGCTGCAGCACTAAACCACTCCTGGTTTGCTTTTGCTGCGGCAAAGCATTTAGAAGGTGTACACAACTAAACTCTCAAGTGGTCAAAAATAAAAATCAACATGCAAAGAAAAAAAAAAAAAAAAGGGATGAGTAAGTTCACAGAAACATAAGATCAAGAAGCTACTACTCAAGGTCAGGAGCATGCTTAAGGTCAAAAGGAGAACAATAAAGTCAAGCAGTTAGCAGAGAGGATCAGAAACAGAGTAATACATGTAGCACCCGGGTCGATAAATCAAATGACATCCAAAATAGCTCAGCATTAAGGAACCATAAAGCACACATACCGGTTCCAGGATGCTCCATCAGTCATACATATTGTGGGGATAATGTTGGAGTCTTTGCCCAACCTGAAAAAAAAAAAAAATCCTGGAATTTGCTGTCAATTCTCACACCGTGTAGGTAGGGATAAATCTTGGAAGAAGAGTTCCATGATTCCTTGAATTACCTCTGGACAACCTGTTTCCCACTGTCAGACATAATGTTGGGAAAAGTTAACGCCAGACGATAAATTCACCTGAAGTAGTCACAGGAACCTGAGACTGTTAATATTCTTCTGCCTAACCACGTGTAATATATGGTGTTAAATACATCCATCACTAATGTGAGTGCATTCAAGTACTTGGGTAGTGTGATGAGTAAGGATGGAACTACTGGGGATGAAGTGCTTGAAAGGGTACGACAGGGAAGGAAGGTTGTTGGTTAATTGAAAGCAGTGATGAGAAATAGGAAGGTGGGTATGGAAGTTAAGAAGTCACTGCATGATAGTATTGTGATCCTTACCCTGACGTATGGAAGCAAGGCATGGACCCTGCTGGAAGGGAGCAAGTCAAGAGTGAGTGCAGTGGAAATGAGAGGTGCATGTGGAGCGGCATGGAGGGACAGGGTGACGAATGAAGAAGTGAAGGAACGTTGTGGGGTGGATGTGGATGTGGTTGAGAAAATTAAGAGAAATATACTGAGGTGGTTTGGACATGTGGAGAGAATGGAGAATGAAAGACTGACTAAGAGGGTGTATGTAGGTGAAGTGGAGGGAGAGAGAGGGAGGGCAAGACCGAGGATGAGGTGAAGGGATGGAGTTGAGAGGTATACGAGGGAGGGCGGAGTGAACTGGGGGGAGGGCAGTAAAATGGTGGGTGACAGAGCACAGTCAAATGGTGGGTGACAGAGCGACTTGAAGGCGTTTTGTCTGCGGCCACCCTTTGCGGGATTAGGGCGTCGGGCTATAGATAGATAGACTAATGAGACAGTTTAGCTACGCATCTCAGCACAATGGGTTAATAAAGCTGAGAGAGAGAGAGAGAGAGAGAGAGAGAGATCCGAACCTTTTGTTTCTTATTCATCCCGTTTTTTTTTTTTTGGTTAAGTCCCACACAATTTTAAATAGCAGTGGAGGGAAATGGTTCATCTGAATTCATCGTAATTCATCATACTGCAGGCTCAGCTCTACACACACACACACACACACACACACACACACACACACACACACACACCTTGTACATCCGTTTATCCGGCAATCCCTTCCTGTACGAGTACCCCGGTTCTTGCTTTAATGGAGGCCTTTTTGTATGCATCAGTTACCTATATTTCTCTCTGTGCATTTGTTTATGTTCCAATTAATTCTTCATTCTCCTAGTCTCTCTACCTGCTGCCTAGCTCATCAGTGTCGCCTAGTTCTCGGCCAACAGTATCTCTTTTCCATCTTATATGACGCATCACCCTCCCTCATGCACCACACAAACTTATCCTTCCACCTGGTTCTCGGTCAAATTCATTTCTCTGTCACAAGTGCACCACTGTCACCACCCGCACCCTTCCCTCTCCCCCACATTCCTTATCTTAGCACAAACTCTCCAACACACAGTATTACCTGCACAAGCTGAGTGACAAGCCAAATGGTTTCCTGTACCCGGGAAACCATTTACTACGCTGGGTAGTAATCATATAACCGGGATTTTTGGCAAGGTTACGTGTCCCCCAGATTCCCCTATCCAAAATCACTTAATCATGGTAGTTGTTTCAGAAAGCCTTGGAGGAGCCAGTATCTGGCTAGGGCCCCAGCCAAATGGGCATATTCGCATTGCCATGTGGAATGTGAGAGGTGTGAATGAGAAGAGCAAGAGGGTGAAAGTGGTGAATGTACTCAAGAGTGCTAGGTATGCCGTGATTGCACTGTGTGAAACAAAGATGAAAGGGTGTGAAGCACAGGAGTGGAAGGGTGTGAAATGTGTAAGACAGGGCATGAATGGGCAGGGAAGATGCAAGGAAGAATAGCTGTGTTGATGAATGAAGTATGACAGAGTGAAATGTGAGACTACAAATGTGTGAGCTCGAGGTGTGTGTATGTCTAGTTCAAGTTTGAGAAGGTGAAAGTGGCGGTCATTGTAGATTATGCACCGTGTGAGGACAGGAGTGAGAGAGAAAAAGACAGGCTTTGGAGTGAGCTGGATGAAGTAATGGGAGAAATGCCTAGGAGCTATAGAGTGATTGTAATGGGTGGTATGAATGCAAGAGTAAGCACAGGTCCTGAGGATGACATTTTTGGTTGTAATGGAGTACCAGGAGAAAATGATAATGAGAAGTGACTGAAGAATATGTGTCAGGAGGGAGGTTGTGCATTTGTAACTCGTATTTCAAACACAAAGCTGCACATATATATACATGGTATAGAGGGAATGGGGATCTTGTTCAGAGAAGCCTCACTGATTATGTGCTCATAGAGAGGTCGATGCTGGGAATGGTTGCTGATATGAGGCCATGAAAGGATGATGTGGAGGTCTGTCAGATCATATGACTGTGGTATGCAGGATCAAGCTGAGAGGAGTGAGGTGGATCAGGAGAGAGAGAAGCAGTCAGAGAGAAAGACTGAAAGTTGAGAAGCTGAGGATCAAAGATATGGCAGATGATTATAGGACCAAAGTGGAGGAGGAGTTAGAATTGCTGAATTGGAATGAAATGGATCTGGACAGCCTGTGGAATGCATATAGGGATTGCTTATATAGAAATGCTAAAACGGTGTGTGGTGTGGCAAGAGTAACAACAAAGAAGAAAGATACGGCATGGTGGGATGATGAGGTTAAGAGAGCAGTGGAGGAAAAGAGGAAGAAGTTGCTAAAGTGATTATAGGACAGGGGTTCAGTTGAAATAAGAACTGAATATACTGAGAGCAAGAAGTACGTGAACACGAAGGGGAGCTGCAAGGCTTGGTAGATGAGTTTGGGAGAATATGTAAGAAAAGGAATCTAAAGGTGAATGTAGGGTAAAGTTATGGTCTTCGAGAGAGGTGAAGCCAGTGAATGTACAATGTGGTTGGATGAGGAGGAAATGGAAAATGTGAGTGCATTTAAGTACTTGGGTAGTATGATGAGTAAGGATGGAAGTTTAGTGGGTGAAGTGCTTGAAAGGGTACAACAAAGAAGAAAGGTTGCTGGTTCCTTGAAAGCAGTGATAAGAAACAGGGAAGTGAGCATGGAAGTGAAATAGTTACTACAGTACATGACAGTGTTACCAACTCTAACGTATGGAAGTGAAGCTTGGACCTTGTTGGAGGGACAGAAGTCGAAAGTGAGAGCTGTGGAAATGAGATATTTGAGAGGAGCATGTGGAGTCACATGGTGAGACAGACTGACAAATGAGGAAGTGAAGGATCATTGTGGTGTGGATGTGGATGTGATAGGAGGTGTTAGGAGAAATACAGTGAGGTGGTCTGGCCTTGTGGAGAGTGAGAGACTAGCGAGGTGGAGGGGGGGGAGAGGGAGAGGGAGGCAAAGGATGAGTGGAGGGATGGAGTGGAGAGGTATATGAGAGAGGGGGGGAGTAAGCTGGGAGCAGGGCAGTGAAATGGCGGGGGACAGGGCGACATGAGGGCGATTTGTTTGTGGCCACCTCTTACGAGATTAAGGAGTCTTGCAGTAGACAGATAGGTAGACAGAGGAAGCTCGTCAAGAGACTAGCGAAGAGGAAAAAAAGGAGGTAAATGATGATCTAGGAAGAAAAATTAATGCAAACTACGCTGAAAATAGGAAGTTATTCTGGAAAGAGGTGCGGAAATGGAGAAGTGAAAGTGAAAAGAAATGTGATGGTGTGAAGGATGTAGGTGGTAGATTATTAACCCATGGGGATGAAGTAAGGACCAGATGGAAAGAATAATTTGAAGGCATGATGAATGACAAATAGTGAGAGCAGAGTGGCTGTAAACATGATTGGGTTTGAGGGTGTGCAGAGAAGGAATGAAGTGCCAGGCGACGTGACACTCGTACAGATGAAGAATGCTGTGAAACGACTGAAAAATGAGAAAGCAGCTGCAGAGATGATTAAGTGTAGTGGAGGGAGTGGACTGAAGTGTTTTTTGGAGATATGTATGAAGGCATAGATGAGTGAAACTGTGCCAGGAGAGTGGAAAAAGGCTGTGACGGTATCCCTGTACAAAAATAAAGGTGAGCGAAGTGAGTGTAAGAATTATCGTGGCATAAGTTTATTGAGTGTGTAGGGAAGGTATATGAAAGAATTATTATAGAGAAAGTAAGAAAGATAAAATTATCAGAAGTCCTAGTGAGTGATGAACAGGGTGGCACAGGAGTGGAAGAGGATGTGTGGATCAAGTGTTTGCAGTGAGACAGAAAGCACAGAAGGCTTGTGAGAAGGACCATAAGGTGTTTATGGCATCCATGGATCTGGAAAAAGCATACGACAAAGTGGACAAAGAAGGATTATAGAAAGTTTTTTGCATGTACAGTGTAGATGGTTAGCTGCTAGGTGTAGTCAAGAGTTTTTATGATGGTAGTGAAGCACGTGTATGGGTTAATGGGCATCTTAGTGAATGGTTCACGATCGGTGTGGGCATGCGACAAGGTTGTGTGATGTCCCCATGGTTGTTCAATATATATATGGACGGGGTGATGAGAGTAGTAAAAACACAAATAATGGAGAGAGGGATGGCGTTCATAATGAACGGTGATGGATGGAATATCTCAAATTTATTGTGTGCTGATGATGCAATACTACTTGCAAATACCGGATAAGAACTTGGTAGGCTAGTGCAGAGTTTTGCTGATGTCTGTGAGCATCGTGCCTTGAGAGTAAATGTACAAAAGAATAAAATGATGGTTGCTGAGAGAGAAGGTGACTCCCAGTGCAATGTTAGAGTGAATGGAGAGAGACTGGAATTGGTGAGAGAGTTCAAATACCTGGGAACAGTGATAGAAAGGGGAGGAAAATGTGCAAAAGAAGTGGAAAGCAGAGTGACACAAGGAGAAAAGTAGCTGGTGCAATAAAGGCCTTGATAAGAAACACAGGCTTGGGTGTTGCAGCTGCACGAGGCTTACATGAAGGAGTGTTAGTGCCAACTTTAACATATGGATGTGAGACTATGGTGTGGTATGAAAATGAAAAGTCAAGTGTAAGAGCAGTGGAGATGGGATTGCTGAGGAATGTTTGTGGAGTACAGAGGGTGGATAGGATACGGAATAATGTGATCCGTGAAAGATGAGGAGTGAGGAAGTCTGAGGACACCAGAATGGAAGAGAGTGTACTGAGATGGTATGGTGTAGAGAGAAGGGTTAACAATAGATTGGTGAAAATGTATATCTGAGCAAATTTGAAGGAAGGCGGAGGCGAGGTAGGCCAAGGAGAAGGTGGAGAGACATGGTAGATGAGTGTGTGAGGAAGAGAGGTTTGGAAGTCAGCTAAGGAACTGACAAGAGATCGAGCTAGCTGGATGAATGTTGTGAGAAGTGCATGATCAGGGGTTAGGCATCCCTTTTAACATGGCAGCATCCGGAATGAGCTATCGGACACAATTATGTGAACCTATAGAATGCTGTGAATGTTTTTGGTGTATCTGATACAGCCAGGATTCAGGAAGCCTGACTGACGAGTGAATGGAAGTGTGGCCCATTGGACTGGGCAAATTTGGGCTGTCTGGACATTGCTATTCCTCACCCTGCCCGAGGGTGGGAAAGGAGTTCCGGATGATGATGATGATGATGATGATATATAATATATATATATATATATATATATATATATATATATATATATATATATATTGTACAAAGGAAAAGGGGAAAAAGAAGTGTGTGGTAATCATAGGGGCATTTGTCTTCTTAGTATAATAGGAAAAGTGTATGGTAGGATACTTATTGACAGAGTTAGAGAAAGAACAGAGAAATTAGTTGGAGAAGAACAGGGAGGCTTTAGGAAGGGAAGAGGTTGTGTAAATCAGATATTCATTCTTAGATCTTTAGTGGAAAAGTTTCTAGAGAAGGGAAAGAAGTTGTATGCAGCTTTCATGGATTTGGAGAAAGCATATGACAGGGTGGATAGACAAGGATTGTGGAAAGTATTAAGAATATATGGAGTAGATGGGAAGTTGTTGAATGCTGTGAAGAGTATGTACGATGGTGCTAAGGCTGCAGTGCGTGTGGATGGTGAACTAAGTGAATTTTTCTCTTTGAATGTTGGGTTGAAACAGGGATATATCATGTCTCCATGGTTGTTCAGTCTGTACATGGATGGGGTAATAAAAGAGGTACAAGGTAGGGTAGTGGATGTTGGAGTGGCCCTGGTGAGAGAGGATAGTGTTTGGAAACTCCCTGTACTGTTGTTTGCAGATGATACTGTGTTGTTGAGTGAAGACGAAGGGGAGCTGCAAGTCTTGGTGGAAGAGTTTGGGAGAGTGTGTAAGAAACGGAATCTAAAGGTGAATGTAGGGAAGAGTAAAGTGATGGTCTTTGAGAGAGGTCAGTGTATGTACAGAGAGGTTGGATGAGGAGGAAATGGAAAGTGTGAGTACGTTTAAGTACTTGGGTAGTGTGATGAGTAAGGATGGAGGTTTGGAGGGTGAAGTGCTTGAAAGGGTACAGCAGGGAAGAAAGGTTATTGGTTCTTTGAAAGCAGTGATAAGAAACAGGGAAGTGAGCATGGAAGTGAAAAAGTTACTACATGACAGTATTGTGATACCAACTCTAACTTACGGAAGTGAAGCTTGGACGTTGTTGGAAGGACACCAGTCAAGAGTGAGAGTAGTGGAAATGAGCCTGTGGAGTCACATGGAGAGACAGGCTGACGAATGAGGATATAAAGGAGCGTTGTGGTGTGGATGTGGATGTGATAGGAAGTGTTATGAGGAACACACTGAGGTGGTTTGGCCATGTGGAGAGGATGGAGGGTGAAAGACTGATGAAGAAAGTGTATGTGAGTGAGGTGGAGGGGGGAAGAGGGAGCGGAGGCCGAGGATGAGATGGAGGGATGGGGTGGAGAGGTATATGAGAAAGGGGGGTGTGCGTTGGGAGCAGGGCAGTGAAATGGTGGGGGACAGGGCAACTTGGAGGCGATTTGTTTGTTGCCACCCCAAACGGGATTGAGGCGTCTGGCAATAGATAGATAGATAGATAGATGTGTGTGTGTGTGTGTGTTTGTGTGTGTGTGTGTTATGCTAGGTGTTTTAGTGTCGGCTTCCCGTCCCTCTAACCCCTAGTGTGCAGCTGGGTTCTCTTTCTAGACTGGAGCAGGACACAAAAACTCAAGGCAACAACCTTACATGTGTATTGCTAAATTCAACAGTGGAACGGGCAGATGAAACAAATACAGGTACACTGGGCAGTTGTAATTTTGAGGCCTAGATATGGGGTGTTAATATCATGCAGGATACTACTCAGAACAAGATCGGGTAAGGTGAATAGCACTTAGGGCAGAGAGGTTATGCACTATTATTGTAGGAAAGTCTATGTTCTGTGTACTGGGGGAGGTGGTGGCACTATTTCACTGCAGGTAGGCTAACGGGTTCTGTTGGTTGGGTCGTTAAGCCTTTCATACACGATGACACATTTGTTGTCATATGGGTGTGGCTGCAACTATACTCGTTGACGCTTTTGGCGTCATTAAAGCATAAAAACTTTCGTCAGAGGAAAAATTCTTAGCCGATCGGCGTCATTTTTGGAGGCATCATAGCTTCCCTGCTCCTTGCCAAAAGTACCGAGTTCACAACTGTGGGTTCCGATACCAGCAAGAGAGCAGACAGGTTATTCAGTATCAAATGAGCTGTGAGTGGGGAAGGTACTGCATGGCTCTGTCCCTTTAAATTTCCACTCTTACTCCCGTCCCAGCCGAGCAACACATTTCACTCTATCAGTAGTGCTGGTGTATAGTGTTTGGGCACTGTTGTAATTAGATTTGGTGTTTGCGATAGGATATTTGGTGTTTGTGAAGCAATCCTGGTCGTTATCAACCACTGGCCCAACGAAGATTATGCCACTGTTTCTAATCAACTACACTGCCTTTACCCTGCACCAAATGTGAGTATTCAGCTATAATAATAGTGACAGTGAATCATGTGAATATAGTGTGCATGTCTAGTGTACAAAGAATTTAGTGAAATACATGCAGTAGCTTGGATGAAGGCAGGAAACTGCCCTACAGTCACAACACGACATGGGCACACTGTAGTTTTTTGCATTTTTCTCAAAAACTATGAGGCCTAGGATCATTGTTTGGGCTCAAATGAAAGTCAATTAAATTCTGCATAGGATAATAAAATAAGAACATGACAGTTGAATGAGAAGTTTTTTACTAGAGCTCCCCGAATAAAAGAATCTGTTGTTTGTCGGAAATGGGTTTTACTTTTTCACTTATTACTCGAACACCATACCTCGTATCAAACTGGGACCTCTGGCATTCGAAAGCTAATAAAATTCTCTTTCCAGTGATGGTATAACATGTAGAGATTGAGTGGTAAACATTTGACTTATGATGTTGGGAAATGAAATGTATGCTCTTGAATGTTTATTCACACGGCCCTAACGTATGTATAATGTGTGTGTCTGTTTTTTTTTTTTTTGCTTATCGTGTAGAACAAACTGCTGAATAGGAATATGTGGGTTATGTGGCAAAATAAATATGTTTGGGTGGTGAAAATAAGCCGAGAATACACATATTTGGAGTGCAGGGCAGGTGGAGGGGAGGGGAGAAAAGCAGGCCTTTCATGTCCCACAAAACTTATTAACTTATCCGCATGCAAAAGAGTTAATTGAGGCCCTTATTAACAGAGTTGGTGAAGCGCCGAAAATAAAAAATCGAGAAAAACGCAATCAAGTTTCGCGACTTTCAAAATGCCATCTCTTGGGAACAAGCAAAGATATCTAAGTGATTTTTTTTTTTTTGTAGCTTTTTGTATGTACTTTAATGTCATTATAATCATACAATGGTAAATTAAAAGCTGAAACAGTGATTGCTTTTTTTGTCGACCCTTGTCTCAAACAACAACACCATACTGTACTAAAATGGTTAATAACACCTACCATGTTAATGATATCGCTATTATTTTCATTTATGTTTAAGTTAAAAACATACATAAGTGCCAGTACATCATAACTTTGTAAAGAAAACCATATTTTACTGTGGGCAAGGTAAAACCATAGTCGTGATACCAGTATTCATGTTATCCAGGCCGCAATTGTTCCTCATCTTGGCAACATTCTACTTCCACTTCTCAGGATGGTGGCCTCTCTTCTTCCCTCTGGATGGTCCTGCATCATCATGGCACTACTGGTATCCACCATAATAACGGGGAATGCCGATTTCCCACGAAAATATCACTCAAAATCACGGAAGCGAAGCTGTGAGTACACCCAAGGCTGGGTGTAAACACGGAACTGAAGAGTGGCCGCCTCATGCAGTCTGTGATTGGCCGAGAGCAGTCTACACGGTACACAACGCGGCACGCCATTGGCTCGGTCAGCCAGTCATGACAGCCGCTGATGTTGAGGAGCTTAGCCAAATCTGTGGCCAACAATCGGAACGCTGGGGAATGGTGAGGCAGTAATGACACTAGAAACTGTGCCTGTATTGGATTTTCGACCTTATGACCATAGCCATAGTTAGTTCAGCCTTCTGTCTCGATGATGGAAACTGCCTGCTGAATCATGGCCCACTAGCTTAGCAACCATGCCATTCGTTGGGGGACGGTAGCCCAGTGTGTAGAAAAAAAAGAGAGTGAGGTTGTAATACGGACCACCATCACCTTTATAGAAATGCTATTTTCGACCTTCTGCTGGCTGCATAACCAGTCAAACTGTGTTCCACAGGATACTAGGATGGTGTCGCTTGGTCATGATGTATTTAACTCAATTTTGAGAAAAGTGGAGCTTGAGCAACTCTGTGAATAGGGACCTGATTTATTACTTTTGCACTGGGGCCTCTGTGTGCTCTTAGTGTGAGGCGGTGTCACCATCTGGTAGCGTGTTCACTGAGATAGACCCGTGCTTCACTACCTTGCCATGTTCACTGTTTCACTGTTACCTTGCTTATTTCACAACTCTTTTATATTATTACTGATGCTTTTTTCACTGACTTCCCCTATTCTGTTAACTCACTGTTCTGCCCTTGCTTCACTATGTCACGGACACTGTGCTTTCACTGTCACTCACTTTCGGGTCTGGGCGTAGTGGCGGTCAGGTACAAGGGCAGCAGAGGTGACTCAGCCTCACAACTGATGAGGCTGAGTTCCGAGAGGGGCCTCTGTATTCAGGGGCCACGGGATCACGCGTAGGGGCATCCTCTCTCATCCGGGGCTGCTTGTGGCGAAGGGTCCTGCGCTTTCAGGGCTTGGGGCGGGAGTCTGGCCCTCAGGGCTGGGACCGAATAGCTGCCTGAATTTCTCACTCAGGCGCCTGACGGAGGACAAAGATCTCCGGCATCGCAGTGTAGGGAGGTCCCATCTGGGGGTCCTGGGGGTGGTCTGGAGGTCCCAAGGGCTGCGGTCCCTGGCAGTTGGGGTCACAATCAGGAGGGGGCTGCAGCATCTGCCTACGTCGGGGTCCGTCAGGCGAGTCCTCTCAGGAACCCGGCTGCAGGGAGAAGAGCCCTGTGGTAGTCATGGGGCCTCTACAGTACTCCTCCAGGCTGGGGGCTCCCTCTGGGTCGTAGGTTGGTGGGCAGGAGTCAGCACCTGACGGAGGAGCAGTTACTGGCTGTCTCCTACCGTAGGGCCCGGCAACTGGCTGTGGCCTTCAAGGGGCACAGCTACCAGCTGTCGCTAAGGCCTGGCTACTGGCCATGGCCTGGGGAAGGGAGCGGCTATAGGCCGACTCAGGGGCACCTCCAGAGCGGCTACCGGCTGTCTCCTTGTTACCTCTGGAGTGGCTGTAGGCCGTCTCCTGTAGGAGGGTCAAGCTACTACAGGCCATCTCTTGAGGGGCACCTTCAGAGCAGGTACCGGGTATCTCCTGACGAAGGTGGGGGCAGCTACCGGCTGTCTCCTTGTTACCTCTAGAGCAGCTACAGGCCGTCTCCTGTAGGAGGGTCGAGCGGCTACCGGCTGTCTCGTTCAGGCCACCTTCAGAGCGGTTACTGGCCGTAACCTGACGAAGGCGGGAGCGGCTACCAGCCATCTCCTTGTTACCTCCAGAGTGGCTGCATCTCCCGTAGGATGGTCAAGTGGCTACCGGCTGTCTTGTTAGGGGTACCATCAGAGCGACTTCTGGCCATCTCCTGACGAAGGCAGGAGCGGCTACTGGCTGTCTCCTTGTTACCTCCAGAGCATCTGCAGGCCGTATCCTTTAAGAGGTTTGAGCGGCTACTGGCCATCTCAGGGGTGCTGACTGGAGCTGGAGTAACAGCTCTACCCTGTGGTTGTCAGTGGTCGGGTCGACTGGAAGGTGGTCTCATAATCCCACTGTGGTGGCAGCGGGCGAGCTCCGAGTCATAGGGGCGCGCAGCCTGGGTGGACTTATGTCCCTGTCGCCTGGAGTCAAGGTACACTGTATATGCTCCTCTGTGGGCTCCTTCCGGGGGTGTTGGGTTGCCCTCAGTGATATTACACTGCATTTTAATATATATATATATGTTTCTTAATTCTGTCTTAATTGGTCTAAAGGCCGCATTTGGCGCCTCTGCTCGATGTTAAGCAACAAACCAACGAACATACAGAAATCGTATCATTATCATTGACATTATACTATATCATTATGGTACGCCATTTTAGGAGTTCGTTGGGAAGAAGGAGAGGCGAGAGTGATAATACTAGAAACACGTCACTCTTCCCTCTTTGTTATGCTGGTAATTTGAACGCCGGACCAAGGACGAATCCATCCCCTCCACTCTAAACAAAAAGCAAAAAATGAGTCATAACTCGGGAAACTGTGGCCCAATTGGCCTGAAAATTGCTCTAACAAAAATTTGCACTACATGCGCCGTTTTTGCTGTGTTACGGTAACAAACCTGCAAACAACAACATACAGAAATCATATTATAATATAGATACTGTATCAATTAGTCTGAGTCATTAATATTAGTTGTGAGCGATGTTCCTCTGATCCAGTTGCATTGTAATAGCCTCCTTCAGTATTCATTTATGTTTGTTTGTTTGTCCACACGATATCGCCAATGAATTTCAATGAAATTTTGTGGAAGGATGATCCATGGGACAAGAAAGAGTTGATAGTATTTGAGGGCTGATCTGGATCCGGTTCCTATGCATTTCGCACCATATCTTCAAAAATTCTCAATGAATTTCAATAAAATTTTGTGGAAGGGTAGGCGATGGGTCAAGAAACAATTTATTAAATTTGGGGACGGATCCCTATCCTATGTAATTCACACAATGTGTCCACGTATCCTAATCCGAATCCTTTTTAATGGCAATGGCATTGGCGAAAGAATGCGCTTTCTGAGTGCTTTCTAGTTCTGTTTGTATAAGGCATAGATGTGAGCCATGATTATGCTTATGCATGTATTACATTCTGAGTTACTAAAAACTGGTTCTCTGTGTCTAAAAAAGATTTGTCTGATGGTTCTCAATATTGTTAGTATGCCTGGGGATTATGTATAACCAAAATGCTATATTCGCTTCAGTGTGTCAGCTTTTGCACATAAACTCGTCAGCAAAACAAGGTTCTGACTGAAGATGCATAAATCGGTAACAAGTATAAAATGAGGAGGATTTCATCGACCAGAAATGACGTACGGTGCCTTCCTCCTTCACTAGGAGAAGCCCTTTCTATTCCGAATAAAAACGAAAGGGAATAACAAGAATAAGGTAAAAAACACACTCCTATACTAAAGGGTATAACGTAAAAGGGTTTAGGACAACTGTATAGAATGTTCTAACGTTACCTTTTGGCAGCCGAAGAAAGTGAAAAAAAAGGTGAAAAAAAAAAAAACGCTGACTTTGTGTGTGTGTGTGTGTGTGTGTGTGTGTGTGTGTGTGTGTGTGTGTGTGTGTGTGTGTGCGTGCGCGTGCGCGCGAGGGGGGGAGAGACAGATTATTGTGTTGTTACATGGACAAACCGGCTGATGAAATCAGAAATATATAAAAAAGTCCAGCAGAACTAAGAGAGAGAGAGAGAGAGAGAGAGAGTACAATTAAAAATATACACAAGAAAATTAAAATTTTCTCCAAAAAATGATTGTTAAGAAGTAGGAATGGCAAAATTGCAGAGATAGGAGAAGAAAAAGCACAGAAACAAGAGCATTCCACCAGGTACAAATACATGTTTGTGGCTATGGTGTGGAATGTCGTAATGGGTAAAGGCCTCCACATCTGCAGAGGGCAAAAGTGCTGAAATATGAGGTGTAAAAAGCACAGAAGCAAGAGGGCATTCAGGATGGGAGGAGATTTGGAGACTTAAACCCATTACTGCATTCCACACTTTACCACAAATTTGTAGCTGTTGGACTGTAGTAGTGGGTATAGGTCTCCAAATCTCCTCCCATCGCGAATGCTCTCTTGTTTCTGTTCAGTTTCACCTCTTATCTCAGTACTTTTGCTCTTTGCAGATTTGGACCAGTAGCCTACATATTACTACATTCCACAACTTAGCCACAAACATGTATTTGTAGCTGGTGGAATGCTCTTGTTTCTGTTTTTTTTTTCTTTTTTCATTTCTTATCTGTGCACTTCAGCCATTCCTACTTCTTAAGTCATTTTAGAAGAATTTTTTTGTTTTTTAGTTTATGATCTTTTTGTGGAAGTATAATTATGTATAAAGCAAGTGTTAGATTTGGATTACTACATTCATAGCATACTGAAATGCTGAAACGAGGGTGTCTTCTAGAGAAAAGAAGTGTTTTGATACGTACTTTAACTGTAGGCGAGCTGTAGCTAACCAGTATTGCGCAAAATGGAGTACTTGTGGGTGATCGCGATGTGGTTTTCAGGCTGTAACTTGCGAACCATAGCCGGAATGCTTTTCTAAACATGAAAAGAAACATCTGCACTTGACAAGCAGCTTTTTGGCGTATAGTACGCTCGCGTACACCTTTTTGTTTTGGAATTATGCCTGATCAAGAAGAAAGAAAACAAAAGAACAAAATCAGTATTTTGGGGGTTCGATTTTGCGACTCCTGTGAAGGTTAGCCAGACTTTGCGAGTAGTTTTGCATTTACATAGTGAAGGTCATGTAGTTCATAAGTTTAGAAGTGGGTTTTCCGACTGTTTTCGCGCAAATGCTCGCATATTCTATAAGACAGGACGCCATTTTGAACCTGCGTCATTTCTGCTTACGGAATACTACAGCACTTCGTGATTTCTATGAAATGTAGCCCCATCCCTACATTTTTTTAATGGTATACTTAGATGTATTGCACACTGATAGTCAGTTATACCATAATCTTGGCATTTTTCACTATGCATGTTCTTGTGCTTCAATAATTATTTTCACCAAACTACCTCCCTTTAGAGCAAAAGAAAAAACAATGAAAGAAGGAAAGGAAGAAGAAGAAGAAGAAGAAGAAAGGATGCGTTGATGAAGCGATGTGTGCTTTTAAAGTTTCGACGTTACAACTATTTTTTTTTCCACTGAGCCCACCCCTACATTTGCATACAATATATATATATATATATATATATATATATATATATATATATATATATATATATATATATATATATATATGACTGTTAGAAAGTTACGAAGGATTCTGTAAATTACTCGGTAAAGTGTGGTAGTAGTCAAGGGGTAAAAGAAGTCCTGTGAGTAAGCCCATCCCTAGCTGAACAAAATCGTAATGGAGGTAATGACAAGAAAGCAACCAGTGAGAACAACATCCACGCCCATCAATCGATCTCTGACTGAATTTTTTGCTTTGGCCTTGAACATTCACTTTGGCCATTTATCCTCAATCTTCAAATAATTCATCTTTGCATGACGCTTCACACGTAGAATATTGGTTCAAGTTAAATAAAAATTGCTTAAGTTGACCTTGCCCCATGACTTCGACCTTTGAACTATTTTTCTCAGCCTAGAATGGCTTAATCTTTGTTTGACTTTAACCGTTTCAGCAAATTTAGTACAGATCGAACACACTGAATTAAAGGGTCAAAGTTTTTACTTTGTTTACTGGCCTCTACCTCTCACTAATTGTTTAAAAACTTATTCCATAATTTTCTGATTTTCAACCATTTAACAAATTTTGATCGAACTCAGATCAAAGCTGTAAAAGTTGAACTTTTCCCAACCCCTGATGTATGATTTTTTTGCCAATATCTGTCACGTATCATACCCATCAGAGAATAATACCCCTCCGTAAAAAAAAAAAAAAAATGATGACTGATTATGCTATTTTAGAATTTGGGGTACCCCCTGGGGGTAGGGGGGTTTCAAGAATACTCCCCCAGTATCCCTGCTTGTCTTATGAGGCGACTAAAAGAGTTGATGGTGTGTTAGTGCCCCACCCCATAAAAAGAACTAACTAAACAAGTGAACAAAGCGCCTCGGATCAGGACTTCGAGGCGTTTTGTCTGAGGCCACACTTTGCGGGATTAGGGAGTCTGGCTACTGATAGATAGATAGACAGATAACACTAGGGCGTCCGAAGAAAGAAGAAGAAGAAGAAAAGAAAAAAGAGGAAGAAGAAAATGATAATGTTGATGATGATGACGATGATGATGATGATGATGACGGCGGGGGAGGAGGCGGAGAATGCAAAACCTGCACCCACCTACTAGTTTAAAGCTTAAATATTTGATACTGCCGTGTAACCTTGACCTGTGATTGATTGTTCTAAAAAATTAATCCATTCTTTCTAACTATACCCTCATTTTTTCCATTAAGTTTGGCCGATATCGGAAGAATTTTTTTTTAGACAACCTCTTCTTGTGACCCTATAATTTGATCTTTTATGGACGTTGACCTTCGACTGACTGTTCACAAGATCAAATGCCTTCATCCTTGTCTTACCCAGTACCTTACCACAAACTTTGGTCTAGATCTGAAAAACAGTATTCAAGTTAACTTTGGCATGTTACCTTGAACTTTGCCCCATTGTTTTTATAAATAATAGGTCTATTGGCTGATCCTTAACACTTTCTCCACGTTTGATCTTCATCATAATAAAATCATCTTATTTGTTTCGTTCACACAGACACATGAGCTGATAATTAATCTTGCCTTGAAGCATTGGCCTTTGAGTGTTCTCAAAATTGAACCTCTGTGTTTGTCCGTATCCCCAATCCATCCACCAGGTTTGGTCTAAAACTGAAAAAACATATTTAAACTCTACCTGCTAGGTCAAATTCTGATCTAGCCCTGTGACCCAGACATTTCATATATTATTGTTAAAAATAATAGGTCAAGTCCCTCCCTTACCCTGAACCTTTCTACCAATGTGTGCTCGCCTTTGCCAGGAAAAATATAACACTCGCTGTCCCTTCGAGACCACAGATATAATTTTAATAAGTAACTTACTTTTCAAAGAAGTATGAGAGAGAGAGAGAGAGAGAGAGAGAGAGAGAGAGAGAGAGAGAGAGAGAGTTAATGTGAACAGTGAACTGCAATGACCACAATGAGAGTGCCTAATAGCATAATGGGAGAGTGGGTGGCCATCCATTCACTAAGTCATTATTTCACTAATATGGGGCACGCACCATGGGACGCATATCTTCACCCACCATTTGGCTCCACTCTTGGGGGTCCCTTCATGCAAACGTCAAGGCAGCGACTTTTTACCCTTTCATTGCCTCTTGACAGGAGCAATAGACCTGCCGCAGCCTTGAGTTTCGTGGTCATCACCTAGACTCCTCCTGCCCAGGTTAACTACTGCGGAGATCACCCTGTGGGCAGAATGAACCACAGGAAAACGGGCATCGTGCCCACATTACAGGAGTTGTTGTTGGCATATTATGTGGATAACAGGCCATATTTCAGTCACATGAAGTAGTCGCTTGTTATGAAAGAAATCGTACCAGCGATATTCTATGCTTCTTCAATGCCATTAAGTATCAAAGGAGTCATTTCAGCACTCCAGGTCACAGTTTAGTGTCCATGTCTCACAGCCATACAGTACTACAGGAACATCAGTGCCTTGAAGATGCGAGTTTTCGTCCTTCTACTCAAATAACGACAATGCCAAATACCTGAGTCCAGTGAATTCATAACCCTGTAGACGAAGTCGATACGATGAGAAATCTCATTATCTGATCATTATCTGACTTGCCAATAAAATTCGTGTATATTTCCAAGACTTCCATGTTATCACTACATGCATCAACAGACAGACTGAGTTGCTTCATCCAACAAGCCAGCATATACTTGGACTATGGTCTTGGGCATTGAGACCTGTGATCCCAGTCGTTTTGCTTTCTCCCGAAATTTCTCGAGGGCACTCAGTAGTAACTGGAGCTTTTCTGCCAGGATAACTGCATCATCAGCAAAGTCAAGGCCAGTAACCCTGAGACTGTCAATTGATACTCCACAGTTACTTCGACCCACAACTCATCCAAGTACCTAATCCATGCACGTGTTGAAAAGTGTGGGAGCAAGGACACATCCATGTCTTTCACCAGGGCTTGCTGTGAAAAAGTGAGATGTACATCCTCCACCTTTGACATCTTTCTCAGCGTTTGAATACAGGCCAGCAGTTGGTTGAATTATCCCCACAGGGAACCCATAGAGCCGCAGGAGCTCCCTCAGGACCTCCTGATTTACTGAGCGAAAAGCCTTCTTCATATCCATATAGGCTGAAAGCAGACCTTGTCAATGCCCAAGGCTGCATTCCAAGACAACTTGAAGAGCTAGGACGCCGTCAACTGTAGGCTTCTTGGGTGTGAATCTGGATTTCTGAGGCCTCTGAAACATTAGTGTGTAATCTCAGATAAGCATTAGGAGAACGTCAACAAGAACCTTTCATGGCACACTGAGCACTGTAATATCACGGTAGTTATAGTCACGCTGGTCTCCTGTCCCTTTCCAGATAGCGGTAACCAAACTCTTGCTCGGTCTGAGGAATGATGCCTGTCCGCCACACGGCCTTTATGAGTACATGTAATGCCCTGATCATGGATTCACCCCAGCTTTGATCAGTTCCGTTGGGATGCTACAAACACTAGCTGCTTTACCACTTTTCAACCTTACTGTATTCTTGATTTAATCTAGGGAAGGCATGGTGTCAGCGTGATACGTAATGCTGTACATACTTTTTACAGATTCCCAGCAGAGGCAAAAGAGACTAGATTTAGGGGTAGGTTGACGCCAGTGCCTTTTGTATTTCTGTTTCTTGTTCAGGACAACATTAGAACCAACATAATTAATTCAAGGCTTATTTGCATAAATCTGAGGGTAGGGGAAGAAATGTTTGCTTCCTTGTCCAAGAGAATAACCTCTGTAATGTGTGAAGCACAATCAGATCGCTCTCGTTCGTGCAAGCAATAATCACTACAATGAAAATCAAAGAAACACTGTTTGAGATATTTCCAATATTCAATTTTTTGTAATATTTTCCACCGTACTTTTCATATTTATTATTATACGTCTCTCTTGCTGCAAATTTGGGGACCCATTTGATTGTAACTTCATTATCTTAAACGGGACACCCGCCGATATACTCCCGTTTTATAGACATTTGTTTCTCTTATTACGTACGTTTACCCTTATTTTGCCTAAATTTATTCCATCATTAGGTACAGAGAGAGAAAAAGAAATATTGGCATACTTCATCAAAAAAAAAAAAAAAAAAAAAAAAAAAATAGTGGCGAGACAAGCAAGCAAAACACTTTGAAAATCAGCGATGTGATGCTTGGTATCCAACAAAGTTCCAGGATATATTGTAATTATTTCTTAACCGTGCGGCTGTAAAGTAGATTGATACTATTCTCCGCAGTCTAACTCTACAGTATTGCTGTTTTACACGCAGAACAATGTTCATACCATATTCCAGTTTCATCTCATCACTACGTGCCCTGCCCACTATCAGGCGATTGCAACATACTGTACACATCCC